>NW_027551893.1:0-311154 GCF_045843805.1 Urocitellus parryii
AGACTTGTTTTTTTTCAGGGCTGAGGATCCAATCCAGTCTTTCAACCACCTTGCCCATCTAAGGTACCCGGAAACTGGTCTATGGCCTGGCACATGGTTAATTTTGGTAAATATTCTGTGTGTGTACGAAAAGAATGTGCGTTCTGATGCTTCATAGATAAGTTCATGAGGTTAAGTTTGAAATCATATGTTCAAATCTTCTAGATCTTAGCTTGTTTTCAATCTGCTTATTATGTAAATTACTGAATGTAAAAATGTATTAAAATCTCTCACAGTGATCATGGACCCATACATGTCTCCTATATTTCTGCCAATATTTGCTTTATATATTTTGAAGCTATGTTATTAGGTACATACAGATTAAGTCTTCTTATGTAAGCCTGGTGAAGTGAATCTTTTGCCATTTATGTAGTAGCCTTATTTCGTCTTCATTTTCTGCTTAATGCTACAATTTAAGATTTTCTTGTGTGTGTGTTCACATATTCACATATACATACATACATATTGGGGATTGAACTGGGGATTGAGCCCAGGATGCTTTATCGCTGAGCCACATCCCTAACCTTTTTTTTTTTTAATATTAATTTTTCGGGGTTGGGGCTGGGGCTCAGCGGTAGTGCATTTGCCTGGCATGTGTGAGGCACTGGATTCGATTCTCAGCACCACAAATAAATAAATAAAATAAAAAGGTCTATCAACAACTAAAAAAATACTAATTTTGAGACAGGGTCTCACTAAGTTGCTTAAGGCCCTCCTAAGTTACTGAGGCTGGCTTTGAACTTGCAATCCTCCTACCTCAGCCTCGTGAGTCACTGGGAATACAGGCATGCATCACTGAACCGGGCCTCATGTGTATATTTTAAAACATATGAATACATGAATCGTGTTATCTACATATTTCATTTTGGCATAGTACATGGATATTATAAAATATCATAAAATGAAGACACTGGAGCTGATAACCACTGTGTGAAAGCCAGTGAATCTCAGCTCTGCTCCTTGTCGCTGTGTGGCTGGTGCAACCTCTGAGTCTCATTTTCTCATCTGTAAACTTGGTTAATATAGTAACTAGGGGTGGCCTGGGGCTGTGGCTCAGTGGTAGAGCACTTGTCTGGCATGTGTGAGGCATTGCCTTCGATCTTCTGCACCTCATATAAATAAATGAATAAAATAAAAACATTGTGTCTATCTACAACTAAAAAAAAACCTTTTTTTCAAAGTGTGGGGCTGGGGGTGTAGCTCAGTAGTAGAGTGCTGGCCTAGCATGCACGAGACCTGGGGTTCGATCCATAACACTGCATTAAATAAATAAATAAATAAATATGAAGGTAGGGCACACCTGCCGCCCCTCTGTACCTGTGCCAGGTGTCAGGTCTCTCAGGCGGCTGACACAGGTGGAGGTGTGCTCCTGGCCAGGGGCTGGGCCAGGCCCCCGGAGCATCTCGCCCTGAATCCCTGAAGCAACCTCCAGGGGGCAGCAGAGTCCCCTGTCTTGCCGGTGCCCTTGGGTTTTGGAGAGAGACCACCCACCCCCAGGGCTTACCTTCCACAGAAGCAGCAGCTCCTGTCTGCCCGGGGGCCCACACAGGTTCCCAGACACCCACACGTCTTTTGGAGCTGGAAGGATGAGGAAACGGGGGCAAATGAAAGGGACAGGATCGGCCAGATTTTCCTAGCAAAAGGGGCCCAGGTCCTGGGCCAGCCTGGACTCCTCACCAGAGGGCAGCGTCTGGAAGGACAGAACCGGGCTGCTCTCGCCCCACAGCTCGGCCTCTGTGTCCACCCGGCAGCGGCCGGACACCTCGTAGCGGGTGGCCAGCTCCAGGTCTGGGATCTCGATGGCGGTCAGCGGTGCCGTCTTCAGCTCGGGCTCCAGCTGGGAGGAGGGCGGGGGAGAGAGAGGGGGGCTCTGAGCTGAGGGTCGTCCCGGGGTGACCGACCCCCCCGGTGTGCCCAGGGCTGAGCGGGTTCCAGAACATGGGGCTTTCAGCTTAAAACCGACAGTGTCCCTCCCGAGAGAGAGAAGCTGCTCATCCTACGCGCTCGGTGGAGAGGCAGGTGGGAGGTTCCAGCACCGTCCCTATTTTACAGGTGAGGAGATTGCCCAAGGTCACAGAGCCATTGAGAGCTGGAGCTGCAGTTCCTTACAGGGAGCCAGGGTCCAGAGCCCCCTCGTCTCAATTGCAAGATGATCACAATGAAGGCAGCTCTGCTCTTTACGGGTCGTCTTGTTCTGTTTGTTGGAGGAGGCGGGGTCTTGCTATGCTTCCCTGGAGCTTCTGGCTCAAGTGAGCCTCCTGCCTCAGCCTCCTGAGAGGCTGGGACCACGTGCACACCAGCTCCACCATGGCGTTCTGTGTCTAAGGCCGCGGCTACGGCACTTGAATATTCCCAACGTCTATTCTCCCCTTCTTCCTTTGGGAACAGATCCCCAGAAGGTTATTTGGGAACATGGCTGCCAAGAACAAGGACATTTCCAGACTCGTTTGCAATCACATGCTACCATGTGACAATGTTCTTGACCACTGAAATATGAAAGGAAATACCCTATACAACTTCCAGGTGGTGCTCTTCAACTGCCTGCCTGGGTCCCTCTACTCCTTTTGGGGTCCCCTTGCTCTAGCCTTGTCTTCCACTTTCCTGCTGTGTGACCTTGGGGAAGTTGCCTAACTTCTCTGTATAAAGAGAAGTATAAAATGGATATCTATCTCTTTTTTTCTCTTTTTTTTTTTAATATTTATTTATTTTTTTAGTTCTCGGCGGACACAACATCTTTGTTGGTATGTGGTGCTGAGGATCGAACCCGGGCCACACGCATGCCAGGCGAGCGCGCTACCGCTTGAGCCACATCCCCAGCCCTCTTTTTTTCTCTTGAGACGGGGTTCTACTATGCTGCCCAGGCTGGCCTTGAACTCCTGGGCTCAAGTCATCCTCCAACTTCAGCCTCCCAAGTAGCTGGGACCACAGGCACCATGCCAGGCTCAGTGGCTTTGATCATCTGTTTCTGACCGTCGCTGACAGCCAGGCTGCATGGCACTGCACTACAATGGGAAGGTGTCAAAGCCAGCAACCTCCACAAGTTCATGGAAGGATTCAATACACTCGTGTTTGCAGAGAACCCAGAGCCGGGCAGGCACATGGGGTGGGGGGTGTTCTCTGAACATCGCCATGTTATTATTTCAAGGTTAACTCAAGCCACTCCAGGACTTTTACTCATTCCAGAAAAGGAGAAAGACGTTTTGAGCTTCTGAAGTATTCCAAGTGTATCTGGTCGGTGCCTGTGTGAGACCTACACCGCCAGCCCTGGGCACCCTCAGGGGACCAGTTTCAGGACCCTGCATATACGAAAATCCCAGGATGCCCAAGTGCCTTCGATAAAACAGCCCAGCCCTGGGACAGGACTCAGCACGTCCTCCCGCAGGCCGGCCACCCTCTCTGGACGACTTGTAAAACCTAACGCAACGTCAAGGCTGCGTGTCTATTTGTTACGCTGCATTGTTTAGTGGACAAGGACAAGAAAACCAGTCCACACATCCCAAAGCCCCCTGTGTTCCCCATCTGGCAAACTGGGGGCGCAGCGCCCCTGGAAGTGGGGGGCTGGCTGTAGATGACTGTGGGAGGAAGACGTGGGGCAGGAAGGAAGACGGGCACAGGGCGCAGGAGACTGGGGCAGGTGCAGAGCCAGCCCAGGGCTGGGCTCCGACCTGGAGACGATGCCCCGGGACTTGCTGGGGACGGGGCAGGGAAAGAGAGTCCCTGGTACTCACCGGCGTCCAGGCCACCTCTGGGCATCTTCGATAGTGGAACTGGCAGATCAGGACCTTATGAGGTGGCCAGGTAGGCGGCTCCCACTGCACCGTGGCCTCCAGGGGCTCGTCCTCTGAAAAGTCCACCTCGGGACGCAGCCGGGGGGCTCTGGGCTTCACTGGGGAGGGAGGCCGAGGTGCAGTGAGCCGGGGCCCCCAGAACCACCCACCCCGGCCAGAGCTCCCCACCCCCCGCCACGTTACTTCGGGTTTCCAGGTTGACGAGGACGGGGGGCCAGAGGACCTGGCCTGCCTTGGTCCCCCAGACGAGCAGAGTGTCAGACGCGGTGAATTGCTCCCGAGGAACCGTCACCCAGCTCTGCCCCGCGGCCACCGCCACGGTCCGGGTTCTGTTGGAATGGCTGTGAGGAGAGATGTGAGCATGAGACGGCTCCAGCTTGGAGCCAGGGCCACGGGACAACGGCCCTTGGAACAGCTGGCCTTCGCCTGGGTTCAAAGCCCGGCGCTGGTGCTTCGGAGCTGTGTGCACTGGAGGAAGGAGCTTGACTTCTCTGTGCCTCCTTTTCTCACCCACGAGATGAGGGCAATAACCGTCCAACTGAAAAGGCGGAGAGGGGAGGGGAATAAACACCAAAGGAGAATAAACAGCTATGGGGACCTGATACAGAGGGTCGCCCATGATGGCAGCTCCACTGGAGATTTTCAACTTTACGATGGTGCAGGTGGAAACCGGGTTCCAGGTCTGGAGCTCTGGGTGGGGCTCCATGGTGCAGCCCTCGGCCCGGGCAAGGCCCTGGGCTCCATCCCAGCACCACACGCAGATATTTTGTTGTAAATTCTGATCTTTTCCTGGGCCGGCGATTCTGGACAACTCTCATTTTTCCATTTCAGTGAAGTGTTCGGTAAATTTCACGAGAGGCTGGACACTTAGTTATAAAGGAGGCTTTTCATTAGATGCTCCTGCCCATGCGCAGGCCCAGGGAGGCCCTCTGAGCTGGAGATTGAACCCGGAGCCTGGGGGGAGCCTGGGGGCACTGACTGCGCCCCCCGCCCGCCACCCCGCCCAGCTCGATTCCTTTGTGACTCACCCTATTTTAAACTTACAATAGGTGGACTATACAATAGGAGGAACATCTGTGCATGTTATGATATTTATTGAGCATTGACTGTACATATGCACATTCGGGTCCATGCACCATTCAGCCAACAAACAGCCAAGTTCTAGAAGCAGAGACTAGAACTAAAACCCAAACAAAGGGCTGCCCTCTGGAGCTGTTCCAGGGGCAGAAAAGGAAGCGAAGCCTACAGTCAAAGCCATGCCAGGTGGTGGGATACCACGAGCAATCAGACCGGGTGTAGACTGTGGCTAGTGTTTGAGAAACAGTAGAAAGGCCACGTGGCTGGGGGGGAGCCAGCAATGGCGGGAGTGGGGGGAGGAGAGGCGGGGAAGTGATAGGGCATATTGTACAGGGCTTCAGGGGCTGAAGGGAGGACTTGGGCTTTTGCTCTCAATGAGGTGGGAGCCATGGAGTGTTCTTGAGCAGAGGAGGGGTGTGCGCTGTTAAGAGCGTGGGGTTTGACCTGGAAACCAGGGACCAGGAGGCACCCGACAGCACAGCTCTGGCCAGTGGCAATGGTGGGTCAGGGTAGGTGCTGGGGACCTGGGAGGAACGGCAGGGTCGCGGGTAACACGGAAGGGGGAGCCACTAGGGCTGGCTGATGGAGGATGAGATGTGTGTGTGGAAGGGGGAGAGGCTGAGGAGAGCCCCAAAGCTTGGATTTCACGCCTCAGTCACGAAAACAAGACAAAAGAGAAGACTCCCCAAAAACCATGTGTTGGTGAGGATGTGGGGAAACCGGCACAGTCCTCCGAGGCCGGTGGGAATGCGAAAGGCGCAGGTGCAGTTTCAATGTTGAACACAGACCGGCCACAGGACAGCAAGGCCACCCCCGGCCCCAGGCCCCAGGGAAGGGAACAGGGACCGGAACAGGAACTCGCAGGCCCAGACGCAGGGCAGCCCTATACCCCAACAGGCAGACAGCCCGCATCTCTAGGGGGAATGAAGCAAACTGGGAAGACGCACGCGGGGCCCATGTTGTCCCCACGCGGGACAATGGAGACACCCCATGCCACATCACAGACGGGACCCGGGACCCTTGAGGTGGAGGGAGGGGAGGCAGCCTCGAAGGCCACGTGTCGCGTGACTCCAAAGCTTCAGGCATGAAATCCAGACGCGGAGAGTCCATGGAGGCTGTCAGGGACCAGGAGGGGGACAGGCGCCTGGGTTTGCCCTGGGGCCGGGGCTGGTGGCCAACAGCGCAAAGGGACTCCATGCCTCTGAACTGTGCACTTCAGAACAGTTTTGTGACAGGAATTTCATCTCACTCACACGGGAGAGGGGACGTCCCCCACTCTCCCGCGTTCTACCAACTAAAACGCGCACTTGCGGGGATGGACAGTGGTGGCCGCATGACACCGTGAGTGTACTTGAGGCTGCTGAATGGAATACTTAGAAGTGGTTACTAACGGTAACCACTAATGGTAAATTGTGCCTTGTGTGTATTTAAACCACCATTAAAAAGAAGAAGAAGAAGAAGAAAGTACCCACGATGTGGCTCGGGTCTCTGCCTTGAACTCTGGACCCCATGAGGGCTGGGCTTTTAATCTACCTCTTTCACAGCTGGATCCAGAGCAACCGGCTGATCTGTCTGTCTGCTCAGAGAGGTCAAACTACTTGCCTGAGGTTAAACAGGGATAATAAAACAGCTTCAAAAGCATGAAGCGTTTTCTCCTTGCCATGTGCCTCGTTGAATCCTCAGACTCAACCTTGGGAGCAGGTTCCGTTTTTACTACCACTTTAAAAGGGGAGGAAAGGGACGCTCAGAGAAGGAAAGGTCAGGCAGAAGAATAGAAGGGTCTGGAATTAGGCGGGCTGCAGAGTCCGGGAGGACTGGGGCTGGGGGGCCGAACTCCTGAATCTCCTCGCCCAGAGCAAGCTGGGACCTGAGTGGCCACCTTCAATGCCTCAGTTTCCCCAGACTCCCCGGGTACTCACTATTTCTGGCTCTGGAGGTGCAGCATAGAGGGGGCTCCCAGGTCCCCAAGAGGTTCCCATGAGCAGTTCAAGTTCCCCAAAGGTTCAACTCCGTGGCACTGCAGTGGCCCGGGGCCGCCTGGAGAGGGAGGCAGAGGGTCCCGAGGAAGGGGGTCAAATGGCCCGGTCGCCTGAACATCCCTCAAACTGGACTTTCCGGGGCTTCTAACAACGGCCAGCGGGCGTTCAGGGGTCGCTAACAGAAGTGGGTGAAGGCGGGGGCGCTGGGCACCCCTGCCCGGGCTCTGGGCAAAGCGTCTCCTCCTCCTCTCTGCCAGCCACATCCTGTTGTCACACACCCGCGCGGCGCTCCCTTCCACCGCGCTGCCGCCCGCTCCCCGGCTTCTCCCGCCGGCCCTCGCCCCTCGCCCCTCGCTCCTCTGGGCGCCGCGCTCTGGAGACGGGGCGCTCCGAGGCGAGCGCAGCGGCCGACAGCGCAGGGCGCGAGCCTGCCCGCCACTCACCCAGGGGACGCGCTCGGGGGACCAGCAGGAACAACGGAAGCAGCAGCTGGAGCTTTGGCCCAGGCCAGAAGCGGGCAGCCCCGCGCCCCCGCATGACTCCCCGGGACCCCCGGTGCCACCCAGCCCTGCGGGGCCCTGCGCGGCCGCTCGCTCTGCGCCTCCGGCACGGCCGGGGGCGGGGTCGCCCAGCCCCGCCCCGCCCCCGCACCTTGACTCGGTCCCGCCCCGTCCCCCGCCCCGCGGAAAGTCCCCGGCTCCACGGGCTGGGGCTGGGCGGGGGATGTGGGGGTGGCCCGGGGCGTCCGGGGGACTCGGCGGCGGAGCCCGGCTCCGCGGAAACCTGCCCCCGCTTCCCGCCCCAGCAGCGCCACGCACACGCCCTGCAGGGCTTCCGAGCTTTTATTATTGGGGTCGTGGAAGGTTCTGATGCTCATTCTGCGCCTCCCATCCCAGGTTGTAAGGGAACCTGGGTGACAACCCTGCCCCATCTCCGGGGTCTGCAGCCATGGAGCACTGGCAGGGACAGGGGGTGCGAGGCAGGGAAAAGGAAGCTGCAAAGTTTGCATGCGGGCGTCGTGTGGGTGGGCCAGGGAGGGATCAGCCACCACAGTTGGTGCCATGCGTCGAGCAGAGGTCTTCCTGGGGCCAGTTTGGGTAGAGTAGGAACACGGGACTGTGTGGGCCAGGCCGAGACATGACTGATGTTGGGGCGAGGTCAGAAGTCAAGATGGGGGGTCTCCATGTGGCCAGGGAGGGACAGAGCTGGCCTAGGGCCCCAGGTCAAGGTGTGGGGGTGAGGGGACTGGCTGAGTTCACGGCACCTGGCCTCTGGGGCTTGAAGATGAATGAGTGAGAAAGACAAGTGCCGGTCAGACAGGCCAGTGGCTAGCCGCGCTGGGGCACCACCTCTGGTGTCCGCTGGCTGCTCAGCTGCTGGTCTAGCAGAGGCTGCTGATTTCGCTTTTGCTGCACCCCCACTTGCAGCAGTTGCTGGAGAGGCCGGCTAGGACATCTCGACTGCCCCTAAGAGCCCCAGAGGTCCCCTGCCAGCTGGGTTGACCACCATAGAGGGCCTGGGGAGATTTGGTGAGGGCCAGCCACTCATTGGAGCCCACAGCTTCGTCCAGCTCGCCTGCCAGGCTGTCTGCATCAGTGTCTGCATCCCAGAATACGTCCCCTGTAAAAGATGGAAAGAGTTGTGGCTTGGGACTCCGCTGCTACTCTGACCAGAATGTTGGCCACTGACTGTCTCAGCTTCTTCTCTGCTCTTGTGATTCTGCCTTGTGACTCAACATGTTGATTCCACTTAGTCCTGGGCTGGTTTTCTGGCTCTGCCAACAGTTTCAGTGGGCAGATCGTTCAACCTGACTTAAGCTTGGTTTCCCCGTCATTTATTTCCTCCTACTCTTTATTTATTGAGGCCATGATGTTTAAGAGCAGGCTTTGGGAGATAGCCTCTCCAAGTTATAGTTGTCACCAGGTGAACTTACTTTTCACAGCCTCTGTTTCCTTATCAACCTTGTGGAGGAAATAACTCCTATTTTCTCGAATTTTATATGGAGTAGAAGACTTAATACCAATAAAAATTTACAACAATATTGGGCACATGATAAGCACTCAAAATAGCACTGATTGTTTACTGAGCACTTAGCTGTGTGCCAGACGCCCGTTGTAAGTGCGTTTATGGGTTTTTCCTCTCGATGGCAACCACATGAGGTGGGTGTGCTGTCATTGTCACTCCCACTTTTCAGAGGCAATGAGAAATGACATGCACAAAAATACACAGCTAATAAGTCATAAAACTACTAAGTGAGCCCAGTCCCTGTGCATTCTGGGTCCACACACATATCTGTCCATCCGTCCATCATCCGTGCGTCCATCCACGCCCCTCCTCCCCATCACCTCCACCCTTCACTCTCATCTGCCTTGACTGAATCGCACCATTTAACCACTCGGCAAGATTCCCGGACTGGATCTCTGGAGGGGAATCGGGATGCTGGGGCGGGTCACCTGCTGGTCAGCAGAATCCAGCCACCTACACACCCATGGCTCACCCCACCTGCCCGAGTGGACAGGAAAGTGCCTCCATCTTCAGGACTCTGTGGCCCCCGTCACAGCCTTGCTGAGTGTGGGCTGCGCACTCGGAAGGAGCTCGGAAAATAGCCTCTGGGGAGGCTGGCTGCCCCCTTCCCTGCCCAGTGGCTCTGCCAATCCCTGACCCCTGGCCGCTGCTTCAAGGCTGGGCAGGGCGCCCAGATGAACGTGGCAGGGAAGGGGTCTGACTCCTGGGGCCTCTCGTCCCAGCGTCTCACTCCCGGGCTCCCTGGACCCATGGGGCCCTCTGTTCCCTCCTCCTCCTGTTCCCCCCGGCCTCACCCATAGCTTCGGAGGCCAGGAGGCCTGACCGCCTCCACCGCGAGCCTCCGCAGGTGAAGATGACCGCCCGGATGAATTCACGGCCACAAAGCTTCACCCCGTAGGGCGCTGCCCGGGCCTCGGCCACCAGCCACAGCTGCCCGGCCAGCACCGCCAGGGCCAGCAGCAGCAGCAGCGTGCACTTGGCCATGCTGAGCAGACGACGCCTCGGATGCCCGCGTGGGTCAGCAACTCCGCTGCCTCCTGGCCCCCATTTATACACCGCGGCCCCCTCCCTGCCTGGAGGAGGCTGGGTGACCTCCTTTATCTCCCCCAGCAGAGGGAAGGCAGCACGGCCCCCAAGGCGACCTTTCCCGCTTGCCCCGCCGAGTGATAACCTTTTGCCAGGGACAGAGTGAAGTGGCTGAGCTGGCTGTCATCTTCAACAGAGAGACAAGAGCGCTTTTTTTTTTTTTTTTTTTTTGGTGCTGGAGATGGAGCCCAGGGTATCTGTGTGCCAGGCGAGGGCTTTACCACAAAGCTCTGTCCCCAGCCCTGTAATGACATCTTTGAACTTGAGCAGACCTCAGCACATGGGGCTGGGGCACAGCTCGGGGGCAGAGCGCCTGCCTAGCGTGCACAAGGCCCTGGGTTCCACCCTCAGCCCTGCCAAACAAAAACCCCAAAGCAACCAGAGATCACCGAGTCCCAGTGACATCCAGCCACCATGCGCCGAATACACAGAACACCCACTTTACCATTGGAGCCCACTGTCGGCGTGCAGCGCAGTGGCACCGAGTGTATCCACACCACTGTGCATGTCACCAGAGCCTGTCACGTGACAAAACCGAAACTCCACATCCAAATCGTGGCACTCGACAAGGGGATTTATTCAGCCACATAAAAAAATAGTTGTCCCTCTGGACCCCTGAATTCAGCCAACTGCGGGAAAATATTCTTAGAAAATATTGCAGCGGGTGGGCACCCAGCCACACCCCCGCTACTCAGGGAGCTAGGCTGAGGCAAGAGGATCACAAGTCTGAGGCCAACCTCAGCAACCCAGTGAGACCTTGTCTCAAAATAATAAAACAGAGGACTGGGGTGCACTCAAGGCTAAAGTGTTTACCTGGTGGGCTCTGGGATTTTTTTTGGGGGGGCGGTTCTGGGGATTGAACTTGGGGACACTCGACCACTGAGCCACACCCCCAGCCCTATTTTGTATTTTATTTAGAGTCAGGGTCTCACTGAGATGCTTAGCGTCTCACTGTTGCTGAGGCTGTCTTTGAACTCACGATCCTCCTGCCTCGGCCTCCAGAGCTGCTGGGATGACAGGTGTGCACCACTGCACCCAGCTGGGCCCTGGGTCCGATCCCAACCACACACACACACACACACACACACACACACACACACACCTGCATTTGTACTGAACAACAGACTTTTTCTTGTCATTAGCTCTAAAGTGTGCGGTACAACAATTATGTGCATAGCATTCACATGGTATTTGGCATCCTAAGTAACTTACGGAGGTTTTTGAATCTGCGGGAGGGTGTGTGTGGGCTCTGGGGAACCCTGCACCCTTTTAGAGCAGCGACTTGAACGCCCGTGGGTTGTGGTATCTGCAGACGTCCCTCAGGGACCTCTTCCTGAGCCGGGCTACATGGACGGACCTCAAAACCCACGCTGAGCGAGAGACGCTGGACACAAAGGGCCACACATGGCAGGAGTCCATTTATAGAAATGACCAGAATAGGCCAAGCTAGGGACAGAAAGAGGGCCAGGGTGGGGGGACTAGGGAGTGACCCCTAACGGCTCTGGGGCCTCTTGAGGGGACGATGACAATGTTTGGGATCTAGACAGAGGGGTGGCCGAAGAACCCGTGTGTGGACTGAGGACAGCTGAGCTGCACAGGTAGGTGGCCATCCTGGGCCAGGGTGGGACTCGGTGGTAGAGCAGGTGCGTAGCCTGTGCAAGGGCCCACCCCCAGCCCTCTACACACAGAGTTTATTTCATGTCACATCAGTTTTATCTCAATGTAAAACCTGAGGACAGAAGGAGGAGTTCCGGTGACAGGCAGGCCTGAGTGGACTCCCTGCTCTGCCCCTTTCCCGCTGTGTGAGCTTGGGAATGTCAGTTCACCTCTCTGTGCCTTGGGTTCCTTGTCTGTATAATAGGAAAGGCTCCAGGACGGAGCATCAGATTCTTCCAGCACTCCTCGGCATCGGTCCCTCTGGGTAGAACTTTCTCCATGACCAGTTCCTGGCCTGGGTTGCCCTGTGTGGGTGTTGAGGGCCCAGGGCCACGATCTGACTGTTCTGCTTCTAAAGGGCTGATGAATAATCCGCTCTTACCCGCTGCCTTTCCTCAGGGTCACTCCTTGGGGACGTGCCCTTGGGCCCTTTCCTCAGAGCTGATGACTGGCCCCGAGGCTGGGGCGGGACACACTGGGGAGATATTTGCTGACTGACTTAACTGATGAAGCCGGACGGACATCTCGTGGTGCCTCACATAGAATCAGAAATTTGGGCTCCGTGGGGCTGGTTTTGAATCCTCCTTCCTGTGTGACCTTGGACAAAGCCACACACCTCTCTGAGTTCAGGGGAAGATGGAGATAAGAAGTGCACCCAGCAGGCTGTTGGGTAAGTTTGTGAAACTGTATGAAGTGCACAGCCCCTACCCAGCTCCAGGGAGGTGTGGTGGGTTGAATGGGGATGGGTCCCCACCCTCCCTCCAGGACAGGGCTGTACCACCAGCAATATCCCAGCCCAGTGTGACCTCAATGGAGAAAAGAATCCTTGCAGATGAATCAGGACCTTAAGATGGGTCATCCTGGATTGCCAGGTGGGTCCTAAACCCAATGACAAGTGTCCTTAAAGAGACAGAGAGGAGCTGGGTGTGGTGACACAAGCCAGTAATCTCAGTGACTCAGGAGGCTGAGGCTGGAGGATCATGAATTCAAAGCCAGCCTCAGCAATTTAGCGAGGCCCTAAGCAATTTTGCAAGAGGCTGTCTCTAAATAAAACACAAAGAAGGGCTGTCGATGTGGCTCAGGGGTTAAGCCCCCCTGGGTTCAATTCCTGGTATGGGGTGTGTGGGGGGGTGCACAAGGCCTGGGTTTCCTCCCAGCACTGAAAACAAAAATGATACAAATAAATAAATGAAATAAAATGATTTTGTTTTAAGTTCAGGAGCTGGATAGTAGAGATGTTTACACCAATGTGAATACCCTTAATGCCACTTAATTGTATACTTAAGAATGTTTAAAATGATAAATTTTATGTATATTTTACCACAATAAAAAACTGTTAAACATCATAAAAATTGTTAAACATGTTACTTTGTGTGTGTAGGGTCCTGAGGATCATATCCAGAAGCACTATTCTTCTGAGCTCCCCAACCTCCTGCCAGCCCTTTTTATTTTGTTTTGAGACAAATTTCCTCTAAATTGCTGAGGCTGGCCTCAAACTCTTAGTCCTCCTGCCTCAGCCTCCTGAGTATCTGGGATTACAGGCATGCACCACTCCCCCCTCCCCAACTGAATATGTTACTTTTGACTTAAAAAGTAGAGGGGAGGGGAATAAAGTCCTGTATTCACATTTTTAAGATATTTATTTTAGATATTGATGAACCTTTATTTCATTCACTTATACGTGGTGCTGAGAATGGAACCCACTAGTGCCTCACACATGCCAGGCAAGTGCTCTGCCACTGAGCCACAGCCCCAGATGCAGAGCTTCCATTTAAAATGATAAATAAATAAATTAAATAAGGGCTGGGGGTGTGGTGAGCACTGGGTCCCGCGTCCGACTCGCCTCCCTGAGCACAGTGTTGTTAGAATTCATCTGTGGGAGCCGGGAGCAGTGGCGCACACCTGTCATCCCAGTGGCTCAGGAGGCTGAGGCAGGAGGATCGTGAGTTCAAAGCCAGCCTCAGCAATTTAGTGAGGCCCTGTCTCTAAATAAAATACAACAGCAACAACAACAAATCGTCCGTGTGGTGGCATATGCCAGGAATTCAGTGAAAGGCAGCCTTCTTCACAAGTCCCGGACTATCTTCGTGCATCCTCGTTGATTTTTTTTGCAGTGGCGGTCATCCTCCACGCGGATGCCCATAGTTGATGTCACTCTGGGAGACATTTTTTCCCCACCCATTTCCACAATCAGGAGTTTGTACAAACATCATTTCACACATATGCAAGTGGATCTGTGCATAAATTCTCCAAAGTGGGATTTCTGAGTCAGAGATTGTGCCCATTTACGATTTTTTGCATATATTGATGGGTAAGAGTTGTTCCTTCTGCCCTTACTGGGTTCGTATCAAACTTTGGATTTTTACCAATACACTGGTGAAAAATAGGATCTCAGAGGAGAGAAAATTTGCCTTTCTCTTATCAAGAGCTGGCAGAGCAGAGCTCCATGTGTTTAGAGCTGTTTATGGCTTTCTCTTTACTCTCTAGGTACCTCTCCTGGCCATGATTCTTTTGGGTGGTAGATCTTTTTCTTCTTGATTTCTAGGAGTTCTTTGTATATTAAGGAAACTTGTCATCTGATGATGAAATGAGTTAGAAATATTTTTTTTTTTCCGTTTGCCAATTCTCCAAACTTCTTTTAAAATGGCCATTAACATTCACTGAGGACTCATACTTGCTCAATTTTGAGCCAGGTGATTTATGCATGCGCTATATCATTGCAACCTCGCTGGCAGGAGTTATCATCTCAAAATACATGCATCGTGGAAAAATAAGGACACCTTCCTACATAATTGCAATGCCATTACCTTAACAAATTGTGCCTCTCATACCAAGTACACGCTCACAGTTCCCGGGTTCTCTGAAATTCTTTTTCTTCTTTCCTGTTTTCTGGCCTGTACTGGGGATGGATCCCAGGGCCTTACCCGTGGGTAAGGTACCATTCTGTATGTGTGTTCTGTGTGTTTGCAGGAGTTCCCTGAAATTAGCACAACAGCCTCGGGGAACTAGACCTTGTCTGCATCCTTTGAGCTCAGCGCCACATTGTTGTCGTTGTCGTTGTGTGTGTGTGTGGTGATTTAGTTGTTCTTGCTGCTTTTGAGACAAAGCGGTTATTACTTCCTTTAACTTCCTCTTGGCAAAAATTTCTCAGGCTGGGGCTGGGGCTCGGTGGTAGAACACTTGCCTCGCACGTGGGAGGCCCTGGGTTCCGTCCTCAGCACCACATAAAAATAAGTAAATAAAATAAGGGTATTGTGGGCTGGGGACAGAGCTCAGTTGGTAGAGTGCTTGCCTCGCAGGCACAAGGCCTGGGTTCTAATCCCTAATACCCCCTCCCCCCCACACACAGACACACACACAAAGGTATTGTGATCATCTACAACTAAAAATATATATATATTTTTAAAGTTGCTCCTCCCAGGGGCTGGGTTGTGGCTCAGCGGTAGAGCGCTCACCTGGCATGTGTGGGACCCTGGGTCCGATCCTCAGCACCACCTAAAAATAAATAAGTGAAATAAAGGTATTGTGTCCAACCACAACTAAAAAATAAATATATATTTTTAAGAAGTTGTTCCTCTGCAAAAAGGCAGAAATAGGACAGGCTGATACATGTTCCTGGAGATATGCATCAAGCCTCTTCCCTCAACTCCGTCTACTTAGGACATGCCTCTGGGGTTCTGTTTTGGTTTTAGATCTCTGTCCATTCCTTTCTGCTCCAACTCTGCCTTTAGGTAAAATGAAGGAGGATCTCCAGTAGTTTTTTTTTTTTTTTTTTTTTTTTGAGATGCGGACTTCCCATGTTGCCCATGCCAGCCTCAAACTCCCGGCCTCAAGGGATCCTCCTGCCTCAGCCTCCCAAGCAGCTGGGACACACACCCATCAGCACTCCGCCTGCCGCCGTGTCTGGGTGGCACCCTCTGACCCCAGGCTCCACAGCAGGGATCTCTGTGTACGTACGGCATTGGTCCTGGACATCATGTGGAAAGTTTGTTAGAACCAGCTTGATCATTGTTCCCTGCACTTCACGATAATGAGCAGAAACGCCCTGGCTTCCCTGACCAATGCTCCCCGGGAGAGAAGGCTGTGTGATCGCGTGTCTGTCACCTGTCACATGCTCCCTTTTCGACTCACCTGAACGCGGCGGTTGGCTTTGAAGGACCTTCTTTTCCTCCTCCCTCCGCGTAAGTAGACCTTCCCTCTTGTCATTTGCTGTGGAGACCAGGTTGCCACTGTTGTGACGAGCTGCGTACCCGGGGGAGGTTCTCTGGTCTGTCCCACGACTCTTTTTCCCAGTTCTGAGGGGGGACCCAGAGCCTCGTGCGTGCTGGGCAAGGGTTCTACCCCGAGCTACGTCCCCGGCCCCTGCCCCGGGCTCAATTTTTGTTTAGTTTTTGAGACGGGGGCATACCGTGTTGCCCAGGCTGGCCTGCCACCTGTGACCGTCCTGCCCCCCTCAGGAGCTGGGCTAATTTTAGTTTTATTTTTGGTGCCAGGGACTGAACCCACGGGCACTGAACCCCTGGGCCACATCCTCAGCCCTTTCTGAGCTTTTCTTTAGGGACAGGGTCTCCCTGAGTTGCTCATGGCCTCGCTGAACTGCTGAGGCTGGCTTTGAACTTGTGACCTTCCTGCTTCGGCCTCCTGAGCTGCTGGGATGACAGATGTGGGTCATGGCTCCCAATTAGGGCAGCAGTTCTTGGCCGGGGAGGATGTTCACCTCGGGGACATTTGGCCAAGGTGAGGACAGACATCTTTGTCACAGCTGGGGTGGGTGGGGGAGACCAGTGGCTTGAGCAGGCAGAGCCGGGGGAACTTGTCAACGTGGACGGGGTGCAGGACAGCCCTGCTACAGAGTGCTTTGACCCCCGAATATCAATGGTGTCACCTGCCCTAGAATTGTCCCCGCTTTTTTTCAGTGACTTATTGAAAAGACTGGCATAGTCCTGGCTGTCCCCACCCTTCTGGGTTGTCTGTTGCTTCCTGATGTCATTTAACGGATTCCCCTACCCCCTCCATTTCCGGTAAACTGGGTGTCAGAGTGACAGAGGAGCATTGGGTCTAACCTCTGGACAGATGTGTCCTAGGGGAAGCTGGGCGCTTCCTCTGGATCTCACCAGGAGGCCCAGCAGGCTGGCCAGTCCTCCTAGTGTGACGGAGACTCGCCTCAGGGAAGGCTGGTGAGGACGGTCTGGCTTCTCTGGCGAATCTGCCTCCTGTACCCAGCCGTTCTGCAGGCCACCCTCCGGTGCCTGAGCATACTTCGTCGTCCCCAGCACCTTTCCTAATATCCGATGGCTCACCGACGATCGCTGCTAAAATCAATGATCTCACTGATTTCGCGACCATGTTGATTCTCTAATTCTCTCTTTCCTTCCACATTTTTTTTTTTTAAGCGGGCACTCTCCTTAGACTTTCTGGTCTCTTTGGACTTTTTTGCGAGTGTGTTTGTTTATGGTGCTGGGGATTGAACCTAGAGACACTTTAGCACGGAGCCACATCCTCAGTCCTTTGTATTTTTTATTGTGAGACAGAGCCTCACTGAGTTGCTTAGGGCCTCAGGCAGTGGCTGAGGCTGGCCTTGAACTTGCAAACCTTCTGCCTCAGCCTCCCAAGTTGGTAGGATTACCACCACGCCCAGTGCAAGTGCATTTTTAAACTTATTTATTTAGTTATTGATTTCAAGGTGATCTTGCTTATGTGGTTGGGGCTGGTTTTCAACTTGTGAACTTAAATGATCCTCCTGCCTCAGCCTCCTGAGCAAGCTGGGATGACAGGTGCCTGTCACCACACCTGTTGTTTTGTTTTAACCCAGAGGTGCTTTACCTGAGTTCCATCCCCAGCTTTTTTTTTTTTTTTTTTTTTTAATTTTGAGACAGGATCTTGCTAAGTGGCTTGGACCTGGCTAAGTTGCTGAGGCTGGCTTTGAACTTGTGATCCTCCTGCCTCAGCCTCCCGCGTCGCTGTGATTACAGGCGTGGGCCACGGTGTCCATGCATGTTGGAGTTTTGACTCTGGAGTGGAGGTACAACATGCACACAGATCAAGGATGGAGAATTCATGATTTTATACCTCTGTACTTAGGCCACCATCAGATAAAACAAAGATTGTTGGAAGCTCCCACCTAGCATTCCCTACCATGGGACTTACAAGGAATCTTTTCTCCTCCCTGTCCCCCAGGGCCTTGCTAGGAAAGCGCTCTACCACGAGCCACATCCCCAGCCCTTTTAATTTTTTACTTTTGAGACGGGGTCTTGCTAAGTTTCCCAGGCTCGGGAGCAGCTGGGATCGTAGGCATGGGCCACTCTGGCTACAAGAAATCTTGTTGTCGGAGGAAATGCTCTTGGGGCCTGGCTGTGCCCATCTTGGGTTCAGGGACTTCTGCAGGTGGAATGGGATGTAAAAACAGGGCTTCTAAGTTCCCTCCCTGACAACAAAGCCCCCGTGGCTGGTCCAGGGACCCTGAACCCTTCCCCAGAAGCAGCTGCTGGGGCTGAGGGGTCACTCCTGGGCGCCTCCTTCCTGGAAGAGTCGCCAATTCTTGGGGGAACTGTCGGGGCGAAGGCTCAGCTGGCATTTCCAGGCAGACTGGGGCTGCTGCTTTCCCCTCCTATTTGGGGTCACACCCAGGGCACAGGAAAGTCCCCAGAAGGGAGGCAGGCTGCCTGGGCGCTGGGCCTCCAGTGGGAGGATCCTGGGGAGAGCTCCCCCCTCCCCAGCCTCTGTTTGCTCACCTGTCAAGTGGGGGCAAGGCTGCACTTGGCTGGGCTGCAGGCGGCCACCCTTAACTCCCGCTCTCCCTGCCAGAGGCTTTCGCCAGACCTTCCCCCCGACAGCCTTTCCTCGGCAGCTCCATCCAGCTGGTCTCCTGGGTTTGCTCTTCCTGACCACTCAGGCGAACTCTGGAGCACTGCTCAGAGGTCATCGGCTGTGATTTTTATTTTTTTTCTTCTCTCCACCTTCTTATGGTGCTCTTGAGGCCTGTGTGGACCTGTCTTATTAATTAATCTCATTGTTTATTGTGTCTCTCTTACTAGAATGCAAAGCAACAGACTTCTCTGTTTTCTTCACTTTTACCACCCAGGGCCTTGCACAGAGCAGTATAATGTTGGTTGACCAAGCAAACAGACACTCAGAGAGGTGGAGCCACTTTCTCAATGTTACACGGCAGAGCTGGACTTAAAATCTCCAAGCTCTTAGCATTTTCCTCCCTCCTCTACCTTCAGGGGGATGGGGGTATAAAATTCAAGGAGGTGCCAAAAAACTGAGTCATCAAGATAATCGATATTAAGAGAACAAAAATATATGCAAAACTAAAAATTATGAGGATCAAAATAGATCGAAAACGATCTGGCTTGGGAGTGCAGTGCAGTTTAGTGGTAGAACAGCAGTGTGTGAGGTCTTGGGTTCAATTTCCAACACCCCAAAATAAGAATTAAAATCTTATAAAAATAAATTTTATTGTGTATTTGTAATACGCAACATGATGCTGTAAGATACACTAATCAATCCACCCACTCAGGAAGTTGAGGAAGGGGGATTAGAGGCTGGCTTGGGTAACTTAGTGAGACCCTGTCTCAAAATAAAATACAAAGTGGGTGTAATTAACAAAGAGTGTTGTAGTTAGACGGTAGAGCAACCCTGGGCTGCTACAAAAACAAAACAAAAACAGAACACCTCCCCAGCAAGAAAACCAAGCCAAAAAAACTGCATGAGATTCATAGATAGTATACTAAGATGGTTACTATACAGGAACAAATTAACATATTCATTATATCATAAATTAGCATATTCATTTTTCACTCCTGTGGTAAGAGCAGCTATAATCTACTCATTTAGAAAAATCGTGAAAAACACACACACACAGAGACTCACACAGACAGGGCTGGGGGCAGATAACTCAGTGGTGGAGAGCCTGCCTGGGCGAGTCAGGATGTGGGTTAAATCCCCAGCAACCGGGTTTAAAAAAAAAAAATAAAAAAGTCAAAGACAAGATCGATCCTGTGCTTGCAAGACTCACCTCTGGCCTACTCCCAGGGCCGAGGGGTCCTGCCTTTCTTTAACATTTTGGTATTTGGCTCATCGTGGATTAATTTCCATTACTTCTGATATTGAAAACATACTGCATTAGAATATTAAGTTTCTGCAGCGGAGGCGCTCACCCTGGCCCGGGCTCGGCCTGTCCAACTTCTCCTCGCGCCTGTCTCCTGGGGAAAGCGAGGCACCGCGTCCAGGCGGGTTGGGGACCCTGAGTGGAGCCCTCGCGGGCGGCGCGAGCTTCTCGGGGAGAGGCTGGGCGCTGACCTTTGCTTATCGCCCGCGGTAGGAACAGCTAATTAAGTCCCCCGCCTTGGGGAGACCTTTCCCGGGGCGGCCGCGCCGCCTGAGTGGCGGAGATAGCCGCGGTCGCCCGGCCAGCGGTGACCTTTCCCGGCCCGATGGGGCGGGGAGGCCGGAGAGGGCGCGGCGGTGGCTCCCAAGGGCCGACCCGGGCGGAGGAGTGGGTCGCTCGGAGTCTGGGACCCGAGATCGAACCCGGCCTGTGCTGTGCACTTCCACGCCACCCTCTCAGGGCAAGGGACAGTGGGGAAGAGCGCCCGTGACGTCATCGAACCCCGAGCCCAGCCTCCGCCGCTGACGTCACAGAGGGCGGCGTGCGTCACCGCATTCCTCTCATGACGTCAGTGTGAGAAGCTAGAAACTCGCCCACAGTGAAAGCGAGAAGTACGAAGGAAATCTTTCCTTTTTCGCCTTTTTGATTTGGGAAGTCATTTGAAGTTCGTAAGAGAGGACTACAACTCCCAACTGGCCTTGCGGGTTGCGCACGCGCACGTCTTCCAACCAGAGAGCGCGGCAAACCTTTGGGCTAGATCGACATCCCTTTAGTCGAACCAGAAGGCAAGTTTTATAGCCTCAACCCAATCCCGTCTTCACAGATCCCACCCCTTTATTCTTAGCCCGCTGCTTCCTTGCGGGAGTGACGGGCTCCGCTGCCTTTAAGGGTTCAGTTTCCTTTGAGGGACGTTCATACTGATAAATCAGAGCGCCGGGAAGTCAAGAGGGCGTTGAATAGCGTGGCCAGGGGCCAATAGCGTATCTTAAGGGCCTGGCGCCGTCCAATCACTTCTCCCGGCACCGCCAATCACTCTGGGCCCCGCCCCTACGCGTGACGTAAGTAGGGTGGGTAGCAACAGTTGCCCCGGTGAGGGAAACGGAGGCGCCATAGCCACGGTAGTCGTGGCGACCAAGCAACCCGGCAACGCGAGTCAACAACAACAACCGCCTGGTCGACCCCCACCCCCGCCCCCCCGGCGCGGCCTGGGGACCCTGGCACGTTCCGTCCCCCTCCCAACATCGCCTCTGAGACCTCCGAAAAGCCTTTCCGCGGACAGAAGTGGGGAGAAGCCGAGGTAACCGGGACAGCCCTGGGTGGCTGGCCGGGCCAGGGCAGGCGGTGGGGCCCGGGCAGCGGGTGTCGCTGTAATCACAGTCCAGGGGGAAGGGGCGGGCGGTCAAAATGGCGGCGGCGACTGTCAGGGCCGTGGGGGAGGGGGCCGGGGCCCGGCTGGGGCGACACCACCCGCCCCCCAACCCCGCGGCCCGTCCCCCACGAGGGGCGGGCGCTCGCAGGCCCGCGGCGAGTGGAGGTCGAGCGGCCGGGGCGGGGGGCTTTTATATGTCGGGAGCTGCGAAGGGGCGGGCCTGGAGAAGTTGGGCCAATCGGAGCAAGAGAGGAACAAGGCGGGGCCAAGGTGGGTGGGCGGGGTCGCGCGGCCCCCCACCCTCGGGAACCGGGTGGGGCAGCCACCGCCCGGGCTGTCGCGCTCCCAGAAGCTGTGTGCAGCAGCCTGTGCTACGTCCCATTAGAGCCCCGTGTACTTGTCCCCAGGATTCAGAACTTGGACAAGTGCCTGGCCCATCTGAGGTCTCAGTTTTACATCCTGTAAAATGGGGAGAATCGTCGCTCTCTCCCTTTTTCTACATCACAGGGACCCCCAGTTCCTTCCAGGAATTTCTTTACAGCTCATTCTTGAACCTTTTACCTCTGTCGACTGTTTCCGAATATGGCTTGACAGATTAACTGTTAGCTTGTCTTGATTTCAACACGGTCCTACACTCCTACACCTGCCTTTTTCTCTCTGGGAGGAGTGGAGAGGGACACTTTCTTGGAGAAGCTGTGGGCTAGGAGTACACTTGGCTTCAATCTGGAGGATTTGGTTTGCAGAAATGGAAGCCCGTGGCAGGGAAGAGTGAGAGACAGCTTTAGAGGAACTGAAACCCTGTTGCTCTTCTCTTGGTCTGGGGGGCTCATTCCCGGAGACCAGGACTTCTCCTGGTCTGTTCCCTTCTGAAATGGAGTCTAATGGCGGCAGAGGAAGTTTCTTAGATTCCTTAAGCCACTTCTCTTGGCCAGACACATGTTTTTGTGTCAAGTTTGTATCAACAGGGTCACATGTCATGAGGAGGTGCCAGCCTCCAGAGCCACGTGGCCGGGAGAGGGTGCCGCGGTCAGAGGGAAGGGGAAGCAGTCCACGTTTTTCAGAGGAGAACCTTTGCAAGGCTTTTTGGGGCAGAAGATCTGCCAACTTGGGAAAGATTTTTTTCTTTAAGTAGCAGCCAGGCCAAGTCTATTTTGCTGATTCTCTGTCTTGCTTTTGAACTGGGCGTCGGTGTGCAAATTGCAGTTCTTTCCTTTTAAATCAGTCAATATACTCCAAGGAAAAGCACTCCCCCAAGAACTCGAGATCCTGCTGGGGGGCAGGGGTCTCACTTCTCCTGGGGCCTTATCTGGCTCAGGCCCTTGGAGAGGAGAGGCCAGACTGCTTGAAAGTTAAGACATTGTGTAGCCCCAAGTGTCCACCTCTGTTGCCATTAAAGAAGCTTAATTTCCTTAAGAAAGAGAGGAAGAGATACAGGTGGAGGTTGGTTGCTAAGAAAGGTTGGCAGCACCCCTGGGAATCCTGCCTTTGCCCAGTGATGGTGCTGGCCTATCTCAGCCTCGAAGCCTTCTCCATACCAGGGATTCTGACTGGTGGAAGACCTGAGCCTAGAGGGTCATTTGATGGGGGAAGGGACACTGGCTTGGTTTACTTGTCCCTGAGCCGGTCAGTTGTTTCCTAGCTGTGTGCTCTTGGTGACTTGACTTCGCGTCTCTGGCCTCGGTTTCCCTCATCTGAGCTGGGAGTGATCTCTCAACCTCAGATCACTGGCTGTGATCCCACGATGTGATACCGTTGAGCATTGACTAGGGAGTGATGGCCCAGGCTGAGCTCGCCTCGGCCTTCACTACGGTGATTGTCACTTCCTGCCCAGCCCTCAGAATTAACCGTTGGTATTTATTTTTATCACTTTGAATTCGGGAGAGTGTAGTGGCTTTAAAGTGTGGCTGGCTCGCTGGACTGTGTGGGGCAGTGACGGGCAGCCAGGAGCTGGAGACTTGGACTTGGCTTCTAGTAGGAGAGTGTCATTCCCTTGCTGTTCGGTGGCCTTTTTCTGGCCTTGAAAGAGTAGCCAGAAGGGAACCTGATGCCTGGGCCTGGGCTCAGACTCAGTCTCGGGCTTCCCGGGCTGGGTGACGGGCTGTGAGCAGCGTGGCCGGGGGCCCTGGGCATGGAGGGGTGTCTGGGAGAGCTGCTCACTCTTTCCCTGTGGGCAGCAGTGGCCACACAGACCCTCCCAGGGCCAGCCTTCAGCCAGCAGCTGCACAGGGCGTGGTCTTGGTGGCAGCCAGGTTCCTTGGGTGCTCCCTGGGCTGCAGTGCCTGGGCGGCATCGTCGCCCACCCCCAGGCACAGGCCTGCTGCGGGCAGGATGCAGGACCCGTCTCACAGTCTCACCAGTCGGTGTTTTCAGCTGGCCTCTGACCCCCAGCACTGTTCCCAGCTGGGGCATCTGTACTCACTGGACAGTAAGAGTTGATCCCCTGGACGCTGGTGGTCCAGCTCAGTGGTGGGGACTTCTGGCAGGTGTGAGGCCCTGGGGGTGCTCACGGAGCTGGGGAGGAGGATCCGCGAGGCAGACCAGGTCTCCACCCTTGGGGACCTTACCTTTCCAGTTGGGAAGGAAAGAGGAACTGTGAGTAAGGAAATAAATAACCAGGAAATACAGTGCCAGGAAGAAATGGAAATGGAGGCATGTGCTCAGAGTGCTTGGCAGAGTCAAGGGGCTGTTGAGAGCAGAGGAAGTGACGTATGAGCTGAGAACAGAATAATAAGAAGGAACCAGTGGGGGAGGAGAGTATGGGAATGCTAGTCAGAAAGAAGAGGTGGTGCAAAGGCCCTGAGGCAGGAAGGAGTCCAGAATATTCCTGGACCAAGAATCAGTGTGGCTGGAACGACAGGAGTGAAGAAAAACAGGGACAGGAGGGATCAGTCCTGCAGGGCCCTGTAGACCATAGGAAGGACTCTGGATTTTATCTGTTCCCCATGACTTGGAGCTTTGGCAGCTTTTGAGTAGAAGCATGATGTGATAGGACCTGTGCTTTCAAGGGATCCTGTGCACTGTAGAGGCGAGAGCAAGGACAGGAATTTCAGGGTCCAGTCAGAAGATGACAGCGACTCTAGTGTGGACTGGTGTCGGGAGAAACACCCAGCCTCAGGATGGGAGATGACTGACAATGAACTAATTAGAGGGGACATTACATTTATCGTCCCATCCTCTGCATCATTGTTGAAGCCATTCTGTAGAGGTGACCTTGGTGCTCGCCACTTGGTTTCAGAGTCAGCATCTGTAACGGGACTCGGCCCACCATGACCTGGTGCCTGGTTTCGTACGGCTCATGAGCTAAGACTGATGTTTATATTTAAAAATTTTTATTTATTACTTTTAAAAATTTTATTTATTTATTTATTTTGTGGTGCTGGGGATTCAGTTTTACATTTTTTTTTTTTAAAGAGAGAGTGAGAGAGGAGAGAGAGAGAGAGAGAAAGAATTTTTAATATTTATTTTTTAGTTCTCGGCGGACACAACATCTTTGTTGGTATGTGGTGCTGAGGATCTAACCCGGGTTGCACGCATACCAGGCGAGCGCGCTACCGCTTGAGCCACATCCCCAGCCCTCAGTTTTACATTTTTAAATGACTGGGAAAGATCAAAAGAAGAATATTTTGTGAAAAGAATCATATTTCATGACACAAAAATCGTATGAAATTTAAATCTCAGTGGCTAGAAATAAAGTTTTATTGGCACACAGCCTGCTCATTTGTTTCCTTACCGTTTAGGGGTGCTTTCGCCCAGAGTGGCAGAGTTGAGTAGTTGGCAACAGATGCTGTCTGCCTACAGAAGTGAAAATATTTACTGTCTGGCCCTTTATGGAAGTTGGCCAACCTGTGATCTAAAGGAATTGTCCAGATACTCTCCAAAAATCAGCCGTTAGTTTTGAAGCGAGGTGCAGCCACTAGTGCTTTTCTTGGCAGATTCATTGCCTGGGAACAGGTGGTTTAGCAGTTCTGGTGTTCTATGGCCAGGTGCCATAAAGAATGCTCACATGTTCGGGGAGTGCCACTGCCATGGAGACGTGTGACTTATTCCTCTGTAGGGAACACAGCTCCCGCCCCCATCGGTGCCTCCCCAGGGATGAGGCCTGCAGGTTGTGTCCCTAGGAGGAGGAAGCTCCCGTCAGGGTGGTGTGGAGCTTTTACAGCTCTTCCCTCTGGGAGTGTGCCAGCTCTCCTAGGACTGCAAAGCCTAGACCCGGGTAAGGGTGACTCAGGACCACTTGCCCTGGAGCCCTCTGGCCAGCTAACCAGACTCCAGCCGTCTCAGGCTGGGCAGTGGGGCCCGGGAGTCCGCATCGTAGCCAGCTCCCCAGGGGGTACAGGTGCATGTCGAAGCTGCATCACCCCCGGGCCTCCTTCCAAGACCCTCCTACCTCTGTCCCCGCCAGGCCTGGGCAGCGTCTGTCCCGACCCGCGCTCACTGGGGGCGAACTGGTCTCAGTGGATCTTTACTGCGGCACAGGGACAGGCATTCTCGCCATCCCCAGGTGACAGGTGGACACACTGAGTTCCTGAAGAATGTTAGTGGCACGTTGGGAGTTGAGTTCAGTTTGAGTTGAGACTGCTCCGGGGCTCACATCAGGGTGGGTGACACCAGGCAGAAGGGCCTCCTGGGCTACTGTGGCACAGGTACCCAACTGGGGCAGATTTGGACCTGTAGCGGGAGGAGTCCCAACAGGTGCGCCACTTAGCACTGGAGGGAGGAGTCGAGGGTCCTCTGCAGGTGGGCAAGGTCCCGGGACAGGGAGGGACAGGGAGGGACAGGGATACAGGATGAGCGAGGGCTGCCTGGCTGGCCCTGGTTCCTCTGCTCCTGCGGGTGCATGGCCCGGGGGGTGGTGCTCGGGTGGGTGGGGAGAGGCGCCCCACACCTGTGTGCTGAGCGGGACTGGAACTGAGAGCACCTTGGGGCTCAGAGGGGCCTGGTCACCCGCCTCTCTCGGCCCTCCCCTCCCAGGGCTGCCAGCTGCGTGTGCCCCCGGCCCGCGGCCTGGGCTCCAGGACAGAGGGCGGCAGCTCTTGTTTTGCTTGTTCTTTCCCCTGGGACATCCCACCCTGGGTCACCCTGCAGCTGGAGGGCCACCTACTGATGCTGCATGGCACACAGGTGCTAGAGGCCACTCAGAAGAGCCATGGGATCCCAGGTCACCATGAGCCCCACGCGGAGTTCGCAGACTCCAGGCAGGGCCGCAGGGTGCGCGGCTTCTCCTGTTGACCACTCAGTTTGCTGTCCTTCAAATGCTCAGGGCTGAAGAGGGGGACCCAAACCATCTGGCTTTCCCTCCTGAGGTGGGGCTGAGAGGAGGGGGCGGGCCTGCCCAGCACCCCAGAAGGGACCCTGACCTCGAGCAGCCAGGAGAGCGGCCTCTGCTGCCCAGCCAGCTTGCCCCGCCAAGGCCTGTGCGGCTGCCCTGCCCGCACCTGGCCCAGCTGCCCCTGGCCTCAGAGATCCATAACTGCACCTGGGCACAGGACCCTAAGGCCTCTGTGGCCACAAGCAGTTCAAGGGGCTCATTTGGGACTCAAACACCTTCCCATGTCTGGCACCAAACGGGGAATGAGACTCAGCCGAGAATCCCAGTCCAGATGGCGGGCACACAGGGTTGGCACCGGCTGGCCCAGAGGCAGCTTGCCCCTTGACTTACCTTTCCAGCAAATCGCTGACTAGTCAGTGCCCAGAATGCTCTGCTTCAGACTCAGCTCTGTCACCCCTGCTGTGTGGCCCAGGGCAAGTGCCTTCCCCTCTCTGAACCTCAGCCACTCATCTAGCAGACGGAACCTCAACCCAGACATAGTGTTAAAAGTGAAACAACCTAAGGGAAGCTCCCAGCAGCGTCCAACTGGCAGGAGCCCCTAAAAGATGCCCAGACCCAGGGGAAGAAGAAAGGGGAAGGGGCGGCTGCTGGACTTGCGGGTCCTCCCTCCCCAGTGAGAACTGAGCAAGAGCACAGGCCACCAGATGGGTCTCCGTTCTCCTGGTGTCGGGGAGCAGGACCTGAATGGACTCGTGGGGTCCCCCAGGCACCTGGGGCTGGAGAGCAGGAGTCCTGGCCAGGGGAGTGGAGCAGCAGATGGGGTCCAGCCTCTGTCCGTGCCCAGTCTGCCCGCAGTCATGGTCCAGTGTATCTGGCCGCCAGCCTCAGGATTTAATTAAGTTAGTGACGAGCCCAGTGCATTTCTGGGGAGCCAGGAGCTGTCCCTGCTGTGGATTAATTCTTGTTTTTCCTTCTTTTTCCCCCTCTCTCTTCCCCTCCTTCTTTCTTCCCAAGGAAGAGAAAAAAAAAAGCCTTATTTATTCTCATTTCCCCACTGTTGGCATGGCAACCCAGGCATACGTTTCGGAGCTACCGGCAGCCCCGCAAGCATCCCAGCCACCGCAGGCCCCGCCCCAGCCACCACCTCCACCCCCAGCGGCGCCCCAGCCCCCCCAGACACCCACCGCCTCGGCCACCCCCCAGCCCCAGTATGTCACCGAGCTGCAAAGCCCCCAGCCCCAGGCACAGCCACCAGGCAGCCAGAAGCAGTACGTGACGGAGCTCCCGGCTGCCCCCACGCCCTCGCAGCAAGCTGGCGCGCCCACCCCGGCCCCCGCGTCCCAGCAGTACATCGTGGTCACCGTCTCTGGTAAGTCTGCTGTGCACCTGAGCCAGGGCGCTCGGGAGTGACTCTGGGAGGGGCGCCTGGGCCCGAGCACCCAGCTCTGGGGTCAGGAGGCGCTGGGGGCGGAACTGGCCTCGCGCTCCTGGGGGAAGCCGCTGCTGCCCAGCCCTGACGGCTCTGCCTGGGTCGCCTCGTCTGTGAAGGGGACCTCGTGGTTCCCATTCTCAGGGTGCTCCCGGCGGGGCTGGCCCAGAGCAGGTCCTTGGGGGGACTGGCGGGAGCCTGGAGTGTCACCTTGCCCCCTGGAGGAGCAAGACCAGGGCTGAGCCAGGGTGTGGGTCTGGCCAGCTCCTAAGTGTGGCCACCCTTGTGGCCATGGTGTCCGTAGGGCTCGGCTCCTCCCAGGGCTCCCTGGCTGAGCCCAGCTGGGAGGAGGGGCCCAGGGCAGAGGGGCCCAGGGCCGGGGCCTGGCCAGCACAGAGCTCCAGCTGCTGGCAGGCTTGTCTTCAGCTCCTTCTCGGTTTTCTTCCATTTTCTCTCACTTGCTGTGCGCTCAGCTTCTGGCTGTCGTCTCCCTGGCCCGAGCCTGTTGCGCCCGTGCCCGGTTGTTCTCCCGGGAACTCTGGCAGCGGGGTTGTCTGGGGGCCGTGAGAGGCTTGGTGTCCGTCTCTCCCAACTCAGAGACAGGGTCTCCCTGAGCTGCTGAGGCTTCCCTGAGTTGCTGAGGCTGGCTTTGAACTCAAGACCCTCCTGCCTCAGCCTCCCGAGCGGCTGGGATCACAGCTGTGCACCATGCGTCTGGCCAGGTGCCCTTGGAGAGCTGACCCCTGGTCCTCCAAATCCTCCCCTCCAAAGGACTTTAAAAGCTCCACGCGCCCCACGCCCTCTCTAGTGGAGGCCAAGCCACTGCCTGGTTTGCCAGCCCCCAGCCCGCCTGTTGCCGCCTGTTTCTGGCACACCTGCCCGGCCCACCGGCCCCCTGTAGCTCTGCAGACCCGCAGGCTCAGTCCTGCCTCCTGGCCTGGGCCTGGCGGCGCCTCCCCCTGTAGCACTGGGCCCGGACCTTGGCCTTCGGCCTCCTTCAGGTCACTGGGTGGAAGCCCCGCCCCTCCCCACTTCACCTCCCCCTTGCACACTCACCCTTGGAAGTGCCAGGACCGTGGTGAGGCCGACCATCCTGACTCCCTGAGGGCAGGGTCTAGTCTGAAGTCTTTGTGAAGGACCGGGGAGTGTGCCTGACCTAGAGCAGGGACAGCTGGACGCCTGGCGTGGCCCCCGGGTGGCCAAGAGCAGGCGGGAGACCACCGCCTCCACTGGAGCTCTGCCCAGCCCTGGGGGCCCCTGGCTGGCCTTGTCCTCCTCCTGGATGAGGGTCCTTCCCGGCAGTTGGGCTCTCCGGGGTGAAGGTCTGGGGGAGGCCTGTGGCCTCGGGCCCCAGAACACCCGTCGTCCTTCCTCTGGCCTCAGTGTGTCCAGCTTGTCTTGGCAGTCCTCCAGGGAGGCCCCAGTCCCTCAAGGTCAAGGTCACCATGAGGTCTTCCAGTCAGACAGACCCAGGAGAAGGCTGGGGGAGATGGCCTCCATCCCTGCCACCCTGGTGGCATGCTCTGGGTGCTGTGTACCCGCGAAGGCAGAGAGCAGGGAACCAGCCTCCGTGCCATGCCCCCAGCCTCCTTGGGTCGGGCTGTGAGTGGGGAATCCCGTTTCCTGCTGGTCCAGGTTCCTGCGGGTGAGCCTGCCCCGGCTGGGTCGCTGGGCAAAGCTTCCTCCATTTGTTCTGAGGAAGAGGAGTTGGCTGGCACCCTGCCCTCAGCCACTCCCCCTCACCAGCTTGGCATCCCGTGTCATCTCAGAGTGGCCTGGGCACGTGAGCCGGCCCCTGGGCAGGAGTGGAAGCCGACACCAGCGAAGGCTGTGGGAGGCGCTGGGCTGCTCTGGAGCCAGGAGCAGTGGAGCTGCCCGGGAGTCCATGCGGGCGGGGCGCGGAGGTCCCGGGCCAGGCCCGGACGCAGGCCAGAGGCAGCCTGTCCAGCTGGGCCTGGCGTGCTCTGCTCTGAGGTGACTCTGGAGGTGAGGGCAGGAAGCTCGAGTTTCCCTGGTCTGGAGCAACCCTGGCCACAATCCCCTCCTCAGCCACCGCGGACATCACCCAAAACCTGTGACGGGTGCCTTGGCGCCCGCCTGCAGCCCAGCTACGCAGGAGGCTGAGGCAGGAGGATCACAGGTTCAAGAGCAGCCTCTGCAGCTTTGTGAGACCCTCAGCAACTTAGCAAGACCCTGTCTCAGAAAATAAAACGTCCCGGGAAGGCAGCTCCGTGGTTCAGTCCCCAGCGCCCAAACCAAGCCAGACCTGGGGTGGAAGCAGGATGCTGTGGGCTCTGGACGCTGGCAGGAGGGTGGCGCCAGGCTGCTGAAGTAGAGACGGGCGGCCCCAGGGAGGACCAGGCCAGCCTCCCTCCTCTGCTCTCCCACTGGCCTTCCTTGGAGTCCTGTCCCGAACAGGGGAATGAAGGGTGCTTGTCCGCATCCCCGAGTACAGAGGGGCAGACACAGGGCAGACAGGACACACCCGGGAGCAGCGGAGTCCCAGAACTGCCCCCCCAAGGCCCCTGTGGGAAGTCATCCCCGGAGCCAAGGAACGGGAGGGACGGGGCCAGCTGGCTTTGTTGCTCGTGGGGAAGGGGGGCTGGGCCAGCAGGGGCACCAGGGTTCCAGCCTGACCCCGGCCTCTGAATGTCTCTGGTCTGCCCAGGAGCTCACTGCTCACTCCAACAGGTGAGGAGGAGGAGGGCTGCACCTGGAGGCGCCGGCCTGGGGAGGGCAGCCCCTCCTCGGCTCAGAGACAGGAAGCCAACGGTGCTTCCCCGGCCTCCTAAACATGCCTGGAATGGAGGTCACGACTCCATGTCCCCCAGCCCCCTTCCCCTCCTGGCCCCCCTCCCCCACACATGGTGAGGGAGAGACTGAGCCCTGGCCACAGGTGGACAGGGACCGCACACAGGGAGCCCCTCAGCTGAGGAGCAGACTCACCCGCCCACATTTCTGTGCGACCCGACCCCTCGTGCCTACTGGCCTGGCCAGCAGAGGGTGGGGGAGGATCCCAGCGATCCAGCCCTATGGGCCACCCAGACGCAGGACACAGGCCCGATGATCTCAGCAGGTCTCAGGTCTGCAGCCTCACAGGGTCCTGCTCCAGGATCAGCCCCACGCCCAGCACCCGCTTTGCTGCCCACACTGAGCCAGGCAACGCCGTGGCGCCTCTCTTGTGCTGGGCTGGCTCCCCGTGCCCCATGGACATCCAGGTGTGCCAGGCCTTCACGTGACCCGGGGCCGGCTCGGGTTTCTCTCAAGGGGCCGCTCAGGGAAGCCTCCTGCACGGCGCAGGGAGAGGAACGCAGACTTGAGGAAGGTTCCAGCAAAACAGCCGTCCGAGCCACCTGGACTTGGCTGCCCAGGCAGCTGTCCCCACAGGGTTGGGACTGTCCCAATGCCAGCCCCACGTGTAGCCACAGGGAGGCTCCCCCAACACCTGGCAGCCCTCGCCCCCCACTCACACACGTTCTCTGCCGTGGCCTTGGCCTTGGGGTGCTTGAGTCCACGTAGAGGCCCTCCTGCTCTGCTGGGACGTTCTCTTTTGTTCCCCACAGCTGAGGACCAGCCCCCCACTTTGGAGCATGAGCCCCACCGGCCCCACCCTGGGATGCCCTGCACCTGAGGTGCCCGTGGGTTCCCAGCTCGCCGAGCCCCGGGTCCGCGTCCGCACACCACCCCCGGCGCCTCGGCCCAGCAGAACCAGCGACTCTGGGTTCTGCATATGGTGTGAAGTTCCTGTGGTCACAGAGAGGCCTGTGTCCTGGCCTGCTGGTCCCCAGCTGGTGACCTTGAGCAGGCCACTTCCCTTCCGCCTCTGTTGCCTTACTGAGAACAGTGGGGAGAGCGCTGGGCCCCAGCTGCCCCGGGAGCCGGGCATCACCCCCACGGCAGCAGCCTGAGTGTCTGAGGCCGAGGATGCTGCTGGGGAGGACGCTGTGGCCCTCTCGTCTCGTGGGGGATGGGTGGCCTCTCTGACTCCCCGGGCGAGTCCCCTAGGAAGGGGGGCTGGGGCCTGACTCCTTCTGGCATCCATGGTCCTCCCCCATATCACCTCGGCCTCTGGGGCTGCTGGGGGCAGGACAGGTGAGGGTCTCCTGGCCAGGGCCCCTCAGGGACGCTGTTCCTCCCTGCCCCCCTGTGGCCCCTGTTAATCACTCAGCAAGATGTGCATGAAATCCGACCTGTGCTTGCCTGATAGCATCTCCGGGTACCAGCCTCCCTCCTGCCCCGACCTGCCCCCGCCCCGAAAAGGCCCTTCTCAGGCAGCCCACGGGGAGGGGAGTGTACCCAAGAGGGCACACGGGAGCCTGCGTCCCTCGGGGGATTAGCTCGCCAAGGTTGTGGGTATAAAGCTGCCTGTGCGCCCTGCTGTTCCTACAGAGGCAGGCCAGGAGGGAGGGCCAGCGGGCGGCCCTGGACAGACAGGCACAGGGGCAGGGAGCGGGCAGGCGGGCACCATGTTCTATGATTGCCTCTTCTTAGCTGCCTGTCAGCGTGAGTACCCTTCGTCCAGCTCCAAGCCCCTTGCACCCCTCCTGCCCCTCAAGGTCAGCGAGGCTGGGCGGAGCCCCTGGCTGTGGCCTCTACTGTGGCCAGCTGTCTCCTGGGAAGCCGGGATGGTGCTGGGGAAGGTGGGCCAGCACTTGGTCCTCCTAGAACTGCCAGAAGAAGGGTGGTCAGTTCACTGTCTGCCCGGGCCCTGCCTTTGGGGAACAGGGCCAGCCTCGACTTCTGTGGCCTCGTGGCCCCCAGCACCCTGTCTGGTTCAGCTTCTGGATAAGAAGGGTCAAGGGTTGCTTCCAGGTGTTAGAGGTCCCTGGGTGCTGTCTAGCGCCCACCCCACCCCGGAAGGGCACTGCCAGGGCTGGCCAGGGGAGCGGCAGGGCTCTTGGAGAAGCCTGCCTGGTGGGCTGGGCTCCAGCTTGCGTCCTGCCCTCCAGGTGGCTTAGGCTCCCTGTGGGCGCAGAGTTGATCTGGTGCCCCCTCCCCCACAGAGGGTGCCATGCGAGCCAGTGAGACGGTGTCAGAAGCCAGCCCGGGCTCCACAGCCAGCCAGACCGGCGTCCCCACTCAGGTGGTTCAGCAGGTGCAGGGCACCCAGCAGGTAGGATGGGGGACAGGCCTGCAAGGGGACAGTGCAGGTTGGGTTCTCTGGGGCCTTGCCTTCCGTCCATCAGGACATCTGCTCACTGTTCTTATCAAGATGGGCACCTCAGCCCCCCAGGGATGCGCATGTCAGCCGCCCCCCCATGTGCATGTCAGCCCCCCAGGGATGTGCATGTCAGCCGCCCTCCCCACAGGGCTGGGCCTCCCGGGGAGCTGGCCCGGCTCAGCTCCTCACACTTTGACCCCCAGCGCTTGCTGGTGCAGACCAGTGTGCAGGCCAAGCCGGGCCACGTGTCACCCCTCCAGCTCACCAATATCCAGGTGGCCCAGCAGGTAAGCCTCCCACCGTTAGCCCCCCCCAGGGTGGGAAAACAGCCCCTGTGGCCTGCTTGGCCCAGTCCTTGCCAGGATTGAGGACACCGGCCCCATCCTGAGGCTTCCCCACCTCCTGGCTCTGGGTGGTGGGGTCCACAGGGTGGGGTGCCATCAGGGAGCAGAGCCTGGCCATCTTACTAGAGCAGTGAGGGTAGTGGGGAAGGGTAGCGGGCCAGCAGGGGCCAGCCGCAGCGTCCTAAAGCAGAAAGCCCCAGGAGCCCAGGGCAGCAGGGAGGGCGTCTGTCCTCCGGAAGGCCGCATTTGGGATGCCAGGGCTCACCCCCATTTCCCATTGATCAACACAGAATTGGACAAATTCTATTGGATATGTATGTGTGTGAGGTCCTGGGGAGGGACTCAGGGCCTTGAACATGCTGGGCCAGCGCTCTAGCCCTGAGCCGCACCAAGGATGAGATCACGCTTGGCCTGGGCTCAGCTGGGCCTCGGGTCCACACTCTACACTGCCACTTCCTGGATCTGCGACCTCAGATGATCACTCGAACCTTCCTGAACCTCAGTGTCACCCCCTTGAAGTGGGGCAGTGACTGCTGTGTGGGGCTGTCAGTGAGTCCATGGGCTGAGAGGCAGAGAACACTTAGCCACCACCTGGCACCTCTCAGGTGCTCGGGAGAGCCCCGGGCTGCCAAGGGTGATGGGCTTCCCTCTTTCCCCCGGCTCCAGGCTCTCCCCACACAGCGTCTGGTGGTGCAGAGCACAGCGCCAGGCAGCAAGGGTGGCCAGGTGTCCCTGACAGTCCACGGTACCCAGCAGGTGCACTCGCCTCCTGAGGTAGGTGGTAGCTCCTTAGGACACTTGAGGTTCCCTTGCTGTGAGCCTGCTCCTTCCTCTGCAGTACTCCTGCCCTCCCACTCCTTCACTGGCCTCGTGGCTCTGGGCTGAGCTGCCATGGGGTCTGGCTGTAAGGGGGGGGGTAGCCTCCCGGGGTTGAGGTGGCCTCTGCAGGTCCTGCTCAGGGGATGGCATCACAGGACACAACAGGGCTTCCTTTTCCATCTGCAGGGTGGGTGGAACCCCTTCTGAGAGTTTGGAACCACGTGGTAGATTCTGGGGACCACACACATCAGTGAGGGCTGGGGACAGTCAGGAGGCCTGGAGCACCGGCCCCAGCATCAGGGGCTTGGGGCCAGGGCCTGTCTCCGCTGTTGGTGCTGCTGGACCTCTAGGCAGGACTTTGAGCCTCGGGAGCCCAGGGCTGTCTGTGTATGAGAGATGGGCAGCCAGGCATGAGGGGGCACACCTGTAATTCCAGCGACTGGGAGACAGATAGGAGGATCTCAAGTTCAAGGTCAGACTCAGCAACTTCGTGAGGCCCTGTCTCAAAATAAAAAACAGAGAGGGCTGAGGGTGTAGCTCAGGGGTAGAGGCTCCAGGGTTCAATCCCTAGTCCTGGGTGGCAAGGGAAGAGCTGTCCACTGCCCGTCAGCTGCTGTGGGAATGACAGCCCAAGCCTGGCGCAGAGCAAACGGGCTTTGTAGCCAGCCCACCTGTGTGGCCCTGGGCGTGTCCTTCCCCCTCTGCCTCCACTAGGAAGCAGGGATGCTGTGGGATCCTGGTGAGTAAACATAAAGCGCTCAGAGCAGCACCTGGTGGGACTCGGCACATTGTCTGTAGGTGCTACTGTCATTACTGTGACTTTGGAGAATTGGCCTCAGGAGAGCCTCCGAGGGCTGATTTAGGGGGTGGCTTCCATGGCCCAGCCAGACTTTCCCAGCCATAATCTCTGTCGGGTCAGGGCTCCAGCTCCTCTGGAGAGAGCAGGTGGCCCCTGACTATGACCAGCACCCCTGAGCTGAACCCTCTCCTGGGGGTGACCAGGACTGACACAGGCCGAAGCATCTGGATGCACGAGTAGAGCCTGTGATCGACGTGGGTGGTGGGACAGACACCACCACCTGCTGCCCTCTCCACAGAGCCCTCCTGAGAAGGGGGTTGGGGCCCAGGTTTCCCAGAGATGCCCAGAGCTCAACCTGACCTCACCGTGTCTCCTTCCCTTGCAGCGGTCGCCGGTGCAAGCCAATAGCTCCGCCAGCAAGACGGCTGGGGCCCCCACGGGCACAGTGCCCCAGCAGCTTCAGGTTCATGGTGTCCAGCAGAGTGTCTCCGTCACCCAAGAGGTGCCTGGCCAAAGCGGGCAGCAGCCAGGGCCAGGGGTCGCAGCCAGCTGGCCTCTGCAGCCACCTGTGGCTGTGCCTCTGGCCTGTTAGAGCCAAACACGCAGAGGTCCAGAGCCGACTAGCACCTCCACCTCTCCAGATGCAGTGTCCTGGGGTGGGGGGCTGCGCTGAGGGTGAAATGCAGACCCTGCAGAAGGTGCCGTGGGCGGGGCAGCCGCAGACCAGCTTCAACAGTCCACTTTGGTCTATGGGGATCTGTTTGCCCAAGTCTCGGCGCATTCACAGGTCTCAGGCAGAGGCCCTAGTTTCCAGGTCCGTGCCCAGCCTTCCAGGGGAGCCCGAGCTCTGAGCTACAGCCACAGCAGTGGGGGAGGTTGAGGGCAAGAGTCATCTGCTGTCTGTTGTGATTGTTCAACTCAGGGGTTCCTGGCCCCTCATAAATCAGATGAAGCTGGGCACCATGGTGTTTACCTGTATATGATGCTTAGGAGGTTGAGGCAGGAGCTCATTTGAGCCCAGGAGTTCAAGGCCAGCCTGGGCAACATAGGGAGATCCTGTCTCTTAAAAGCAAAGCAAAATAAAACCAAACCAGAAAAACAAACAAACAAACACACACAAATGGAAGCCATAAGCTCCCAGAGAAAATTGGAAACCCCATCTAGAGGATTCACAGATTTTTTTCCCTGCCCAGTGCCAGAGCCCCTCTAAATCTCCAGACCTGGGTTCAAGTCTCAGCCCCACCACTTAGCACCAGCCGCCTCCCTCCAGCCACTGATCCCTAGTAAGGACAGCTTACTGTGTCCTTACTGAAGTATAGGCACCAAAGATAAACCAGGTCCGTGCACTCCTGAAGGACCTGCAGAGAGGGGGGAAGAGTAGAGACCCCCCACCGCCTTGGTCCCAGATCCAGTGCCTGCCCGTGCCACCACCTCCTGGCAGCCTTACCCCGCTGGGCCTTATTTCCTGGGCCTTTAACTGGGTGCCCAGAGGCAAGGCAGTGGTGAGCCTGGACGTGCGGAGCTGGGCCCAGCAGCAGAGTTACTCTGCTTTGGCTGGAGAACGGTGCGTGTTTTCCTTAGTGGCTGTGGTGAGGTTTAGGTAGGTTCACTGTATAGAGGATGGGGACTTATCTGGCCGCCATCGTGGCCATGGATACCGCAGCCTCACTTGTCTTCTCTTTCCCTTCCTTTCCCAGAGGTCTGTGGTCCAGGCCACCCCGCAGGCACCCAAAGCGGGCCCCGTGCAACAGTTGACCGTGCAGGGACTTCAGCCAGTCCACGTGGCTCAAGAGGTAGGTGCCCCCCCAGGTAGATGGGGGGTGCAAAGTGGGGCTGGTCTCCTGTGAGGGATGGGAACGCAGGTCCCTGCCCCAAAGGGGGGTAATGGAACCTCCTGGGGTCCTCAAGGACAGAAGGCTCCAGGTCTGGCTTCAGCCTGCACCCGTCTGTGGGCTGCAGATCCGTCCTGAATCAGCCCCCTTTCCCGGCACCTCAAGCCCAAGTTTTGCTAAGAGAGATCTGGATTCAAATGCCACTTCTTTCTAGCCTGGGTCCCTTCCCCCTCTCCGCCCTGAGGCGCTGGGCGGGACTGTCGCCTGGGTTGCTGCCTGTGTGCGCATTGCAGCCTGGTGGGCTGCGAGGCCCGCAGCCCCGCCCGCGGCCGGACCCAGTGACGCCCCAGTATCTCTGTTTGTCCTCCAGAGCTCAGACAGTCAGTTTCCCGCTAGGAAGGCAGAGCAGCGAGAGCCCCGGCCCACGCCGCAGCCAGAGCCGCCACCCCGGCCGCCCACCCCCGGGCTCGGGCCAGGCGCGCTGGTCCCGGAGCCGCCGCCACTCCCATCGGTGTGCAGCGGCGAGGCCCGGCAGCTAGGCAGCCCCGAGCCGCAGCTGACCCATTACGAGCCAGGCGTCGAGCAGTGGGTGGAGCTGGTGGGCGTGCTGCCCCCGCACCTGCTCCTGCCGCAGCAGAAAGTGGTCCTCGAGCCCCTGCCCGGGCTCTCAGCCCGAGCCAGCCCCGACCAGAGGGTCAGGATCCAGAGAATCCCCCAGGTGCTAGTGTTCAGCACGGCCGCCACGGCCCTCAAAGTAGGTGGTGGACGCACGGGCGGGGGGCAACGGGGGGCGGGGGCATACCCCGGCTGCCCACCAGGCCCCTCAAGCCCTGTAGACCCCACCTCCGCCCTGAAGGTCGGTCTAAGAGCCCACCTCCAACATCCCAAAGCGGGTGCCAGGTCCTAGGCTCCATCCCTGCAGATCAGGGTGGGGGTGGAGGTGGGATACTGAAGCCCCGCTCCTGAGGCACTCTCAAGTCATTGAGGTTCTGTCGGGCAAACTGGCCCCAGGCCCCGCCCCTAACATCCTGTGCTGGGCTAACAGGCCCCGCCCCTGGGGCCATGTGTAGTTCCAAGCTCTGGCTTTAACTACACCTTGTCCCCATGCTTGGCCCAGCCCCGAGGCCTACCCTTCTGGTCCACCGTCTGACCTGCCTGGGCTCCCCTGTTGCCCATCAGCAGGCCCCACCCTTGCCGTCTCCAGCAGAAGCAGAGTGTCTTGGCGATCCTCCCGATACAGCTCTTCCTGATTCCCAGCCCCAGCTGAGGCTGTAGCCCCCATCAGGGTGTGGTGTTTAGAGAACCCAGATGTGCACCTCCTAGTCAGTGACCTGGCCTCCGGGAGAGCTTGAGAACCGCCAGCTCCACAAGGCAGAGGCCGGAGCCACCCCTGACCCTGCCGCCTTCCTCCTGCCCAGGTGCAGCAGCTCCAGCAGGTCCCAGTGCCACATGTGTACTCCAGCCAGGTCCAGTACGTGGAGGGCGGCGACGCCAGCTACGCGGCCAGCGCCATGTAAGTGGGCAGGGGCACAGGGAGGGCAGCGCAGGGGCGTAGGTCTGCTCAGGACTCCAGGCCTCAGGTGACAGCTAGGTGGGTACCACCCAGGGGCAGCCAGCAGCCCACGGCATGCCAGAGCAGAGGGAATCTGGCACCCCAGCCAGCGCAGGGCTTTGGGCCTCAACCAGCCTGGCCTTTAGAGGTAAAAAAAAAAAAAAAAAAAAAAAAAACAAAAAAGAAAACAAAGTGCCTACATACACACACACATATTTTTACAAGATAGAAAGTTCCTGTGTGTTAGGGACATTAACAGTGAAGAGGTGACTTGGATCCTGGCCGCCCCACCCTGCCCAGGGTGACCTGTTTCTTTGTTCCTCCCAGAGATTCTCCAGGAATAGAAACTGTTCCTTCCTTTCTTCAGAAGTGGAGGCCGGGTCTGTCTCACTTCTTTGCCCAGCCTGTCCTTGGCCCGCCCCTGGCTCCCCCATTTGTGCACATGGGTCCCTCTTGGCTTCTTGAACACTGCCCAGCACTCCTCTGTACAGGTGTCCCTGGTCCCCAGGCAGCCGATACACAGGTGTTTCTGCCAGGGTACTGCACAGGGGCCAGTGTCCTGTCCCAGAGCAGCCTCCGGGGGCCGACTCCTGGTGGAGGCCGACTCCTGGTGGAGGCCCTCCACGGCCTCTCCCTCCCCCATCCTCCAAGCAGTAGTGCCGCGGCTAGATTGCTGCTGCTGTTTCAGTTTCTAGAATTTCCATTTGGTTTTCTTTTTATTCGTCTGATTTTTTTCTTTCGTCCTTGCCACCTGTCCTTGCGGGCACCGTGCTGGGATCGGATTAGCTCAGAGAGTGACTCTGTCCTTGGGTCATGACGCTCTAACTGACCCTGAGGAGTGTGGTCCTGGCACCTGAATTGCCATCAGTTTGTTTCTGGTGCTGCTGTCTCCATGTGCAGCTGACCCCAGCGGCCGGGGCCAGGGGGCCCCATTCCCAGGAGGAGGGCTGCCCCCAGGCCCGCCTCGCTGTTAGCCACAGAGAGGGAGGGCCCTGCGCCTGGCCTGGCTCCTTCTGGGGGCACTTTCCTTGGCTTCTGCCTGGACTTCTCCCTCCCATGGAACTCACGGCTGCTGTCGCATTCTTCTGCCACGTGAAGTTCTTGCTTTGGGTGTGTCTTTTTTCTGTCCCTCCTGGCAGACTGTCACCAGGTTCCCAGCCCTCTGCCAGCATGGATCTCCACGCTGGCCACAGCCGCGGCCCCTGGGCTTCCATCCCTGGCTTTGGACATTAATTTATCTGTTCATTTAGCAAATATCTACCAGCGCAGCGCTGTGTGCATGTGGTGCTGGACGGAGCCCGGGGTGCCCACGGTCTAGAGCCACTCTTGACCCCCGCTGAGCTGCCTGCCCAGCCCCACACAGCATTTCTGGAGCATGTGTTGCCTGTGGGGCCCTTGGCTGGGCCCTTGGCTGGGCCGTGGCCCTGGGGAGGAGGCACGTGCTCCTGGCATTACTCTGAGGTAGACGTGGGCCTCGGTGATCAAGAGCTGGACCCTGGTGTCCAGTGAGCAGACCACTCACCTTGGGTGATGGAGCCGCCCTGCCTCCTACCAACCTCCTCTCACTTCCCTGGCCCTGCCCGTGGAACTGACCCGAGGGCGTTGCTGGTACAGTCCCCAGCATACAGTAGGCACTCACTGCATGCATATCAACATGCCGGGAACCAGCCCAAGGTTGCAAATTTCGTTTTGTTTCTTCGGCTAGTTCTTGGTAGGTGGCCATGTGTCGCAGGTGACCCAGCCCATGTAGCTCAGCTTCCTCACTTTCCGAGTGGGCGGTGACCCTGGCACTGAGGGCTGCCCCATGGTTCCGTGAGAACCTGCCCATCAGGCCCGAGGACGCTGCCGTCAGTAGGAGGGAAGGGGTGGCGCTGGGGACTGCTGCGTCCCTGGCCCCCTTCTGGGACCTCCTCCCCTCCCACAGGACCGTGCCCCTCGGCCACCCAGCTCTCCCCGCCCTGGCCCTCACGCCCACCCCCTCTGCCTCTCCCAGCCGCTCCAGCACCTACGCCTACCCCGAGGCCCCGCTGTACACACAGCCGGCGGGCACCAGCTACTACGAGGCCGCAGGCACGGCCACCCAGGTCAGCTCACCGGCCACCTCCCAGGCGGTGGCCAGCAGCGGCTCTGTGCCCATGTACGTGTCCGCCAGCCAGGTGGTGGCCAGCTCCACCAGCAGTGGGGGTGGGGCCAGCAACGGCAGCGGAGGAGGTGGCGGAGGCGGCGGCGGGGGAGGCGGCGGCAGCGGGGCTGGCAGCGGTGGCAGTAGTAGCGGCAGCAGCAGCAGCGGCGCAGGCACCTACGTGATCCAAGGCGGCTACATGCTGGGCAGCGCCAGCCAGTCCTACTCCCACACCACCCGTGCCTCGCCAGCAACGGTAAGTGCCTGGCAGGAGGTGCGTACCCGGGCAGAGGTAGTGGGCATTGGAGCTGGTCCCTGGCAGTGGTTGCTGGCCACCATTAGTAACCTGGTACGGCAGTGCCTGTGTGCGCTCGCCACGGGATGGAATCCTCACTGTGTGACCTCTCACAAGTTACTCAGCCTCTCTGAGCCGTGGCAGATACGTGTGAGGCCCTTGGAGTGGTGCCCAAAGAAGTGTCACCTCTTCTGAGTGTCACTTGACAATAGAGGATGGATGGTAGTGAAGGGAGAGGCAGGCACCCTCACCCGGGAGCTGTGAAGAGTCCCTGAAGTCCGCCCACAGGGCCCCTCGCACATGACGGGCGTGCTTCCGGGTCCCCCTTAGGCACAGGTGCAGCCTGACTTCTGACCTCCTTTTTTTCCACGTCTACTTTTTAAAACGCTGGCTGTGACCACCTGGGGGTGATGCTCTCTCCGGGCGCCCCTTCCTCACACGCTTAGGTTTGGGGAGACCACCCTTGGCCAGCGCTGGGGCTGCGGGAGAGCTCCACGGTTGAGCGGGGACGCGCGTCCTTGGGTCCCTCCCCTGCACCGAGGGACCACACAGAGCACCCTGACTGTCCCCTGCGCACCTCCCTCCTGGTGTCCCATTCCTCTGCCGCGTTGTCGAGGACACTTTCCAGATGGAGTCACGCCTCATGACCATGGTGCCAGCTCATCTCCCGCCGACTTTGTGTCTCAGTGGCTCCGTGTGGCCCGTGGCACCTGGCCTGGGCGGCGCAGTTCCCTGGGGGGACTGGGGGAGGACGGGGACTGATGTGGAGCACTCAGCCGCTGCCACCTAAAAAGTGGAAGCGACCCTCAGTGGTGTCCCCGCTGCCCCTCCCGCCCAGGTCCAGTGGCTCCTGGACAACTATGAGACGGCGGAGGGCGTGAGCCTGCCCCGCAGCACCCTCTACTGCCACTACCTGCTGCACTGCCAGGAGCAGAAGCTGGAGCCCGTCAACGCCGCCTCCTTCGGCAAACTCATCCGCTCCGTCTTCATGGGGCTGCGCACGCGTCGGCTCGGTACCAGGTGGGGTTCCTGTCCCCAGCTGTCCTTGGGCTGTGAGGTACACCTCAGCCACAAGACCAGCCAAGATGAGGTGCCGGGCCTTGCATCCTCGTCTGTGCGCAGGGCAGTGGGGACCACCCTCCCCAGTGCGTGGCGGGTAGGGTGCGCCTGTGCGCTTAGGGCATTGTGCGTTGTTAGCGCCAGTGGTCAGCAAGCACTTGGCTGGCGCCTGCGGCCCTGTGTCAGGATGGGGGGTGAGCAGAGAACCAGACCCCGGCCCTGTCCCGAGAGGCCTCAGTCAGCAAGTGGGGGCCTCTGCTGGTACCCACAGCCCTGTGTGTCCCCTGTGCGTTCCCAGGGTGCTGGCCCTGGCTCAGCGGCACACATCTCCAGGTAGCCCCCGGGGAGCCAGAGTCAGAGTCTGGCACGGGGCTCCCAGGGCCGGCCCTCACCCTCGGCTTCCTCCCAGGGGCAACTCTAAGTACCACTACTACGGCCTGCGCATCAAGGCCAGCTCGCCCCTGCTGCGGCTGATGGAGGACCAGCAGCACATGGCCATGCGGGGCCAGCCCTTCTCCCAGAAGCAGAGGTAGAGGAGGGGACACCAGGAAAGCCACCCCACCCAGACGCCCGCCCCCACAGCGGGCCCACCTGCCCCCTCTCCCGCAGGCTGAAGCCCATCCAGAAGGTGGAGGGCGTGACCAACGGGGTGGCCGTGGGGCCGCAGCAGGCCGTGGGGCTGTCCGACATCAGCGCCCAGGTGCAGCAGTACCAGCAGTTCCTGGGTGAGCCTCCCGGCAGGGCGGGGCCATGCTCAGGGGCTCGGGCTGCCTCTGCTGGGGTCGGTTACCCTGGTTCTGTGCCCAGAAACGTCCCCAAGGCAGAGCCCCGTTCCTTCCAACAAGGGAGCGTTTCTCTAATCCGCCACGCTGCGAGGGGTTCCAGATCCCAGGCCAGTGGCGCAGCAGCTCTGGGGGCCAACCCAAATGTCAGCCTGTGGACTGGAGGGGCAGGCTCCCTGCTGCCCGCCCAGAGCCTTCGTGACGAGGTGGTGGCACCCCTCCAGCTCTCCGGAGTGCGGCACCCAGGGTTTCCAAACACCAAGACAAGAAAACCAGCCCCTTAAAGCGGCTCAGGGATGCTCCTGGCACCCAGGAAGCCCCAGAGCTTCGTGTGTGCCTGTCACGCCTCTGTGACAGTGGCATGTGGTGGCTGCTTTCTGGCTCTTACTCATGCAGCCCAGGCACCTGGCCTGGGTGGCGCAGCTCTAGGATGTCCTGTGGCACGCAGTTCCCTGGGGGGACTGGGGGAGGACGGGGACAGATGTGGAGCACTGTCGCAGAGGGGCGGGAGGCCGCCTGGCAGAGCCGGGGTATCCTGGAGTGATCTCCATGAACAGCCCCACACTGGGCCCTCGGGCTCTGGGTGGCATCCCTGGAGTCCTGACTAGGCCCTGGTGGCCAGCTCCTGGTGGTCAGGTGGGTACTAGGAGCCAGCCTGGACTCAGTCCCCTGTCCCAGGGGCCGGCCCAGGGATGGCCCTTAGCAGACCAGCCAGGGCCAGCGGGAGCCTTTGTTCCGGGGACTGAGACCCTGGGCAAGGTGCTTGCCCTCCCCGAGCTTTGTCATCCTTTGTACATGGGGGTCCCCTCCTTGGGGAATTGGTGACAACCCCGTAGGATGCCAGGGAAGGCCGGGAGGCGGGAAGGCCAGGGGCACAGGCCTCATTCTGTGCACCCCCCAGATGCCTCTCGGAGTCTCCCCGACTTCACTGAGCTTGACCTCCAGGGCAAAGTCCTGCCCGAGGGCGTCGGGCCGGGGGACATCAAGGCCTTCCAAGTCCTGTACCGGGAGCACTGTGAGGTAGGGCAGCTGGAGGAGCCCGTGGACAGGGGAGGACCGTGCTGCCCGCTGCCCCCGAGCATCCCGCCCGCCTCCCCACAGGCCATCGTGGACGTCATGGTGAACCTGCAGTTCACGCTGGTGGAGACGCTGTGGAAGACCTTCTGGAGACACAACCTCAGCCAGCCCAGCGAGGCCCCGGCACTGGCCGTGTGAGTCCTCACATGAAGAGGGAGGGGTGTGGCCCTTGCGGTTTGTGTGAGTGCCCTGGACCCCCACGGCCCATGTGTGTCTGACACCCAGAGCACGGGAGCTGGGCACCGGGCAGGGCAGCCCCTCCGCCCTGGAGGAGACCCCAGTGTACAGAGCCCAGGAGCCCCGTCAGCCTGTGGCCTTGAGGCCCGAACCAGCCTGGCCCTGGGCGTCCGCAGGAGGCAGGAAGTGCCCAGCCAAACCCCAGTCGGCAGTGGCTGGCTGGTCCCTCCATCGTTCTGGGCACAGGACCTTGGAGCACCCGTGTGACCTGGGGTGGGTGCCCGCAGGCACGATGAGGCTGAGAAGCGGCTGCCCAAGGCCAGCCTGGTGCTCCTCTCCAAGTTCGAGCCTGTGCTGCAGTGGACCAAGCGCTGCGACCACGCGCTGTACCAGGGCCTGGTGGAGATCCTCATCCCTGACGTGCTGCGGCCCATCCCCAGTGAGTGTGCGGCCCGGCCCGCCCCGCCCCGCCCCGGAGTGCGCCCCTCCCTGACCGCCCCCCCACTGCCCGCAGGTGCCTTGACCCAAGCGATCCGGAACTTTGCCAAGAGCCTGGAGAGCTGGCTCACCCACGCCATGGTGAACATCCCCGAGGAGATGCTGCGGGTGAAGGTGAGGCCGGGCCGCTCCTCCCGGCTCTGGGGCCCCGGGCTTCGCTCTCCTGGGCTCCACAGGGGCTGAAGACTTGTCCCCACACCTGTCCTGGGGAGGACGGGAGTGCACTTGGGGAACCTGGGGCCTCAGGGAGGACTCAAGGGTCGTCTTGTAGAGCAGCTTCCTCCAGTGCCCACTGCCGAGACATGACCCCTCGCAGCAGTGAGGACTTTAACATCTTAAAAATGTATGAACCAAGCCAGGCCCAGGGCGCACCCGCCACCCCAGGGACTGGGGAGACTGAGACGGAGGATCGTGCAAGGCCCCTGGGCAGCTCATGTAAGACCGTCTCAGAAAATCAACAGGCCTGGGGTGTGCTCAGCCATGGAGCACCTGGGCTCCATCCCTAGGGTAGCAGAAAATTAAGATAAAAACCAAATATGAATTTGCAGTAGTTGTCTTCAGACAACCTGGTGAGAAAGCACTTCTTGTGTTCAGAGTAGAAGAGACTTTTAAACAGACAGTGTCTGTAAGGAAAGGGTGAGCGCCTTTCCATCAGTGCTGCACGTTCATTAACTACTCAGGTGCAAGGGATGAGGCGGCATGTGCTGGCTTTTGGGCAAACAGCATAGAAGCTAAACAAACTCCATATCTGCTTCCCCCCCTCCGGCCGGCGCCCCCAGTGCAGTGTGTCCAGCCTAGGGTCATGTGCAGGCGGGTCAGGGTGGGGGAGGGTATGCCAGGTAAGTGGGTGGCAGGAGGAAGCCTTCAGAACTGGCAAGACTCATAGGCTTGTTCGTTCAACATGCATTTATTGAGCACCTACTGTGTGCTCGGCTTGCTTCTCAGTGCTGGAAGGATAGCACTGAACAAGAGGGACAGTCACCCTGCCCTCCTGGAGCTGAAATCAAGGGTACAATAACCAAAAAATTAAAAAGTCTAAGAAATGTGGTGCCCTTTCTGGGCGGTGCCCTCTATATATTCCATTGTTTTCTTTCCTTAAAATAACAACAATGGGCTGGCTGGGGACCGCAGCCCCGATTCCAGAGGCTGAGGCAGGAGAACCGCAAGTCCAGGCCAGCCTGGCCAATTTAGTGAGAAGATTAAAGGGCAGGGGTGGGGGAGGGCGCTGGGGAATCCCGCTTAGTGGTAGCCTGGTGGCCTGGGTTCAGTCTCCAGTACCAAAAGGGAAAAAAGGTCAGGTCATGGGTGAGTGGTGCTGATTGGAATGCAGTAAGTTGGTCTTGGGCCCACGTCAGTAGGTGGACACCCCAGGGCACATCTTTCCTTTTAAAGCAAGAGGAAACGGAGGAAGCTCAACCGCTGCAGCGGGTGAGGTGGAGGCTGGAGGGTGGGTTCCGCGGAAGCCACAGCCCCTCTGGCCCGCACGCAGGTGGCCGCGGCCGGCGCCTTCGCGCAGACGCTGAGGCGCTACACTTCGCTCAACCACCTGGCGCAGGCGGCGCGCGCCGTGCTGCAGAACACGGCGCAGATCAACCAGATGCTGAGCGACCTCAACCGCGTGGACTTCGCCAACGTCCAGGTGAGCGCCAGGCGGTGCAGGGGCGCGCGGGGCGGCCCGGCGGGGCGAAGGCTGAGCCTCGGGCGCGGCCCGCTCCCCGCTGTGCTCCAGGAGCAGGCCTCGTGGGTGTGCCGCTGCGAGGACCGAGTGGTGCAGCGTCTGGAGCAGGACTTCAAGGTGACGCTGCAGCAGCAGAACTCGCTGGAGCAATGGGCGGCCTGGCTGGACGGCGTCGTGAGCCAGGTTCTCAAGCCCTACCAGGGCAGCGCCGGCTTCCCCAAAGCCGCCAAGCTCTTCCTCCTCAAGTGGTCCTTCTACAGGTGCGTGCCTGAGCGAGGCTGGGTGGGACCAGCGAGGCCACGCCCCAGGACGCCAGTAGCGCGGGCCCTGCTTCCTGGGTCGGGCCAAAGGTGGGGCCCAAAGGTTCCTTCTGTTTGGAGCGGATGGGACCCTAGAGTCCTGCTGCTCGGCGTGGGTGGGACTGGAGAAGCCTCCGCCTCCGAGGAGGGCGAGGCTCAGGTGCTCTTTCAAGAAAGTGGGGGCCTCGGCCCTCAATGACGGACAGCCTAGGAGAACCAGCGCGGTGTCCCGTGTCGGTCGCCGGGCTCGCGCGTGCCAGGGTGCATTGAGAGACAAGCGGCGAGAGCGGCTGAGCCGGGCCTTAGGGGCTCTCGGTTGCCATCCCCAGCTCCATGGTGATCCGGGACCTGACCCTGCGCAGCGCCGCCAGCTTCGGCTCCTTCCACCTCATCCGGCTGCTCTACGATGAGTACATGTACTACCTGATCGAGCACCGCGTGGCCCAGGCCAAGGGCGAGACCCCGATCGCGGTCATGGGCGAGGTGCGCACCACGGGGCGCTGAGGGAGTGGGCCCGGCTCCAGGCGGTGGGACCCTCACTCTCTCTTCTCGCCTCTCTCCAGTTCGCTAACCTGGCCACTTCGCTGAACCCCCTGGACCCGGACAAAGGTAGGCAAGGCGTGTCCCCACCCAGGCCCGGGTCCCGGAGGCGGCGGGCAGGGAGGCTGGGGTGGAAGAGCCGGCCGGGCGCCGACACCCCGCGCTGAGCCGGGCCTGGTCCGTGTGCCCCAGACGAAGAGGAGGAAGAGGAGGAGGAGAGCGAGGACGAGCTGCCACAGGACATCTCGCTGGCGGCTGGCGGCGAGTCGCCTGCGCTGGGCCCCGAGGCCCTGGAGCCGCCGGCCAAGCTGGCGCGGACCGACACGCGCGGCCTCTTCGTGCAGGCGCTGCCCTCCAGCTAAGCCCGCAGCCCCGCCCCGCCCGCCCCTCCGTTCCTCCACGCCAGGGTCCCTCACGGCTTCTGTGGCTTCGCTGTCACCCCTCCAGGCCCCGACCAGGGCAGGAGGGGGCCTCCGAGACAGGGAAGGAGAGAGGGGCCCCGCCCCCCGATGGGGCCGGCACAATCACAGGGCTGGGCGGAGCCGCAGCTGCAAACTCTGACACAAAAGACGTGCCTTAAGGAACCCGCCGCGGTGCCCAGGTGCCCCACAGGGCAACCAGCTCGGCCCCTGCCTCCCACCCCGCCAACAAGGTCGCAGCATCTCCCCCACAGGCCCGCCGCCCAGGGGGCAGGCAGGCAGGCCCCCTCTCCTACGGAACTGTTAACTTATTCTGCTCGCTGGCTTTGCACAGCCTGTCCTGGGCCCAGCCGAGCCCTGGGCAGGCGCAGGTGGGTGGCACCTGGGGACCCCCACTGTCAGCAGCAGCCCCGGGACAACCCCCCACCCCCAGCAACCCCACTGCTTCCCCCTTCTTGGTATAAGTGCAATTAAAGTTGTGGGTGTTGCATCTTCTCCAGAGCTGGGCCTCCCTCGCCCCGTGGCCCCTAGAGAGAGGGGGCCACTGCGACGGCGGCAGCGGCCGCGGCTCCCAGCTTCCAAAGAAGAGCAGCGGCTGCTGCAGGGCCGGGAAGTGCCCGCGCCCGCCAGGCCAGTGCTGGGTGCTCCACGCATTGGAGGCCCTGCGCCCTGCGCCCTCTGCGCCGCTGGTTTGTAATGGAACCTTCTCCTGGAGACTCGCTTCTCCTCCGTGCCGTGGACCCCGCCCCCCATGACTATTGTGCGATTTGTGAGCGCCGCCTGAGCGGAGTTGGTAACTTGTTGGGTTTTTTTCCAACCATCATGGCCTTATCTGTTCCAGTTTTCTCAGTGTTTTCAACCTGTGAGATAGATGTTTATGGCAAAAAAAAAGAAAAAGAAAAAAAAAAGGAAAATCTGACCTATTGTATAAGAATCACTATTTTGTGTGCTCCGCGTGCTACAGCTTTTGGGGTGGCCCTGCCACTCCCCCAATGCCCACGGGGCCTCCCCTCTCCCCGGCGGTGAAAGTGTCCACGCGTGTGGTAGTTTAGTGTGCCGAGCTGTTTTCTACCTTTTTGTAGTCTTTCTTAAAACACAATAAATTCCGCTGTGATATTTGTCTGCTGCTGACTTGCTGGGCCTTGCTGGGGGCCATGGGCTGGGGGCTCCAGCTGGGCCCTGGAGCTGCAGTAACAGGACCTCAGCCAAGTTCAGAAATAAAGCATTTACTACATGAAGAGGAACAGGTGGGGGCGGCTAGCAGGTTCCCGCCTCAGGAGGGAGCCTTGGGTGGGTAGGTCCACCCCACCTCCCCCAGGGTCTCGTGCAAACCTGCAGCCAAGGAAAGGGGCAGATGCACAGGAGCCGGCCCGGGCCCAGCTCGGGGTGAAGGTGGGTCTTGAGGCTGGGGGGCAGGGGGCTCCTTCCCTCTGCCCTTTCCCAACTTAAATAGGCATAAATAAAAAAGCGTCCAGACTCTCAGGCCACCAGGGGCTGCCCCGCCCAGCCCCCTTCCCGCAGCCTAACACTAGTGCCGGTCGGCGGCCGGCCGGGAAGAGGCCAGCCCGGGAAGGCGGCCAGCTCCCAGGCCGCGGAGGTAGTTGGAGTCAGTGTCCAGGGCGGCCGGACCTCACAGCACAATCCACGTGTACCGCTCGCTGTCGGCCAGAACCTTCAGGGAGCAACCTGCAGGAAGAGCAGAGGCAGCTGTGAGCCTCGGGCAGTGCCCTGGTCAGGGCTGCACCTGCCTGCTAGCACCCTTAAGCTAGGCCCAGGTGGCCGCCCTCCCCTGGCCCTGATTCCACGAGGTCCACTGGAGTGTCCAGCTGCACATTCATTCAGCAGGTGCCTCTGAGGGCAGGTGACCCAGCCAGCAAGCACATCAGGTCCCGAGCCCCACCTTTGTGCAGAGCCTCATTGGTCATCCTGTTGACATAGCGGCCACTGCTCTCAGGTACCAGCCACTTCATGACCATGTCCACGCAGCTCTTGCGGTAGGAGCTCCAGACACTGCCGCTGAGGGGGGAGAGGGTGAGTGGCGCTTGGGACCCTAGCTGTCACCCCCTCCCCCTCCCCACCAGCTCCACCTCACCTGGTCTGCCCTTTGACCTCAGTGAGGTCACCCACACTGACGGTCTCAAAGATGCCCGTATTGAGGTCCCATGCCACCTTGAGGCTGGTGTGATAAGTCTTTGGTCTGTAGCGGGGTGGGGGAAAGAGAGGACAGGGAGGTGGAGGCAGGGCAGGGAGGCGGAGACAGAGGACGGGGAGGCGGAGACAGAGGACGGGGAGGCGGAGACAGAGGACGGGGAGGCGGAGACAGAGGACGGGGAGGCGGAGACAGAGGACGGGGAGGCGGGACCAGGCGGGCCGTGGGTCCCTACACTGCGCCTGTCTTTAGGTCACATGGGCGATCTAGGTTCTGGCCTGCTGAGTGGTCTCCCCACATGCCCAGCCCTGGAGAAGGGCTGGGCAGGGCTCCTCCACCCACTCACCGGAGCTGGCCCTCCTCACTGGGGGAGGGGAAGGCCAGGAGCAGCAGGCCGATGTTGATGAGGACCTGGCTGGTTTCGGGGCAGACCTGGAAAGCGGAGGGGAGCTATTCATGGTCACCCCTCAGAGCAGGAGAGGCTTGGGCCCACCCTGCCCCACGCCTGGACCCACCTCCAGAATGACTATGTCATAGTCACTGAAAGAGCAGAACTGGTGGCCCCAAGTGGCATCATGGCGAATGACCTCGTTGATGACGTACTCGAAGTCCAATGTGAGCTGCTCCACTGTCAGATACTGGCCCTGGGGGCAGTGGGTGGAAAGCAGGGGCATGATGGTACCAACTGCCACCCACCAACTCCTGGGCCACCTGTGGTCTGCCCACTGCCCAGCCCCCACCTGGACAGCGGTCCGCTCCCGCATAGGCCGTAGGTTGCGGCCCCGGAGATCGGTCACCACGAAGGGCAAGGAGATCTTGTCATCCTCAAACTCTGGGGAGGCAGGAAGTGGGGTTAAGGGTGCTGGGACACCCGAGGGTCCTCCCCAGCCCGCACCTCGGTGGGTGGCCCCGCGCTCACCGTCCTCGGGCTCGGTACCTTCTCCGGACTCCAGCACGTAGTACAGCTTGGTGTAGTTGACGTAGCCGGGCTCGGGGGCGGGGGCCTCCGCGGCTGGGGGGCTGTCCCTAGGCACTGCCTCCCCACTTGGGACTGGGGGATCGGAGGCTGGGCGGCAGCGGCTGGCTGAGGGCCCTGGGCAGGGGGGCGGCCGAGTTTCCTCAGAGGTCCCCCCCTTGGCCTCTTTGGCCCTGCGGAAGATGTCAGCCACAAACTCCTTGGCTTTGGCGATGGCAGGCGAGGGCTCAGGGGCCCCGGAGGGCCGGGTCGGGGCCATCTCAGGGCTGAGGCTGGGGAGGGCGGGGGACACCTCTGGGCTCCGGGGCCCAGGGTGGGTGGCCGGGGCCAAGGGGGAGGCGGTGTGATCATACAGGATCTGGCAGAAGCTGCTGTCGCCTGTAAGGAGAGGGAGGGAGGTAGGGGGTCAGGACAGGAGCTCAAGCTCAGGACACTCCTAACCTGACCCCGAGGGCTTCTCAGAAAGGCACCTCAGGGAGACCCTCCTGAACCAGCTCATGCAAGGGGTCTGAAGCACCAAGGAGGGTCGGGCACACAGCGCAGGCGGCCTCCTTCAGACCCTGCCCTCCCTGCTCCCCTGTGCGTGCCAAGAAGACACAGGTGACCAAGACTCACAGAGCCCTGTCCTTGGGAGACCAGAGTCCACAGTGAGGATGGACAAAGCCACACAATAAAGTCAGTTACCTAGAAAGAGGAGTGCAGGCACAGACTGGCCCCTCCAGGCCTCTGTGGCCAGTGGTCCAGAGCCAGGCTCCCGAGAAGCAGGGTGCCCAGCTAGTGTGCCAGCCTGCCCCCACAGTGCCATGGCGGGGCCTGCACAGGGCCTCCTGGGAACCCCCAGAGCCACCTGGGAGAGGGTGCCGTGTCCCCAGAGGGAGGCTCCGAGAGGAGCGTGTCCCAGGCCACACAGTGAGACAACCCCGGTGAGTCCTGTCCACCACAGCCTGGCACGTCGGGGAGTGAAAGCTGGAAACGGCTGAGCAAAGAGTGCCCGGGAGCAGGCCTCCCAGTGAGTGTGGCACTCGTGAGTGGCCCTGCCCTGGGCTGGCAGAGATCAGGACCCACAGCCAAGAGGGCAGAGAGCCCCCCCCAGGGCTCACGGCCAACAGCTGGGCCTCAGCGAGCGGCAGGGCCTCACCCACGCTGCCTGGGAGATCCCTGGGTGCCTGGGGCTCGAGTGCCCCTTCCTGGCAGTGGACTTAGTCACCACACCTGATCCTGCCTCCCCACCCCCAGAACCCCCATTCTAATGGGGATTTACAATGGGTGTGAGTGTAGTTGACTGAGCTCTTCCAAAGTTAAGACGTATTTTTGGTTGACACCAGGTGGTCAGGGTCAGGCTTCTGCCTTGGCCCATGGCCCTGACATGCTCTGCGGATGGACACGGGGCGTCCATGGTGCCCCTCAGGATGCCCCTCACACGCTGGTGAGCATCTCCCAGAGAAAGTGACCTGGGCATGGGGCAGAGCTGCTGGGTCAGTCCATTGCCACAAGGCCCCCAGGACGCCACTGCCAGCCAGTGGCTTTCTCCCACTTTACCAGGGTCACTCTATCAGAGGACATGTTCAGACTTTTCACTGTGATTTCTCTGCTACCCAGAGGTAAGATGACTGTCCACCAACCACACCCTGACAGTCATGTGGGGTGCCTGGTCAGTGGACCATGCACGCCACACAGCGCAGAGCCTGGGTGTGCGGCCACCACACCCCCGGGTTTGTTGAGCGGATACTATAACATCCACGGGGCATGAAATCGCCCTACAGCGCACTGCCCAGAATGTGCCCCATCAAGTGACAGGTCACTGTATTTTGTCAACATCTTTTTTAGCAGTGCTGGGGATGGACCCAGTGCCCTGTATGATGAGACTGTGCTGAATGACACCCTGAGCCCCCGGCACTGCCCACAAAGTAGCTGCCAGACAGATCTGGCTGCTGAAATGTAAAATACCAAAAATTAAATAAAACTAGAATATCAGGGGCTGGGGTTGTGTTTCAGCGCTACAGTACTTGCCCAGTACACAGGAGGCCCTGAGTTCCATCCTCAGCACCATAAAAATAACTAAATAAAATAAAGGTATTAAAAAAAAAACCCTCAGTTACAAAAAGTTACTGGAGATGACCACAGTGGACAACATAGCCACAGTACATCCTAGCCCTACAGAAAATTCTAGTGAACAGTGCTGTGGGGAGGATGGGCTTGGATCTGAGCATTCCTGCTTCCTGGCGGTGACCTCACAGGAAATACGTCACGTCTCTGAACCTCGGTCTCCTCATTGCACCCTGGGATAGGAATGAGACCAGCCTCGGGTGCTGCTGGGCAGAGTGAGCAGAAATCATCCCAGGGCCTAGGTGTGCCCATCGCTAGACTCTCGGGACCTACCTGCAGAGTGGACGGAGACGGCACAGGCCACCAGGGAGTAGCTGGTGTTGAGCAGCACCACCTGGTCCTTCTTGAGCTGAAAGGCGGGCTGGAAGGTGGGGAAGGGGTAGACCACCTGGTACTTGGTGTGTAGCATGAAGCCATGCCGCAGGCACTGCGCGCTCGGGTCACCTGCAGTGACACAGGCCTGGCAGGTCACTAGAGGCCCGGGAAGCTGGGAGGGCGACCTGACAGACCCCGGGACCCCCTGCCCAACCTGGGTGGGCGCGGCTGGCGTCCTGACAGGCAGCGCAGCGGCCCCGCGGCGGCACAGCCACGGTGCTGATGTAGATGTCTCGGTGGTTCTCGTCGCTCATCATCATCATGTTCATGAGCATGCCGTTGGCAGAGCGCGTGCTGGGGACCAACACCTGCTCAGCCCCGGCCAAGACCTCCCCCACCGTGGCCTCCCCAATCCTTCCCGAATCTCACTTGAAGCCAAAGACGATGACCTTGGAAGCGTCGCTGGGCCACTCGCACACAGTTAGGTACAAGTCGCTGTAGATCTCCTCATCCTGGAAGAGTCGCACCTGCCGGACCTGAGTGGCATGTTCAGGATCAGAGGGGGACACAAGGGGCCTAGGCCAGGGTCACGCGCTGCTGGGCTAGAATGAGGGTCAGGGATGAGCTGGCAGGAGTTCCCAAACAGCCCTGGCCTGTGTCCCCCAGGCTTCCCTGAGGACAGCTTGGGACATCTCCCTGTCCACTTTGGGGCAAACAGGGAGGCCAGGCCCAGGGCAGAACGCAGCCGACGGGAGGCCTCCCTGGTGAAGACCCGGCTAGACACACTGGTTCCAAGTCCCAGTCCCCTGGGTGAAGCTCACATGCCGACGGAGGCAGAGGCACCCACCTGGGGCTGGAGAGTCAAGCCACATAACAGCCTGTGAGGTCCTAGTAAGCTACCTCCTCCTACCTGGTGGCTTCACATGCTGAGCCGAGCGCAGTGAACTGCCACCACCCACCCAATTCCGAACACGGCAACTTCACAGGGTTCAAGCCGACACACGGCAGTTTCACACACAAGGGCTCTGAGGCTCGGAGGGCGCGTGACCTGCCCAGGTCAAGCTCCTTGAAGGGCCAGCCTGGTGCTGGAGCCTGGCGGAGGGGCCTGGCCCTACCAGCTTGAGCTTGCTGTGGACGTTGAACTCCCACCAGTACAGGTGGTAGATGTAGAAGGAGAAGTCGTCGTCCCCGCTGCTGCTGGTGTACGAGAGGACATAGCGGCCACACTTGGAAAAGCCCAAGAAAATGTGTCTGTGGAGGCAGAGGGGACATGGTGCCAGGTCAGGAAGCGCCCACTTCCCCTGCCCCACTGCCTGGCTGCCTCCCGGTCCAGCCCCAGTCTCACCCTGCGTAGAGAAAATCCTCATCCACAATGTTCTTGAGGGACACACAGACCCTGGGTGGCAGCTTCCGGAAAAGGCGAGGGGAGAGCTGCCCGCTGATCTGGGGAAGGGACAGCCAGAGCTCTTCAGCCACCATCCTCCTGTAGCCCCCCCAGCCCCCCCATCAAGGCACAGAAGCACAGCAGCATCTGCAGGGGCCATCCCAGTCCACCCAGCCCCACTCCCCATCCTCTGTAACAAGCTCTGGAAGGTGGGGACAGAAAGGAGACACTGAGACCAGGTAGATTTCACCTGCACCTCTCTCCTCACCACAGACCTACGAACCTCCCGGCCTCAAGGTCCTTCCTGCCCAAATCCAGTATCACTTCCCGAAGGAAGTTCCTCCAGTCACCCTGGCCCACACTGGGTCACCTGGCTCCCTTCCTGAAAGCTGCCCAGGGGACACACAGGGTTCAAGCCGACACAGTGCAGTTTCACATGCAAGGGTTCTGGGGCTCTGAGAGGTACGCCAGGGCATGCTGTTTGAAGGGCCATCCTGGTGCTAGAGCCTTGGTGAAGGACGGTGTATCCTCTACCAAGGAGGCTGGGATGAGGGCCATGCCCTCACCTGTCCCCAACCCACCAGCTTACGAAGGGATCTCTCAGGACAGTCCTAGCCTACATTGGGACCCAATCGCACACCTGGAAGGGTAAGTCTGTCGGAGAACACAATCACTGCCTAATGTCCCCTTCTCAATCAACACTTCCCACCAACACCTGCATCCTAAAAACATCACCACGGAGAGAACTTGACGGGACTGACAGCCACCAGCTGGCCAATGGGGGACTCCGAGCACCCTCAGTCTTGCCACCCAGTGGGATGCGGGGAGACACAGCCTCACTTTCAAAAGATTCTGATCTGATGGGAGACAGCTCTATCTGCAGAGCCCCCCAATGGCCCTCAAGGAGATCTCAGTCTGATGGAGGCCCAGACTGATAGGAAAGGCACCATCCCTGCCCAGGGAGCTTCCAGGCTCAGGGTGGAGCCATAGCCCTGCCCAGGGAGCTCCCAGGCTCAAGGTGGAGATTGTCCCTGCTCAAGGCGCTCCCAGTCAAAAGGGGGAGACACAGCCCTGCCCTCACAAGGCTCGCAGCTTCACGGAGAAGGTAGCAGTCCCCGTCCAAGCAGACAGTTTCCTCCCAGTTGCTGTCCACCTGACAGGAGATTCACATTTCTGCGCTCCCAGAACGCCCAACCTGAGGGGGTAACACGCCCAGCCCTGGGAGTTCCCAGCCCAAGGAGCTCCCTCTCAGCCGTCAGCGACCTGGCCCTACCCATGAAGCTCCGTCCCATTCAATGTGGAAGGCCCACCCAGGTACCGAAACTCCCAGCTCAGGGATGGTCAGAGCTGGTCAGAGCTGGGCAGAGGAACACCAGGAGGAGGGCGCCCAAAGCCGGTGGCAGGGCTCCGCCAAGGGGGCGGGAAAGCTCCTCTACGGAGTGGCCAGGGGAGCAAGGCTTCGGAGGTGGGTCTAAGCCTGGACTATCCCCTTCCTCGGGACTCCTCCAGAGGCCTCTAGGGTGCCCTCGCTTCAAGCCCCCTCCCCAAGGATCGCCTCCAGCCCCCTCCATCCAAGACCTAGTGCAGTGATCCGCCCCAGCCACCTCCGTCAGAACCCCCACCGCAGCCCCCTCCATCCAAGACCCGGCGCCCCGCCCCCTCTCCCCCAAGACCCCTCCCCGGGGCCCCGCCCCCAACCCCTCACCCCGCGAACGCCCTCCCTCCTTCCCTCCGCCTTCCTCGTCCCTCCTCCACACCCTCCGGCGCACTCCTCAGGTTCCAGGCCTCACCTTCACCCGCTCCAACTGCTTGAGGACGTGCTCCCGCCGCCGCCCCGCTGCCCGCTTTCCTCCGGCTCCCCCGGGGCCGCCGCCGCCGCTCCCGGCCCCGCTGTTCCGCTCCGATTTCGAGCTGGGCGCCATTTTCACCCCCTCCCTCCACTTCCGGAGCAACCGGCCCCTTCGCCCCACCCCCGCCGCCTCCTCATTGGCCCTCTCTCCGGACAGCAGCCCGCCGGTTGGGTGAGAGCCCGCATTCGAGGCCTCTTCCCGCTATGCCTGTCCATCAAGGTCGTCTCGGCTCATGATTGGTAGATGTGATAACAGCCCCCGCTACCCGTCGCCTTTTTCCCGCCCTCCCTCAAGGATAAACCAATCATAGGCCTGCTCTGTTCTCCTCCCCCAGAAAACTTTAACCCGATAGGTGAAAATTTCTGTCCGTTTCGGCATCGTCACGCCCCCTGTGGCTGATGGGTTTCCATGGAGACCGCAGGCGGTCCAGGTCTGTAGACGAAGCGAAGGGAAACTGGTTCTGAAGGGCCAGAATCCCCGGCCCAGGTCTGTGCTGCTCCCCCAGTTCGGGTGGGTAGAGGCTGACCAGCATCCCCGAGCGGCTAAGCAAGCACTAGGAAAGGGTTTAAAAAAAAAAGATGGCATTCCATTAAAGCACGTTTTAGATGAGCGGGCTGGTGGGGTGATGATGATGATGATGATGATGGTAATGATACATAGCATCAATCAAGTTTTACAAGGGCCAGACATGGTTCTGAGTTCATAAGGATTCTGTGAGGTAGCCCTCTTTTATGCCTATTATACTGATGATGGTAAAAATATTTTTTGTCTGCTTCATGCATCATCTTCATGTGAATTAGCTCATTTAATCTTTGCAACAGTCTTGGAAATAGATCCCTTATCTTTATTTTACACATGAAACTGAAGCTTAAAGTGTAGCTCTCCTGAATACCCGGCACGTATATAGATGCCAGCTGTTATTACAGTTAGAGAGGAAGCGAATGGATCGCTCTCCCTTTTCTTCCAGTCTAGCCCATTCATTTATTCAATAAGTATTTATTGAGCATGTACAATATGCTAAGAAGCTGGGAATATAATGAGAAAGACAGATGATAAACAAGGAAATAAATATTTGTTATTGAATTCCAGGTAGGTGAGAAAGAGCAGAGGGAAGTGGGATATTTGGAAAGGGCAGTTGGAAAGGAGCCCTGTGAAGGTGAGGATGAATATTTAAGCAAAGACAGTTTGGGGGGAGGGGTGAAGATGGTGTGATTGAGAGACCGCAGTGAAACCACAGTAGTGCCACTTAACCACAGGGACCAGATCTGAGAAATTTGTCATTAGGTGATTTCATCTTTGTGCAGAGGCCATAGAGTGTACTTACAACCTAAGTTCTCAGGATAATCTTTTGGAACCACTGTGAGATGTACAGATCCGTCTTTGGTTGAATTGTTAGGTGCTTCATGGTTTTACTTGGGTCAGGGCAGGAATGAGAAAGGAGGCTGCGGATGTTGCTCAGAGGTCGAGGGCATGCTCAGCACGGGAGGCCCTGGTTTCCATCCCCAACACCAGAAGAAGCAGAAAGTCTCAAAAATATAAAGAAAGAAAGCAGGATCTGGGCACAGTGACACAAGCCTGTGTGTGGGGAGCCACGTTGAGTGACCACGCCTTCCAGTCCTGATGCACCACGGGGATCTGAAAGATCACTGTAGCCTGGCGTGGCAGCGCCATGACTCTAACTTGGTCTCTTCCCCACTCGGATAGAGAGGCCAGTCTTCTGAGTCGGCATACCTCTGGGGTTGAGCTACACTCACCTGTTCTTTTATAATCCTACCCCTTAGCCCTGTTTGGGATAGAATGTTCCATGGAAATGCCCTTTGTGTGTCCCCTTCTCTTGCTCTGCCTTTGGGTGTGGCCTTCCTAGATGTCAGTCAACCTGCTGACGGCAGACATCACGAAGCTAGACTCAATCCCCCCAAAACCTGACCCCTTGCCTCATTTGAATGGCTTCTCCCCAATAAAAGGGTTCAGCATGTTCTCTCTCTCTCTCTCTCTCTCTCTCTCTCTCTCTCTCTCTCTCTCTCTCTTTCCACAGACCCCTAAGGTCAGAGGAGCCATCACAAGACCCAAAGAAAAAGATATCTCTGTCTCTTGAGTGGTTTTTTCGCACAGCCCAGTTCCTCTGGAGTGACCCTGAGTGTTTTAGTTGTGGAACGCGACACCTGTAATCCCAGCTACTCAGGGAACTGATGCAGGAGGCTCACAAGTTTGAGGCCAGCCTGGATCATCTAGTGGGATGCTGTCTCCCAACAAAATAAAAAGGGCTGCGTATGGATACAGCTCAGGGTCGCACATGTAGCTAGCCATGTGAAGGCCCTGGGTGAAGGCTCCAGTGCTGGGGGGTAGATGAAGCTCTAGAGCCAGGGAGTGTAGGTGGCTTGTAGGCTTGTAAGGCCTCTAGATTTTCCTCTTGAGCATAAAGGGAAGCCTCGTGGAGGGTTTAGTGGAAGATGATGAAAACCGATATGAGATTGAAAAGATCATTGTGGTCCAAGAACTTAAAATAAATACCCATGAGTTTATACTGATATAAATACTTTTTTTTTCCCCCCCAGTGCTGGAGACTGAATCCAGGGCCTTATGCATGAGAGGCAAGCACGCTACTAGCTGAGCTATGTCCCCAGCCCCCTGATATAAACACTTGATTGAATAAATAAATAGAGGGAGGAAGGACCAATTTTTTAACTTTTTTAAATACCTTTATTTTATTTATGTATTTTTATGTGGTGCTGAAGATCGAACCCAGGGCCTCACACGTGCTAGGTGAGCGCTCTGTCACTGAGCCCCAACTTCAGCCCCAGGAGACCAATCTTAAAGAAGACGTGCAGTTAGTAAATTGACACGGAATGAGGAAAATAGAGAATCATTATTACAGCTTGGCACAGTGTGCGCACCTGTATTCCCAGTGACTCCAGCAGTTTGGGGCCAGCCTATGGGACACAGCAAGACTCTGTCTCAAAAAATTTAAAAAAGAGGGTTGGGCTGGGGCTGGGCTCAGCAGCAGAGCACTTGCCTAGCATGCGTGAGGCCCTGGGTTCTATCTTCAGCATCACATAAAAATAAACAAAATAAAGGCATTCTGTCCATCTACAACTATAAAATTTCCTTTTTTAATTTAAAAATGAAAGAAAGGAAGAGAGGGAGGGAGGGGAAAAAGGAAATGAAAGAAAATCATCATTAGATAAATACTACAGTGATAATTTTAGCAGGCAAGACCCAATCTCGTGGGACCAGGGTTGTGGCTCAGCGGTAGAGTGTTTGCGCAGCATGCATGATGCACTGGATTCGATCCCTGGAACCACACAAAAAGAAAATAAAGGTATTGTGTCCATCTACAACTAAAAAGATATTTTAAAAAAAGACCCAGTCATAGGTGCAAAAAATTAGCAGACGAAACTTTAAGGAAAAACAGCACTTTGCCTACCCTCTCATAGCACCTCTTTCAAAATATTAATTAACATATGTCCACCAATCCTTTTTTTTTTTTGTGTGTGTGTGTGTGTGTGGTGCTGAGGATCGAACCCAGGGCCTATGTACATGCAAGGCAAGTACTCTACCAACTGAGCTATGTCCCCAGCCCCCACCAATTCTTTATGAGTTCTCAGTTTGTCCCCTTGTGTATAGACTGGATTTAGTCACCCGCTTCTGAGGAATAACACGTAGAAGGGGGAAAGTAGCTGGGTAGTGGGGAAGCCTGGCAGACGCACCTTAATCAAATGATCAAGGTCAAAAACAACAGTGTCACGTTGGTGTCATGGACTCCCGATAACCTCACACGAAGGGGACTTTCTTTCCTCTTCTTCCCTTCTCTTTCTTCCTCTCCTTCCCCCCCTTTCTTTGTCTTTCTGGAGAGACAAGGTCTCTCTAAGTTGCTCAGGCTGTCCCCAAACCCCTGGGCTCAAGTGATCCTCCGACCTCGGCCTCTCACGTCACTGGGACTGTAGGCAGGCGCCACTGTGCCAGCCTAGGAGGACATTCTACCCGTCTGATAGTGTCTCTGAAATCTATAACATCAATGCAACCATGAGAAAACATTAGATGTTCGCCCCAAATTGAGGAACGTTCTATAAAATGCACAAGCAGTAACTTCCAAGGTGTGAAGGGCATAAGAAATTTTTAAAAAGAGCTAGAAACCATCACCAATTGAAGGACACTAAGGACACATGATGACTACATGGTGTTTTGGATGGAATTCTAGACCAGAAAAAAAGGCCGTCAGAGGGAAATTTGGTGACATCCAGGGTCAGCCTGTAGTTTGGTGAATAGGGTTACACCAACACTTGTTCATCTCTTCGTTGTCACGAATATGCCCTGGTCATGCTGTATGTTCACAAGTGGAGAGATTGGGTCTCTATGTGGGCAGCTTGGCATGACCACAGCCAGCTTGAGCTGCAGCCGCCATGATGCCCCAGAGTAACCCAAGGTGGTGTTTCCTGCAGAGTTTCCTGGGAAATTCCAACAGACCAAGCCATCAGTGTGGTGTGCGCAGCTGTACAGCTGGACCTGGCTCCAGGGACACCTGGACTCTTTAATCTCAGCTTAAGATAAGCCAGGGTCACGCCAGCCAGGAGGAAGTCACCTTCGTCCTAGCCCATAAACATGCCCCTCTTCCTGATCCAAATTTCAGGGAGCCAACGGGTCTTGCTCCCCCATACTTCTGTCAGGTCATGCTCAGCAAAAGGCACTCTGCCGTCCTGGATCTGTCTGCCCCCTCCTCTGGTCTCACAGCCCCTTGGGGCAGGTCCTCATGCACTAGGACTGGGCTGTTCTGGAACAGCAAAGAGTTTACCAGAATTCTGCTCTGGCTTGGCAAATATTCTGTACATCGAAAATGATTTCAAAATAAACAGGTTTCAAGAGTGGCAGAGATCTGGGCAGAGTGGCACAAACCGGTAATCCCAGTGACTCAGAAGGCTGAGGCAGGAGGATCACAAGTTCAAGGCCAGCCTGGGTGACTTAGAGAGACCCTGTCTCAAAAAAAGGGGGGGCAGGTGGCACTAGGGATGTCCACAGGGGTCAAGTGCTTGCTTGGCATGGGGGAGACCCCAGGTTCCACCCATCACTTCAAGAAAGAAATGGCAAAGGTGACTTTAGCAACTGGGTGAAATATTTAGCAAAATGACGGTGCCATTTTCAGACCAAGGGAGACTAGGGAGAAGCCAGTTTGGGCCAAGGCTGTTGGAAATGTATGTGGAAAAAATAAAAATATTTTTCTCTATATACTCACATCGCTGTCAGTACTTTAATTCTAATTTCAAATATGGTGGGGGGATGAGGTGGTTCTCACATACTTAATTAGTAGTCTATTTTACAATACTATAAGGAAATGTCTGAGGCTTGGTAGCTTTATGAAGAAAAGAGGCTTATTTATTAAGCTCACAGTTCTAGAGATTCAAGGACCCGCACCTGGCAGTGGCCTTCTCATTGGTAGAGTCTCTGGGCTGTGCTGGACATCACACAGCGTGTGTATGTGTGTTCTAGTATCTCTGTTCTTATCAGGCCACCAGAGTCAATCATGGTGGTTCCAGTCTAATGAGCAAATCTAGTCCTAATCTCCTCCTAAGACCCCAGCTCTAACACCACAGTCAGATTAAGTCACTGCCCTTTTAACACCTCACAGTGGGGATTGAATTTCAACACATGGGGCCTTGGGGCACACTCAAACCACAGGCAAACATTGCACAGACCACGTAGTTCTTTGATTCTCTGGACTTAATTCTGATATCATCCACCCGGAGACAGCATTAGATCCCACAGGTGGAGGGCTCAGCCCCAGGAGGCTGCCCCCATCTCAGATGCCAATTGCCAGACTACTTCGATACCTGTGCTTCTGACCACCCAGCCCGTCCTAGTAAGTAAAACCGTTTCCTGAGGTGCCCACAGCCCCTTCCTCTGGAAAGGGCTTTTCTTACTATGATGAGTTTATTATGAGGATACAGCCCAGAAACCATCAGATGGAAGGCAGGCGTATGGCAAGTGCCAGGGTCTGTATGTGTTCCCCAAAGTTCATACGTTGGAAACTTAACCCCCAGAACAACAATGTTGGGAGACGGGACCTTTAAGAGGTGATGAGCTCGTAAGGGCTCTGCCCTCGTGAGCGAGTGAATGTTGGTCAGCTTTTCAACATGGCAACCGAAAGACACAACAAGAAAACTTGGAAGAGGAAGATTTATTTTAGCTCACGGCGGCTGGGGAGGAGAGAGGGAAGGAGAGAGGGAGAGAGAAGGTAGGGAGACACACCAGAAAATAAATCCTTCCAGGGAAAGCCCCCCCCCCAACTTGCTCCAACGAGGTCCTTGAGCTGTCAGTGAATGAATTCAGTTACGAGTCTGTCGGACAGATTAAGCTGCGGATGAGGTTGGAGCCCTCGAGGGCTAAGCATTGCCTCAAAGCCTCACCTGTGGACCCTCATGTTCAACTTTTCACGTGGAAAGGGATCAATTCCAGATCCCAACCGTCACTGTTCCTGACGAGGAGAGTGGGTTCCAATAAAGGATGATTTTGACCTTTTCTTCTCTCTCCTCCCCTCTACCCGCCCTCTCTTCCCCTCCCTCTTTCCCATGGGATGAATTCTGCCGTGTCAGGACATGACAAGGAGATCATCACAAGAGGTCTGTCTCCACCTTGGACTTCTCAGCATTCCAGTGGGTCCGTATCAGCCATCCAGCCTCAGGTATTCGGTCATAACAGCAAAAATTTTAAAAAATGGAGGAAAACAGCAAGGGGTGTGGGAAGGGGTACTCCCACGCCTCCTGGGGGCCCCTTCCCAGCCCCTCTATAGACGTCATCTCCCAATTCTGTCCCGGTGGGGTTGGTGGAGACTTCGTGGCAGGGCGTGATTGATTAGATCGTTGGCCCTCGGGGACCAGCTGGATTTCAGCCCTTCTTCTCTCTACCGAGGTTGGGGGCAGAACCGACCAGGTTCTGTTGTCTGATCCCACGTTTGGCTTCCCTGGCAACGAGTCCCCTACCCTGAGGATGTCCAGGAGTCCCCAGCCATCAGTCATCTTCTAAAGGACACTGACCACTTCAAAGGTTCCGCGGGTTTCAGTTGCCGTGTTCCGGGAAACTCAGGGAGAGCCACAGTTTCTTGTTCGACGTCACAAGGTCGTCAGGAGACTCCCACTCCTCCTGCAGGCCCTAGGTCCTTGGGGAACAAAGCCTCCCCCTGAGCACGTACAACCCAGGCCAAGTGACTTCCCAACACTACAGCCAAACTGCTCGTCCCTGGGCAGTCACAAGTCCTCTTGACCCGTGACCTCCTTACCTAGAATGAGGGGTCCTCACAGGGGCTTCACAGGGGCCCCCTTCATCCCTTTCCAGAGCCCACCTCCACGCACCCCGTGGAAGAGACTTCCTATCACCTCATGGCTGGATAACAAACAGCCCCAAGTTTACTGTGGGGTGAATTTGTAAAGAGTGCAAGTACTCCTTGGGGTGAGGTCCAGATCAACCCATAATAAATTTAATATACTGCCAGTGGAAAATGCACTTTGTGTTAGGCAGCTTTCTGTTGCTGTGACAAAATACATGAGATAAATAGCTTAGAAGGAAAAAAGGTTTATGTTGGGTCATAGCTTCAGGTGTTTCGGTCCATGGTCACTTGGCCCTGTATCGTGGGGCCTGTGGCAACCCAGTATGTCATGGGGGGGAAACACGTGTCCAAGGAAGCTGCTCATTTTATGGTCACTGGAAAGCAAAGATAAAGGAAGGGGTTGGGGTCCCAATATGTCCTTCAAGGGCATGAACCTGATGACCTAACTTCCTCCCACCAAACCACCACCTCACAGAAGCACCACAGGTTGGCAGCCAAGGTCAACACGTGGGCCCCTGCAGGACACCGAGGCCCACACCATCGCACACTTAAGACGGCTGACCTATCACCCGTCCTAGCTTAGCAGTTGGTACCCTGTAGAGTGGGCTGACGGGGAGCTGCGGTCACTGCCACTGCCCAGCGCTACCAGACAGGATGAAATCGCCCATTGCTGGCCTAGGAAGAGCGCAGGACTCAGAACTACAAGCAGATCTTCCTACTGAATGCCTCTCACTTTCACAGCGGCACTAAGCAGAAGAACCGAGCTTCACACCGTGGCAGGTTGAGTTACCTGGGGGTCTCCTCTCGCAGGAAGCCAGGGAGCTCTAGGTTGGCCCTGGGGACTATCTGTGGCTCTCCCAAGGCAAGAGATTGCCCAGTGCACGTGACCTTTATCTCCACTCTGCAGGAAGATCCCTCTCGGTGGCTCTGGAGATGGGCATGACGTGTCGGATGGAGGACCCAGTTTAGCCTTTTTTGGTGAAGAACGTCCTATGGAAGGTCCTTGATGTTTCCCAGTATAAATACAGCCGGAACCCCACTTCCACCCCCGGGCAGGATGCAGGACCTCATGAATCGCGTATCCCAGTCACCTCTCGTGCTCCCAAGGTTGACCAGGAGCTGAGGGCTCCGTTGGTGGCTCTCACTCTGCATTTGTCACACAGTTACAGCCAGACACTTGCACTCACCCGCCGCCGGCTTTTGGCAGGGACTTCAGCTGGGGCTGAGTGGCCTCACTGAAACAGAGTGGCCTCTCCAGTTCTCTTGGGCTTCCTGACAGCATGGCGACTCGGGTCCCCGAGTGAGAACCAGAAGGAATCCATGTCACCTCGCAGGACCGGGGCTCAGACATGCACCTGACAGGCAATCCCCTGGGGCTCCCTCTCGCCCCTGTGACAGCTCTGTTCCTGTCTTTCATGGTTAATAAATCCTACTCCTTCCAGTGTTGCAAAAAGGAAAAAGAAGAGGAAAGAAAGGAAGGAGGGAGGGAGGGAGGAAAGGAAGGGGAGTAGGGGAGGGGAGGGAGGAAGAAAGAAATCACATTTTATGTCCAGCAAACTCCATTGAGTGAATTAATCCCAAAGACCCAGGTGGAATGGAACCTGGGGACTTGCACAGGCCAGAGGGATACTCCACTGCTGAGCTGTACCCAGCCCACAGAATCTGCGCTCGCGCTCTCTCTCTCTCTCTCTCTCTCTCTCTCTCTCTCTCTCTCTCTCTCTCACCTGGGATTGAACTCAGGGGCACTCATCCACCGAGCCACATCCCCAGCCCTATTTTGTATTTTATTTAGAGACAGGGTCTCATGGAGGCTGGCTTTGAACCTGAGATCCTCCTGCCTCAGCCTCCCAAGGCACAAGGATCCCAGGTGTGTGCCACCGCGCCCGGCCATAGTCCACTTCTTGATGCGGAAACGGCAAGGCACACTGTAAAAGAACATAGGATACGGGATATTGTTAGATATTGTTATAATATATTGGATATCACAGTCTGTCCCAGGCATTACACAAACCATGAAAAACCCATCTAAAACAAAACTACATTTCCGGTATCTTTGAAGACATGATTTTCTCCAAAGCCCCTGAAAGTGCTCACGTTCCTGAATTCTGTTCTGTCGTTTCCATACGTTCCCATCTCTTACGATCTATTCTTTATCTGCCTGTTCTGTGTTTTTGCATTAAGGGCTTCTGGACAGCCACCCTCTCCTGGGACCTCCTGTCCCCACTGAACAGTACACGGCTGTGGTCCGTCCACCCCGCACAGAGCCACATTCACCCCCTTTCACGACCACACAGTAAACGTGCAGTGTGGTGCTTACCTGCTGTCCTGTGGGAGGACAGGTGGAGACTGTCACAGGGACAGGGACAAAGATCAGTGGTAAAGCTCTGCAGAAGAAAGAGAGGGCGAGGGGGGAGAAAAGAGTAAGAAGGAGAGGCTGGAGGTTCTCATGATAAATGCTTCTAGAATATTCCATCTCCTATCTCCCAGGGCATCCGAGCATGTTTGTCCCGGGCACATTCATGAAATGGAAGGACTGGTAGGTGCTGGAGTGGTCACACCTGTGACGATGTCTGACACTCTGGGTTCCGCTGCCCACGTGGCCATCAGCGCTCGACGCTGCCAGACCTCTCCGCACGTGGTCTTCACCCGGCCGGACCCAGCATCTCCGCCAGGAGCTTCTCCACAGAGACACACCGTCGCGGGCTGGTGAAGTCCCTAGGCAGCCTTCGGGGGCCCACACCCACCCACCAAGGGGTTCAGTGCCTCATCAGTGCCTTCTCCTCCTCCAGGGCCTGGTGTCTCTACGACAAGCACATGATAGACAGGACACGAACACAGGGGGATGGCCGTGGAGGAGGAAGGCAGAGGTGGATGCGGGATCTCGGAGCTCAGGCACGAGGGGTGGTCCCCAGGGTGGCACTACAGGGAGGTGGCGGAAACTGTATGTGGTGGGGAACATAAGACTATGTGACAGCGACTCTGACTGTCCTGTGTCATCAGAATGCATCAAGGGGAAAAGGAGAAGAGAGGTGGGACCTACGGGGAGGCCCTTAGGTCCTGGGGTTGAGCCTTCAAAGGGCAGACTGGGACCCCAGCCCCTCTCTGCCTTTTGCTTCCTGGATGAGAAGATCAGTTATGTTTCCCACCTTGACGCACTGGCTGCCACGGCCCCCAACAGTGAGGCCAGTTAGTTCATTAATTAATTATGGACTGGAAGCTCCTAAATAGTGAGCCAAGACAGACCTTTTCTCTTTATAAGTTGATTATTTCAGGTGTTTTGTCATACTCACGGAAAGCTGACTAACATGCCAGAATCTAGGGGAAATGCATGGAAAGGATTCTTCCCTAGAGTCTCTGCAAGGACAGAACCAAATACCCTGATTTCAGATTTTTGTTACTCCAGAACCAAGAGAGAATAAATTTCTATTATTGCAAGCCAGGCAGTCTGTGGCAGCCATGGGAAACGAACACAATGACTGTCTAAAGAGTCACTGTCGTAGAAGTCAAGCAAACTCTGAGAAAGTGTCATAAACTGGAGGAGACCAGGATGGAGGGAATGTGATGTCCTCAACGAGATCCTCGACCAGAAAAAGGAACCCCGGCGGCAAACACGGTGACATTTTTTTTTTTTTGAAATTTTTTTAAAGGTGTACACAGTGCCTTTATTTATTTGTTCTGATTTGTCATATGTGACAGAGGAATGCCTTATAATTCACATGACACACATAGAGCACAGCCTTTACTTATTTATTTTTCTGTGGTGCTGAGGATCGACCCAGGGCCTCACACGTGCTAGACGAGCGCTCTGCCCCGAGCCCCAGCCCCAGCCCTGAAAATCAAAACATGCAGAGCACTTTAGTTAATAGTATTATGTGGCATTTACTTCCTGGTTTTAATAACTGGACACCCCGTGTTTATGCTGGATGCAGAGTACCCACAAAGTCTCTGTATTATTTTTGCAAGTTTCTGTAAGTCTAAAATTATCTCAAAATTAAAAGTTCAAAAAAATACACGTTGCCTCTCTCCTTCCTCCACACACCGTCATTAGGTCCCCGAACACGTTCTAATTTAGAAGGTAGCTGAGCTCCCCGCCAGGGTGGAGGCTGCGCCCCCACGGTCCTCCTCTCTCCTCTTCCCCCTCCTAGTCCACCATCCAGTGTGAGGGACCCGGGGGACCGGGCATGCTTCTCTGCACACCCCGGACTAGTATCCGAGCTCCAGCCCCCGATCCCGTGTTGGCTCCATCATCCTGTGGGACCGTCACACCGAGGAGAGAGCAAGAGCTTGGCTCTTAACGGGGCCCGGTGGCTCACGCCTGTAATCCCAGCGACCGGGAGGCTGAGCCAGGAGGACCACAGGTTCGAGGCCAACCTGGCAACTTAGCAAGACCCTCAGCAACCAATAAATAAGTGGATAAATGGGACCGGGGGCTTTAGCTCAGTGGTAGACCATCTCTGGGCTCAACACGCAGTCCAAAAAACAAACAAAAACCCCAACAGCTCTTCCTGTGGGATAAATATGTGATCACTCCATCCCAAGCCCTGGGGTCGGGCGCAGCCTGGGTGGAGCACATGTGAGGCCGTGGGCTCCATCTCCAGCCAAGACCCCAAGGTGAGGGTGCGAGGAGGTGGGGCCCTTGGACGCCATCAGACCTGCTCAGAGTGAAGATGGCTGATTCCCACCGACGCTCACGTGGTGGAGGCTCCGTCCCCACCGGAGGGGCAGCGACAGGCCACGGGCCTCCGAGAGGATGGCGGCTGCACAGGCCCCACCTTCCTGAAGGATGAATGTTCTTCCTGCAGGAACAGGTTAGAGGTGGCAGGAGTCTGGTCCCCTTGTTCCCTCTTCTACTCTCAGGGTCCTATCCTTCTGCCTTCAACCGTGGATTGGTTTCATGTGTGACCCTCACCAGAACCTGAGCCGATGAAGCCGCCCAGTCTCAGATTTCCCGACTCCAGAACTGTGAGCTAAAATGAACCTTTTTTTCTTTATAAACCATCTGGTCTAAGTTATTCTGTTACAGCAACAGAAGATGAACTTTGTCGGGGCACTTGTAACAGGAGTTGGAGGGAGCTCATGGGAGCGTTCTACCATGTGAACATGGGACCATCTAGAAATCATGAAGCCAGGCCCTCGCTAGACAGAGAATGTACCTGGAATCAACCAGTTCTCCAAGGGCCCCCAATTCCTTCCATTGGAGAATGGTACTTAGAAATCAGGATCTGGGTGCGAGGGGTGCACATGGCCACTGGGACATCTCGACAGAGCACATTTTATTCAATATTTCTTGCTTATTTGGATTATAGCTTAAAACCTACAAGTCTTTAGATCTCTAGTATAAGGGTCTCTGTACTCGGATGCCAGGGCCAGGCCTGCCACCCATGCTGGCCTCTCGGGCCGTCCTTCTCCTGCAGGTGTGGTCCCCCGTGCTGAAGGTCACCGTCCCTGGGGAGCCTCTCTCTCTCATTTCTCTCCCTATTTCTCAGGGACAACAGAGCACAACTTTATCACCGATGACCCTCCCCCTTGTTCTGAGCATGTGTCACATTCCAGAGGACCACCCTCGGCCCCCGCTGTCAACAAGCAAGGGTACAGGTCACACAAGTGCGCGTTGACTCACACGACACAAGCCATACGCCGAAAACAGACTCGAGACGGGACGAGACAAGTCAATGGAACTGGAAATTAAACTTTCTACCGACATCAGAGACCACTGGCTTCCCCCCTCACCGCCGTACGGGGGTTTGAACCCAGGGCCTGTGGATGCCAGCCAAGTGCTGTGTCACTGAGCCACATCCCCAGCCCGGAGACTGCAGGCCCTGAACACAAAAGGGCCCGATTCAGTCCTCTTGGTGTCCCAGCTGCCCATGCTGCCCCGTTCTGGGTCCTCCTGTTGGAAAAATAGCCGCAGGCCAGCTGCAGGGGAGCACGCCTGTAATCCCAGTGACTGGGGAGGCTGAGGCAGGAGGATCGAAAGTTTGAGGCCAGCCTCAGCAACTTGGTGAGGCCCTGTCTCGACGTAAAAATCAAAAAGGGCTGGCAATGCAGCTGGGTGGTGCAGCCTCCCTGGGTTCCATGCTCACTACAGGAAAAAAAGGAAAGGAAAACTCAGTAACGGAATCTCGCCTTCACCTGGCACGTCGTGCCACGGCCTTCCCTTCCTCTACTCTGATGCCCTGGGTCTGGGGCCTTCCCTCCCTTGGGTCGGCCATTCCTGGACAGCACTTCCACAAACAGCCCAGCTCCTCCGTCCCAACCTGCTGCGCCTCGGCCTTACGGAACCTGTTTTCCTGTCCCTCACCGCGTGCGAGATCCCGGAGGAGCCACAGCCGGGATCCAGCTGTTCACGAGGCAGAAGTTCCCAAGCCCAAGCCGCCTCCCAAGACACTGTCCCCAGATGAAGTAAACCAGACTGTGAGCCGCTCAGTGGGGGGCCTGGGGGGACAGCACAAGGCGCACTATTTATGGTCCGGCTACCTTTTTTTTTTTTTTTTAAGAGAGAGAGGAGAGGAGAGAGAGAGAGAGATTAATTTTATTTTATTTTTTTAGTTCTCGGCGGACACAACATCTTTGTTGGTATGTGGTGCCAAGGATAGAACCCGGGCCGCACGCATGCCAGGCGAGCGCGCTACCGCTTGAGCCACATCCCCAGCCCGGACACGATACCTGTGCTAGACAAGTGCTTCCCCGCGGAGCCCAGCCCCAGCCCCAGGTCCTGGGTTTGATACCCACTGGGGGGCGGGACATATCCCAGCAGCTTGGGAGGCTGAGGCAGGAGGATTGCAAGTTCAGAGCCAGCCTCAGCAATTTAGTGAGGCCCTAAGCCACTCAGTGAGACCCGTCTCTAAAGAAAATACAAAACGGCTGGGGTGGGGCTCCGTGGTTAAGCGCTCCTGGGTTCAGTCCCTGGTACAAAAAGAACAGAACCCCCAACACCCAAAAGAGCATGTTTGTAAGGGGACCAGGAGGGAGCGAGGACCTCCCTTCCTGCTGCTGGGAGTGGATCGGGTGGACGTGGGACGCTCCTCAGGGACGGCTGTGCCCCCAGCGAGAGGGAAGGAGACCAGGTCTCTGGGGGGGTGAGCTCCCACCGGCCCCCAGGGCTTTCCTGCAAACACCCCCCTCCTTTGAGCTGCTGTTAATTACTGTGAGCAAAGGAAAGCGATCTGCAAAGGAAGTGCACAGAAGAGGAGAGATCCGAATCCCCTGGAGCAAGATGTACTGAAAACTTTTCGTCTGCCTGTTTCTAGTAAAATTATCTCATCACCTTTTATAAAATGTTTTGTGACCGTACATAACGGTCCGGCCAGCTCTGCACAGTGGCCCCGATTTCTCCTTGCCCACACATGCTATTTCTTTTCATTAAAAAAAAATAATAATAATAATAACAGCAATCATAACATAACGGGTGCAATCTTTTTTTTTTTTTTGGTACCAGGGACTGAACCCTGGGTGCTTAACCACTGAGCCACCCACCCCCAGCCCTTTTTAATATTTTATTTAGAGACAGGGTCTCACTGAGTTGCTGAGGGCACTTGCGAAACTGCTGAGGCTGGCTTTGAACTTTCGATCCTCCTGCCTCAGCCTCCCAAGCTGCTGGGATCAAGGTGTGCCCCACCACGCCCAGCTAATCATTGACTTTTTACTTGGTGTTGTGTTCATGTGGGAAGAGAAGACCTATAAAAAGCTAATAAACACACAAAAAGATGTTCAGCGTGGTTTGTCATCAAGAAAATGCAAATAAAGCCACATGGAGATACCACGGCACACCCCCGAGAATGGCTGAAAGGAAAAAGACCCACAGCCCGTCTTGGCCAGGTGGCCAGGTGGCCAGGTGGGGCCGTGGAAGGCTGGCTGGAGAATCAGGGTCCACTTGGAGTCACAGGGAGACTCCCCACGAGATCCAGCCCGAGAGGAATTTTTTCTAAAAAAAAATCATATTTACTCAAAGATTGGTACACAGTCGTTCGTGGCCACTGTATTTGTGATAACCCAATGTGGGAGAGGCCCTAGACGTCCATCAACAAGAGATGGACGGTGCCTTCACACACCGAAACGGAACTGAAAGAACAACACACCCCGGGGCTGGGGCTGGGGCTGGGCGACAGAGGCCCCCCAGCTCGGGCCAGGCCTGGGTTCCATCCTCAGCACCACGGGAAAGTAAGGAAATGAAATAAAGGTGTTTACTGTGTCCAACGACAACTAGAAAATAAATCCTAAAAAAAAAAAAGATGAACCAGTCCATGGATGGAGCTGGAGAATCTCATGCTAAGAGGATCAGCCAGTCCCCGCAAAACAAAAGCCAATGTCTCCCCCGATGTGTGCTCTCTGATGCACGGCGCGGGGCGCGGGGGGCTGAGGGGAGTGAAGGGAGGGGGCCGGGGCAGGAAGGACCCCAGGATGAATCCCCGGTAGCACCCTCTGTGCCTAGGGAACGGTGGCCGGGGGCGGGGGTCCACATCACGTGCAGCCAGAAGAAGGAGAAATCGTGCTCGGTTCCGGTGTTCTATGGCGTGTAGAGCCAACTAGAACCCTAGAGAAAATTAAGGGAAAAAAAAAAGAATGAACTTGGCACCCAAAATCGCTCCCCTCAGTGGAAAAATCCAGACACCAAAAATCCCACACTCGGGCTGGGGGTGTCCCTGGGTGGTAGAGAGCTCGCCCAGCACCCATGAGGCCTGGGGTTTCATCCTCAGCATAAAAAGCAAAACCAGAAAACCACTGTGATTCCATGTCTGTGAATGTCTCGAAAATGCCACGTCATCTACAATGACAGGAAGAGACCCGAGGTTGCCTGGGGTTCAGGGCATGGGGTGGGGTGACAAAGGGGTACTGCCCAGCTTTCAGGCCACCCCCAGGGGCAGAGCACCTGCCTGGCACGTGTGAGGCCCTGGGTTCGATTCTCAGCACCAAGGGTAAATAAATGAACGCCATAAAGGCCCATCCATCGACAACTAAAAAACAAAGACTCATCCCCTAGGTTGTCATTTATATTTCAATAAAGTTCATTTTAATTCCACAGATATACAAAGACCGTGAGAAACCCCACCTACTTCTGGCTCCAACCGCTGTTCCCCCCAGAGAGCCCATCCGTGTATTTTAGGGTTTTGTTTTGTTTTGTTTTTTGGCTTTTGGAGACAAGATCTCATTCTGTTGCCCAGGCCTCCAGCTTCCAATCCTTCTGCCTCAGCCTCCCCAGTAGCGGACACGACTATAGGTGCAGGCCACCGTCCCCGGCTTAACATTTGTGGATTCTCTCTATATTTTTTTAATGTTTGGAAAGGGATAAATATTGTCACTTTCACTCTGTAACCAAGGTTCACCCTACTCACATTCGTCCATACAGGATTTGAACGGTGGCCCCCCAAAAGGTAGAAGCCAGGTGTGATGGTGCGTCCCTGTCATCTCGGTCACTCGGGAGGCTGAGGCAGGAGGAGCGCCAGTTTGAGGCCAGCCTCAGCAACTAACTGAGACCTTGTCTCAAAATTTTAAGATTAAAAAAAGATGGGTGGGCTGGGGATGTGGCTCAAGCGGTAGCGCGCTCGCCTGGCACACGTGCGGCCCGGGTTCGATCCTCAGCACCACGTACAAATAAAATAAAGATATTGTGTCCACCTAAAGCTAAAAAATAAATAAATATTTTTAAAAAGATTAAGAAAGAAGAAAGGATAGGTAGATGTTCTCACCCCCAGAACCTGTGAATGTGACCTTATTTGGAAAAAGGGTGTTTGCAGATGTAATTAGTTAAGGATCTTGAGGTGGGATTATCCTGGATTGACCGGGTGTGTCCTAAATCCCAGCTGAGCGTCTCTGTCCCAGGCAGAGGGGGGAAACACGGGCAGAGGAGCTGACCCAAAGTGCGTGGGCATCGCTGGGTGGGCTGGGGCAGGATGGCCCCGGGGCCGAGGGAGTCCAGATGCACGCTCTCTGCCGGAGCGGGGGCAGGTACCTCTGGGCCAGGTGGGCCTTCTTGGTTCTGGTGCCTTCGATCCCACAGGGGACACTTCTCACCGCCCGCCCCTCCCACTCTCAGGTCTGGGGACCCCCGTTCACCTGCACCTCCGGCTTTCCTGATCCCCAGTTTGCAGGCAGCCGATGGCGAGGGTTCTCGGCTCCGTAACCGTGGGGGCCAAAGCCCCCATCTCTGTGTCCCCGCGTCTGGAGGCAGCCGCTGGGTCCAGGGCGCCGCATCTCCAGGTGCAGCCAACCTCAAGTTGAAAACACTGGGGTCAGGAACTGCCCTGTGCCGGGCCAGGTGGCTCCTGCCCATAGACCTAGTGACCAGGACGCTTCCAGCACGTGAGCTTCTAGGGCATGCTCCAGATGGGGACCCTGGCAGCACCCTAGAGGCTCACACCATGGTGTAAAGGGACAGTGGGCCACAGGTCTGCGTGTCACAGTTTGGTCCCCAAGCTGCTATATCATTGGAGGCAGCGGAGTCTCCAGGTGCAGGGCTTGGTGGGGGGTCTTAGGCCACCGGGGGACACGTGCCCGGAGGGGCCTCTGGACCCTGTCTCTCTGTGCTCCCTGACTCCCCGCGTGAGCTGTTCAGTGTGCCGTGTGCTCTGTGTGGGATGTCACCCTGGCCAGCGCCCCGCAGTGCAGCCACCAAGCCGGGCCCAGTGGCACACACCTGTGACCCCAGCAACACAGGAGGCAGAGGAAGGAGGATCACAAGTGTGAGGCCAGCCCCGGGCAAGTCAGCGAGACCGGGTCTCAAAATGAAGTAAGAAGGGCTCAGGGTGCAGCTCCGTGGTGGCCGGGCGCTTGCCCCCCACCCCCTGCTGCCAAGAGATAGAGGTGCTTCAGCCAACCCTAGGTGACTCGCCATACTCTGTGTGAAGTCGTCACACCTTCCCGGGACGTGACGAGGAAGTCTGCGCCCTGCCTGCGCCCTCCCGGTGCAGACACGGTCTCCTGCCCGAGATTTCTGCGGCTTGGTTGGCTGAATCCCCAGAGGCCCCACAGGCTGCTCCGGAGGCTGACGGGAGAGGCCGAATCCGGAACAAGACGGAGTCCCTGTCTCCCTCACTCCGGCCACTAAGGCTGGCCTAATGATCGGCCCGAAGCTCCATGCCAGCCCCCCGAGCCCCCCAGCAGGAGAGACTCCATCCTGGCCCCTGCCCCTCTCCGCTGGACCGAGTGGCCTCCCACCTCGTCCTCAACCCAACAGGTTCCACTTTCCCCAACCTGTGAAATTATTTGAACATGTCGATGATCCCTTCCTGTAGGAACCAGATTCACCTCGGCCTTTGGTCACTACAGACCCCACAGGCCCTGCTAACCCACTCTCCCAGGTGCACTCCTGTGGCTTCCTCGTGGTGTGTGTGGGGGGGAGGGTCCTCTGAGTACACGTGACTCATAAACTGATGTTGCACTAGTCCAGAGGTGCCCAGGCCTTCTGTGGCACGCAGGACTCAGACTGCTTCTACTCTGGGGCCCCCGCCATTCCAGGCCTCTCTTCTCAAGGTGGTGTGATGTCAAAATGACTGCTGAGTTCCAGCCATTACATTTACATTCCAATAGCAGAAAGGAGAAAGGCACCCTCTTTTTTCCTCAAGTCACTTATGCGTCTACCCTGTTAGCTAGAACCTGGTGACATTCAGCTATGAAGGAAATGTCCTTTATCCCAAGAAGCTACGTGTCCCGTGAATGAGCAGTAATTTGTGAATCGGATCTAGATGAAGGCTGACGGGGGAGCCCGGCCTCAGCCTCTCTCTCTCGAGGTTGGATCCACTGTGGGCCCATCAGCCTGTGCCTCCTACTTCCTGCGACCAAGCCTGAGATGAGATTGCGACACTAGTGCCCACGGTGTTCCCTCGACTGTCCCTCGTCTCCCTGACCCCACAGCCCTCCCTGACCTGGGGACCAAGCCCGGACAAACCGTCCCACACATGCAGCCGGACCCTACGTGTGTTCCCTCCTCAGCCCCAGCGTTGATCATGCAGGTGTGTGCTGGACGGTGAGGTGACGGCGGTGGACTGTGCTCCACCCACGTCCTGTGGAACTGGGCAGGGCAGGCCGGGGAGAGGGGGTTCCTGGCGGGGAGATAAGGCCGGTGCATTATGTACAGGAGGAGGGGTTAGAGTCCTGGCCAGGCCACACATTCTCTCCTTTGGGACGATAGGGAGGTGACAGTGGACATGTGCCCAAAGCTAGGCCCATGAGATTCCAGCTTGGGGCTTCTGCTGAAGCCGGGGTTGGGCACATTTGGCTGCTGGGATCATACGCTGCACAGGTGAGCCTGCTGGTGGAGAGGCGGAGACAGAATCCACCAGGAGGACGTCCTTGGAGCTCCTGGATCCAGCTGAGCCTGAAGGACATATTCCCCAATCTTTCCCTTCATGAGGCAATAAATGCTGTTTGCATGAGTTAGTTCCATTTGGGTCCTCCATCCTTCCCGAGTGTCCCCAGCCACTTCAGAAACGCAAACAGCTCGGTGCTTCCCTGGGGTTAAGATAAGGCCACAGGACTTTTGAGTGTTAAAACTAGAAAGTTCCAGGCAACACCCTGTTCATCGATGGCTCCCTCCCTGCCCCAGATCACGCCTGCGTCCCTCCAGGTGCCTCCTCAGAGACAAATGCACCAATCCCCGTCTCCAGCTCTGCGTCTGGCGGCCCCCCTCCATCATGCCCGGTCCCAGCCTGTCCACCACTCCGCCACCCCCCGGGGGAGCGCGAGGCAGCTGACGGGCCCAGCTGGTGAGCGGAGCTGCTGGGGGTCTGCCCCTGGGTGGAGTGGAGACCTGGGGTCCCTCAGGCACTGCCCTCCATACGGTATGTCAGGGTTAGGACCTGGAATGTCCCCATGGACTCGGGTACTGAACACTGGGTCCCTAATGTGGCCACGTCAGAGGTGGGGCTCTCGGGAAGGCTCGGGAGGGCTCTGATCTCCGGTCAGCCCGAGGGGGTCATGGCTAGATGGACCACAGGGAGGTGATGGCAATGTAGGAGGTGGACCGAAAGGAAGGGAAGGTCCTGGGGGGGGCTTCCTGGTGACTCTCCTGTCCCCAGCCACTTCCTCTCCCTCGGCTCCCCGGCTGCCAGGAGGTGAGCTGTTTTCTCCTGACGGGTCCCTTCTGCCATGATGTTCTGCGTCACTTGAGGCCCAAAGCAAGGGGGTGAGGTGACCACGGACTCTGAGGCCAGGAGCCAAATCCATCTTTTCTCCCTTAGGTTGATGGCCTCAGGTATCTGGTCACAGTGACAGAAAGGGAACCCAGGATGACCTCGCTGAACTCTGCCACGCACCTGGGAGGTGGGACAGCCGTCGCCCCACTTACAGAGGGGGACACTGAGGCCGAGAGGCGGTGGGTCCAGGCTGAAGCCGGTCAGGCGGCCGGGCTCACTCCCAGACCCGCGGCTGCCTCTGCCTTGGAATTTCCCTCCCGCCCTGTGGCCATCTGGGGAGGGGGTGCCAGCAAGGCAGCGGGAAGGGGAGAGGGAGGGGGGTGGTGGCAGACCCCGCCGAGGGTCCCCAGGCTGGTGTGTGGCTGACAGGCCCAGTCCAGGCCCCCTTGACCCCTGGCTGCTGGCCTGGCTCCTTGGGGACTCTCGGGTACCTCCCCAAAGCCGCCCGCCCCCCACCCTGTGGTTGGCCCAAATACCAGACAGGGCGATCTCAGCGTTTCCTCGAACATTCCTCCTCCCGGCCCAGCCCCAGGCGGGCTGAGGTTACAGAAGCAGAGCTGGGTGGCTGGGCAGGGGGGACAGAGGGGGACGGAGGGGGACGGAGGGGGCCGAGGGCTGGGCTGGCCGGTCCTCACCACCCCATCCAGCCGCCTGCCCTCCCTCCCTCCCCAGGGCGGGACGGGGCTGGGCCAGCCGCCCTGCGCCCCTGGGAGAAGGCTGGGGGGTGGCCCGTGTGGAGATGGAGGACGGGAGCGGTCACAGCAGAGGTTCCAGGGGGTGACTGCCCGTGGCACCAGGAGCCCTGGTCTCAGGGTGGGCAAGAAGGCCGAGCGGGGGCTGCCATGGTAAGGTGCGGCGGGGTCCGAGGGGGGCCGACCCGGCCTCCAGACTCTGCCGCTGGCTGTGGTGGTCCCTCCCCATGAGGGGATGCTCCCGTCGCCATGGCGACCCGCACTGGCCTGGGGCCACGCTGACCCCTCCCTCCACTCCCAGCGGCTGAGTTTGCTGCTGTTGCTGCTGCTGCCGGGACCCCCGGTCGCCCCTGGCATGGAGGACCCCACCTTTCCCCACCCGGGGGAGAGCTCGCAGCCCCCGCCGCGGGCCTGCCCCTGGCGCTGCTCCTGTCCCCGGGATGACACGGTGGACTGCGCCGGCCTGGACCTGCGGCTGTTCCCGGACAACATCACCAGGGCTGCTCGGCACCTCTCCCTGCAGGTGGGGCCCAGGGAGCAGAGGTGGGGACCCAGGGGTCAGAGAGGAGAGAAGCCGGGGGGACAGGGAAGCCGTGGGCGGAGGTGTGGGGGCCACCTGCAGGAGTGACACCCCAGCAGTGAAGAGGCTGAGCCGCGGGGGTCTGCAGCGGAGGTGAGGGAGGTCGCGTGGGGGGGGGGCGTGGGAGGGGGAGGGCTGGGGCTTGCGTTCAGTGGTGGAGGTTATGGGTGCCGGGGTCAGAGGTGGGGTGCCTGGGGTCAGGGTGGGGTGCTGGGGTCAGAGGTGGGGGATTATGTGGGGCTGACTATGGGTGGTGTGAGTTGGGGGTCAAGGTCTTGGTAGCTGTGGGATTTTGAAGAATTGGTGTAAATGGGGCATTTGTGCCCCAAAGAGGGACACTGAGGTCCAGGGAGGTGGCAGAGTGCAGGTTCCAACCAGACAGGCTGGCACCCATCTGGGAGGTTTCGTGGGTCCGAATCTTGGAGGGGACTGGGTTGTCTGTGGTCCATGTGGGGCAGTGGGGCCTTGGAGGTGGCTTGTGGTCAGGGCCATGGGGTGACTGGGGTGGACTGTGCGGTGCTGGGTGTCTGGACTTGTTTGGGCTGATGGGGGCTTGGGGTCAGGGCTGAGCAAAGGGCCGTGGGGGTCACGGTGTCCATGCCCCCCCTGCAGAATAACCAGCTCCAGGAGCTCCCGTACAACGAGCTGTCCCGCCTCAGGGGCCTGCGGACCCTCAACCTGCACAACAACCTCATCTCCTCCGAGGGTCAGCACCGTGCATGTGGGGCCACGGTCGCAGCTGCCCCTCCCCTGCCCGCCCCCCCCAGGGCTGTGGGCAGCTCTGCGGCACTTCCCAGAAATGCCCTGTGCTGAGCAGGGTGGAAACTTGGGGGCCGGGGCAGCTGCGGCTTCGGAGTGGGGGCGGGGGGCGGGGACCCGGTGCCTGGGGAGCCGCCTGTCTCCAGCCCCCAGCCTGGGTCCCCTCACCGCCACCCCGCCCGCCCAGGCCTGCCTGACGAAGCCTTCGAGTCCCTCACCCAGCTGCAGCACATCTACGTGGCCCACAACAAGGTGAGCGCCAGCCCAGCAAGGGTGTCGCCTGGGAGGGGTCACAGCACCTGGGAGCCAGGGGTGGCAGAGCGGGCTGGGGGGCTCCAGGACAGCAACTGTGCCCTCGCAGCTCTCAGCAGCCCCCCAGTTCCTGCCCCGCTCCCTCCGTGTCGCCGACCTGGCTGCCAACCAAGTGGCGGAGGTCTTCCCGCTCACCTTTGGGGAGAAGCCTGCACTGAGGTAGCCCTGGCCCTGGGAGGGACTGAGGGGGCGTGGCCTGATCTGGGAGGGACTTGGGCGTGGCTTTGTCTGGGAGGGGCTGAGGGGCGTGGTCTGGGGGGCGTCGCAGGGGGGTCTCTGCACTGGGGGTCTGGGGGTCCAGGGCCTTCGAGCTGCGGGGAGGCCTCTGGGCAAGGGAAAGGCGCCAGGGCACACTTACACTCACCCCCACCCACACACACTCCCACCCTCAGTCCCACTCACACACTCCCACTCACTCCCACTTTCACACCCACACACTCACATCACGATCACACACTCTCTTCCCACACACTCCCACTCCCGCACTCACACAATCACACATGCACATTCACAGACTCACGCACACACACACACTCCCATTCACACTCCCACACACACTCACACACACACACTGACACTCCCCGGTGCTGTGGGCGGCTCTGAGCTGGGGTGCAGGGCCACAGGGGCTGCGGGTGGCGAGGCGGGCTGGTGGCCGCAGCCTGGCTCCCCTCAGGTCCGTGTACCTCCACAACAACCAGCTGAGCAACGCGGGCCTGCCCCCTGATGCCTTCCGCGGCTCCGACGCCATCGCCACCCTCAGCCTCTCCAGCAACCGGCTCAGCTACCTGCCGCCCAGCCTGCCCGCCTCCCTGGAGCGGCTCCACCTGCAGGTGCCCCCCTGCGCCTCGTGGCCCACTGTCCCCCTCGACTCTCCTCGGGGGGAGTCCTCGTCTCCTTGCTTTCCACCCTCCCAATAGACCCCCAGAATTCCAGTGGCAGGAAGGCGAGCTCCTTGGCCCTCCCTTCCTCAAGAGCCTTCCGTGGCTCCCTAAGCCTTGGGTCCCAGATCCTGAGTCCCATTCTCTCCCTCACCCAGAACAACCTCATCTCCAAGGTGCCGCGAGGAGCCCTGAGCCGCCAGACCCAGCTCCGCGAGCTGTACCTGCAGCACAACCTGCTGACGGACAGCGGCCTGGATGCCGCGACCTTCAGGTGGGCAGGGTGCAGCCTCGAGGTGCAGCTTCCAGCCACATGGGGGTAGCACTTCCAGCCTTCAGCCCCCGCCCTGCAGGACTGCTTCCCCAGGCCTCATTTGATGAGTGCCTACTGTATACCGGGTTCAGTGGAGCTCCTGGCAGGGGTCTTTGTCCCCTGCTCCTCGGCACTGAGGTTTTATGGTTTAACGTCCCAGCTCCATCTCAGGCCCAGAAGTCTGCCCCGTCACCCCCACAGCTAACCCTCAGGCTGGCACAGCTCTGAGCGCCCCACGTTTGCCTCCCCCCCACACTCAACCCGGCCCCCAAGTTGAGGTCTGCGCTCACCTGACTCAGGACCCTCCAGTCCCCTGATGGGAGACTGGGCCTCTCAGAGCCGGCTGACCTCCCTCCCCCACCAGCAAGCTGCACAGCCTCGAGTACCTGGACCTGTCCCACAACCGGCTGGCCTCGGTGCCTGCAGGCCTGCCCCGGACCCTGGTCGTCCTGAACCTGGGCCGAAACCACATCCGGCAGGTGGAGGCGGCCCGGCTGCGGGGGGCCAAGGGCCTGCGCTACCTGCTGCTGCAGCACAACCCGCTCGGGGCCTCGGGGCTTCCGGCCCGGGCGCTGCGGCCACTGCGGGGCCTGCACACGCTGCACCTGTACGGCAACGGGCTGGACCGCGTGCCCCTGGCACTGCCCCGCCGCCTGCGGGCCCTGGTGATGCCTCACAACCACGTGGCCATGCTGGGTGCCCGAGACCTGGCCGCCACGCCTGGCCTCACTGAGCTCAACCTGGCCTACAACCGCCTGGCCAGCGCCCATGTGCACCACCGGGCCTTCCACCGGCTGCGCGCCCTGCGCAGCCTGGACCTGGCCGGCAACCAGTTGACCCTGCTGCCTGCGGGCCTGCCCGTGGCCCTGCACACCCTGCGGCTGCAGCGCAACCAGCTGCGGACCCTGGAGCCTGAGCTCCTGGCTGGGCTCGACCAGCTGAGGGAGCTCAGCCTGGCGCACAACAGACTCCGCGTCGGTGACATCGGGCCCGGCACTTGGCACGAGCTGCAGGCCCTGCAGGTCAGGGAGGCCGGCCACACAGAGGGCCCCCAGCTTGTCCCAGGGCCCCCCCATTCCAAGGTCCTGCGGTGCTACAGAAGGACCCTGGGCTGGTCAGACAGGCCCAGCCTGGGACCTCCCTGTGCCACCCAAGTCTGGTCCTTGCCAGCCCCCTCCCACCCACTGGGGATGCAGCCGGGCAGGGGACACGGCTCCTGTCCCCCTCCTAGTTAGAAAGGTCAACAGAGTCCCAAGTGTTAGGCAGTGATGAGGGGTATGGGGACACCCGTCTCCACCAGGGATTCGCTGCAGGAGTGGGAACCCCAACTGTCTGTGCCCCCAGGATGACAACAGGGCCTGCCCTGGAAGGGACTCAGGTCACCTTTATGGAGTGAAGGGACAGGCCACCATGGGGGTGGGGGAGAGGAGGAGGAGCCCCCGGGAGTGGAGGTTGGGGTGACCAGTCACGGTGCTCTTTCCCACCTCCAGGTGCTGGACCTGAGCCACAATGAGCTGTCCTTCGTGCCCCCCGACCTGCCCGAGGCCCTGGAGGAGCTGCATCTGCAGGGCAACCGCATCAGCTCCGTGGGCCCCGAGGCCTTCCTGGGCACGCCCCGCCTGCGCGCCCTCTTCCTCAGGTGCAGGTCGGGGCTGGTGGGCGGGGGCGGCCTGCTGGCCACAGTGGCCTCCCCTGCCCCTGCCCTCATGGCTGCCTCTCTGTGCAGGGCCAACAGGCTCCACATGACAAGCATCTCGGCCGAGGCCTTCCTGGGCCTCCCGCACCTGCGCGTGGTGGACACGGCAGATAACCTGGAGCAGGTCCTGGTCCGGCTGCCATCCACAGTACCGCATCGGCCACAGCGGGGGCCTGAGCCGAGAGGGACCTAGCTGAGCCGCCCTGGCCCCTGGGGCTGCCCCGGGTGTGGACTACAGAGGCACCGGCCACCTGGGGCCTGGGACTCAGGGCCTGGGCCTGCTCTGCAGGAGGGGAGCTGGCTCAGGCACTGGCTAGTTCCGCCCTGTGCACAGCTACCAGGGGAGGGCCTGAAGCGCAGGCTGAAGTTCGCTGGCCTCCAGGTTCCCAGTGTGAGGACCACCCCCACCCTGTCCCAGATGGAGGTGGCACAATAAAGCCGAAGCTTTCCAGCCCTCCCAGGGCCAGGTGCGCTTCTGGGGCGCTCCCCTGCCTTCCCGCCACGGCCCTGCCCGGGCAATCGTTCAAGTCCCCTGGCCAGTGACCAGCAGGGGAGGATTCTGAGGTCCTGAGACACAGTGGGTCACCCTGCAGCCAATGCACAACCCAGCCTTATCCCCAAGTGCACAAGGCCACCTGCTGCAGAAACAGGAGGCAGATGCGCGGACCCTCAGGGTCCACTGCAGCAAGTGGCGGTCACGTGCACCCTGCAGGGCTGCCCGTTCCTTCCCAGGGTCGGGTCCGGGCTATGGGAGACCTGGCCTGGCCCCCGAGCCACAGTGAGAGGCAGACAGGAGAGCTGAGCCGCGTGACCCTGGCTGTTTATTCCACGTTCGGTCCTGGGGCCCTGGGCAGGTGCGACCCCCGGGGGCCGCAGGGCTCAGTGGCCTTAGTGGCTTCTTTGGGGTGTGGTGGGAGGGCTGAGGGGCTGAGGCTGGGGGACAGGAAGTAAAGTGCTTGCAGGGCTCTCGTGGCTGGGTCCCCGCCGCCCTCCCTTGGGATGTGCAAACAGGACTCTCCGGGGCCCAACCAGCCAGGCCTGGGTGAGGGGCACTGTCCCCGATGGCCCTGTCGGGGCATCCAGCTGAGCTGGGGGCCTGGACGGGGGACGAGTCCGGAATGTACTGTCCGCTGATTGTCTGCTTGGCGGCCGGGTCAGTTCTTCCCAGCAGCAGGGGCCGAGGGCTGGCTGCCCGCGCGCCAGGCCCTCACCTGCGGAGCCGCTGCAGCTGGGGGAGAGGCCGGGGTCAGGGCCACCATGGCACCCGGTGCCCACCCGGCCCACAGGACACTTACCTCGTTCTCGACCAGGTTCCGCCGGTACAGCGCCTCCTTGGCGGCGTCCTAGGGGATGGGCGGTCAGCAGGCAGTCCTGCCCCCCCAGCCCTCCCCCCGCCCAGCCCACCCGGCTGCCCAGCTCACCCTGCTGCCGTCATTGCCCAGGCGCCGGGCGGCCTCGGTGTAGAACTGCAGCTGGCGCTCCAGATGGGCCGCGTACTCTGCAGGTTGTGGGGGTCTCAGGGTGCAGGCCGGTCCCCCACCTGTCTGCCCCAAGCCCCTAACCTTGGGGCATCTGGGTGCCCACTCCATGCCCTGCACCCCGCGCCCCTGTCCCTCCAGATGCCGGTCCCCAAGCTCCTGTTGCCGCTGTCCCCTCTGGAGCCCTACCCCTCCGGAGGCTGGCACCCCCCTGCTCCAGCTGTGCCCTCTGCCACTGGCTGCGCTGCACGATGTCCTGGTACTGCTGGGCCACCTCGGGGGGCACCGGCCGCCGCGCCTGCCTCAGGGCCAGGATCTGAGGGCCCAGAAGGTGCCTTGAGCGTCCAGCCTGGACCTGCAGCCCCCAGGCCCAGCCCGAGCTCCACAGGGCGGCACCCACCTTCCGTTCCAGTCGCTCCTGGTCGAAGGCCAGCACACTGAGGCTGTGCAGGGGCCGGGCCGACCTGGGGGAAGGGAGGCAATGCGGGGTTGCCCCACCCCACCCCACGGGTTCCCCAGGCACTGGGGACACACGCCAGGCCCACCCCAGTGCTGCCAGGCTCACAGCCAGGCTGGAAGATGGCCGCACACCCAGGCCACTGTGTCAGGATGGGTTCCTGCAGGAGTCAGCGGCCAAGTTGGGACCCAAGGGAGGAGGCAGACTTGGGCAGAAGACAAGGGGGCAAGGGCAGGCAGGGGTAGCGGTGCTAAGGGCACCAGAACACAGGAGCTCAGAGGCCAGGGAGAACCAGACATGGCCTCCAACAGGAGGGAGCGGCAGAGAGAAGCCGGGATATTCCGGCAATGGTCAGATGGCAGAAGGTCTTAAATATCAAGGGAGGAGTTGAAACCGGATCCTCCAGAACAAGGGTGCTAGGAAAGGTGTTGAAGCAGGACAGGGACACGGTTCAATCTGTGCCTGATGGGGACTGTCCGGGAGGGACTGAGATGAAGCCACCTACCTGTTCCCTGGCTCCCTCGAGGGGGCAGGAATGGGCGGTGCCCTCCCTTTAGGCCCAGTGACCTGCTGCAGGGGACAGAGTCCTGTGAGTCTTGAGTCCCCTGAGCAAAGCCCCCCTCCCTGGGTGCCGGCGGGCAGCGTCTCACTGTGGGCACAGCCGCTGGCACAGGGTCGATCACCAGCCACCTCTCGGTCGTCGTCTCCAACTGCTGAGTGGTCAGTGGCTCCCGGATCCGGACCATCACCTCCAGCCGCCCCCCTGTGGGCCGGCGACCATCAAGGACCTGGGTGGAGTGAGGGGACACTGGCAGTGGGAAGTAGGCAGGGCTGGGGGACCAGGGCCAGGACCCGGGAGAACCATGACACTGCCCGGGGACGCGGCCCAGCTGTCCTCGGGGCAGCGGTCCTGGTCCTGGGTGCACGCGGCCGGGCAGTGGGGAGGCCTGGGAGGAGGGACTTTGGGTGTCTCAGTAAAGGCACCCCTCACCTCGAGGATTTCCCGGACCTCGCAGGCCGTCTCCAAGGCGTCCAGCTTCAGCTGGGCTGTCCCCAGCACGCGGTCGGTCTTGAACAGCCCCCTGTGGGCGGGAGCAGGTCGGTGGGTTCAGGGCTGTGCCACCCCCTCCCGCACCGCCCTGCGCCCTGCGCTCACCCCTTGTGCACCACTTCGAACTTGATGCCCTTGGTCTGGATGGCCCTGCGGAAGCCGCGGTGGCCGCGGTTGATGCTCAGCTTGAACTGCTCCTTGAATTCTGCGGGGGGCGGAGGGGGAGGAGGTTGGGGGCCGGACACCAAGGGCCCCCTGGGCAGCGGGGCGGGGCGCCCTGGCTCACCTGGCGAGTCCGTGTTCCTGACCACGCTGGTCTTGTCTTTCTGAGCTTCCTCCTGGGTCGGGGGCGGGAAGGTGGTCAGAGCTCAGGGCCGGCCTTGGACTTCCCGCTGGGGCTGCCCCCCCCCCCCCCAGGCTGCCCACCTACCACATTGGGATAGGGGAAGTCGAACCGCACAAAGATGTCCAGGTCGCCGGGGGACAGCCCTGCGGGCAAACGAGGGTTCCAGCGGGGCAGAGAGGCGGTCCCTGCCCCCAGCCCGGCCTCGACCCCTCACCTGGGGGCGTGGGCAGGTTGACGCCCTTCACGATGAAGAGGAGCATGTCGCTGCTGCTTAGGTCGGAAAAGATCCTTCCGGGCGGGAAACAGGCACCTCAGCCGCGGTGGCCCCACTGAAAACCCCGCCCTGGCCACCTCTAGAGTCACAGACCGGTTCTCCGTTCAGCTCTGCCACGGCCTGACTTCTGGGTCTTTCTTTGGTCTGCACGCACTTATTTGGTACCTACTATGTGCCAGCCAGTGCCCTTGCTGTTGGGGACCTTCCCTTCCATTAGCAGTATTTCTTGAGCTCCCCACTATGCCTACCTACTAGGCTCCCCTACATGAGGTGAGACGTTCCCTTAATATTCCTTGAGACCTACTGAGTGCCACTGAGCACCCTTGCTGCTGGGCCCTCTTTCATTAAATAACATTTCTTGAGCACCTACTACACCCCCGGCACTGACTTAGCTGTTGTGGAAATGTCTCTTAATTTTCTTGAGTCCTACTATGTGGTAGCTAATGCTTTAGCTGCTGCAAGACTTCCCTTAATATTCCTTGAGTCCGACTATGTGCCAGTCAGATTGCTGGCTGCTGGGAGACCTTCCTTTAACATTTCTTGAGTACCTACTATGTGCTAACCAGTGTCCTCGCTGTTAGGTGGCCTCTCTTCATGTGACAATATTTTTGAGTACCTACTATATGTTAACCCATGCCCTAGGTGCTACGGGACCTTTCCTTCACTTATTATTATTTTTTTTCTTAGTTGGACACAATAGCTTTATTTTATTTATTTTTACGTGGTGCCGAGAGTCGAACCCAGCACCTTGCATGTGCTAGGCAAGCACTCTACCACTGAGCCCCAGCCCTGCACTTACTATTTCTTGAGTCCTACTATGTGTCAAGTAGTGCCCTAGCTACGGGGGCAAAGGAGTCAACGAGACAGACCCCCATCCCTCGGGGGGGTCTGACTAACTGAGTGGACAGATGCCCAGGGAACACAATAACAGAACCAGAGAAGAATTCAAGACTCCAAATAGGGGATAGAGCAGAGCTCACTCAGGAGGGGCTGCTCTATACAGGGTGACCAAGGAGGGCTCCCAGGGGAGGAGACAGTATAAGGACACTGGATATCGAGAAGGAGCGACCCCAAGGCCTGGGGAAGAGGGCCTGGGCAGAGGCAGCAGCTGGTGTGGAGGAGGGACCCAGAGAGATGGCCACAGAGCTCCGGGAGGGGGGCAGGTGAGAGGCGAGGTGACAGGGAGACTGGGGTGGGCGCTCCCAGTGTGGCAGGAACCCCGAGGCTCAGTGGCCAAGCCTGACTCATACAGTCAGTGGGGAAATGGGACCGTCCCTCAGGGGCAGGAGGACTTAACAGGCACAACATGGGGGGTCTCCTGTGAGCTCCCTCGGCCCCCCTGGGGCAAGGTGCGAAAGTGTCTGTCACCGCCCACAGCCCTTCACTGGCACCTTGTGCCTGCCCCAGGGTCTTTGCATGTTCTGTGCTCTCCCCTCCCCGCCAAACCCTTCCAGAGCTGAGTCCTAAACCAGCTTCCAGGGAGCAAGCTCCTCCCCAGGAGTGTCCCAGGTGGGGACAGGGGCCTTACTTGATGATGTTAAATGTTCTCTGCTCGAAGCGGGCGGCAGGCGTGGGGAGACCCCGGGCGAAGGCCTGCTTCAGAGTCTCCATGCTCTGCTTGCAGCCCTCTGCCAGTTTCTCAAACCTGCGGCGAGAGGCCCCGCTCAGGCCCTGGCTCAGCCCAGGCGGGGGGCTCGATGGCCTGGCAGGCGCCGTGCACTTACTTGCTGGCCTCGGCGATGTTGCCCAGGTGGGTGAACTGGTTCGAGTGGTTCAGGCACATCTACGAGAGCAGAGGCAGTGAGGCTGGGCGGGGGGCCGCAGGCCGGGCGGGGGGCCGCAGGCGGTGTGGGCTGGCCAGGCGGGCCTCACCTCGTGCTGCTGCCTGATCAGCTTGGTGAGCTCGCCATAGCGCCGGGCGGCCTCTGGAGACAGGCCTGGGCCGGGCCGCTGGACCAGGACAAAGTCGTCCTTGTTGACAGGAGCCGGCGGCACCTAGGAAGAGAGGCTCATGGGGACAGGCCTGTGCTGGCCACAGCATGCCCACGGAGGGTTCTGCAAGCTCTCACTCCTCTCTGGAGGCCACCCTTGCCTGCTGCTGCACCCCCTCCCTCTGGACTGGCCACATGGCCCTTCGGCTGACACAATGAAGCTGTCCCTGTCATCCAAGCCATCTTTACAGAGCCCCTACTGTGTGCAGGCCCTGCTCTGGGGCTGGGGACCAGCAGTGAACAAGAGACTAAAATCTCTGACTCAGCAGGAGACTGACATTGTCTGGGGAACACAAACCTCCCGATGCAGTAACAGACAGCAGAAGCTTCGGGAAGTACAACATTGGGAGGAAGAGCAGGGGTTCTGGTTAAAGGGAGGGATTTTGGATGGGAGGTGGGAGCAGCCTTCTGGAAACTTCAAGAGTCTTCAAGAGGCAGCAGAGAGCCGGGCAGGGCGGGGCGGGGCACATTCCAGGGAGAGGACAGCATGTGTAAAGGCCCCGAGACTGGAGTGTGCCTGAATGTGAGTGACAGCTGGAGGATGGGAGCAAGGCAGCAGGTGGAAGAGACAGGGAGGGAGGTGACAGAGCATATCATGCAGGGTCCCTCGGGCCACAGTAGGGGGCCTGTACTTATGGTGTGCTCCTGTGGTCCCCCTACTAGGACAGCGGCTCCACGAGGTGGGGACTTTGGTCTGGCTGCTCAAAGCTCTGTCCCCGTGCCCAGGTAGGGCTGGACACCTGGTATGAGCTCTGTAAATATTTTCCACTGTGGTTGCTGTTTCATGGCCAAGGAGTCCTGGCTGACCCGAAGGTAGGAGTCACTGTCCCCGCTTCCCCAAGGAGGGAAATGATGCTCAGAGCAGAGCGAGCAGGCCTTCCTGGGGTGGCAGAGTCCGTTAACTGCCCCCCCCCCCCCCCGCATGGGACCCCCTTGCCTGGTACAGGGGTCAGGCACAGAGTGACTCAGCAGGAGACTACATGTCCCAGGCTCCTTTGCAGCTAGGTGTGGCCATGGGACAATCCTGGCCACTGGGAGACAAGCAAAGGTGATGTCACTTCCTTATAGGAAACTGCTCTGCCTTTTTCTCTCACTGCTTCCCAAGGGCTGGAGGCCGGAGGGCAGGGAGCCACTTGGATCATGTGTCCCCGGCGGGCGCGGGGCAGAGCAACAAGAGGGACGGAGGCCCGGTCCTGGAGGCTCTCTTGTTTAGGGCTCCGCCTGCGCTGAGGGTTCTATGCAAGAACCATGTCTGCCTCGCCCTGGCTGCTATCTTGGGGTGGCCTATTTGTTATAGCAGCTTAGCCTCGACCCTAACTAATACATCCAGATCCCACAGCTGCCAAGGGGCTGCAGCCCGACCAGCGGATGCCGGGGCGGTTCCCCTGGGCCTGAGGGTTCACCTTGGCGATGTCCACGGGCAGCCCGTTGCGGGAGGCCTCCAGCATGGGCTCCAGCCCCTTGGCCTGGCGCAGGTGCATCTTGGCACCCTCCACGTCGTTCTTCTGCTTGGCGCGCAGAGCGGCCTGCAGGAGTTGCTTCTTGCGGCCCTCCAGGAAGGCCAGCTGCTGCTGGGCTGTGGGCAGAGAACCTCGGTGGGCCGCCCGGAGGGCCACGAGCAGGCAGCCGGGCAGGGGGGGCGCTCACCTCTGGTGGACGTGGCTTTGGGGGCTGCTTTGGCTGTTGGCGCTGATCCTGACTGGGGGGCCTTTGGGGGCGGGGCCTTGGGCTGGGCCACCGGGGCCGAGGAGCCGTCCTGCTGCTGAGGGGGACGGAAGTGAGCTTCCAGGGCCGTCAGAGCCACTCCCAGGCCGGCCGACACCAGCAAGGACCTGGTGTTTAATACCCACGACCTGGCGCCTGGGGTCCTCAGCAGCCCTGGAGGCAGGGGTTCTGGCCATGCCCACCGTCCAGCTGAGGGGACCGAGGCTCAGAGCACAATGAGCAGAATGCCTGCCCACCGCCAGGAAGTGGGGGCGCGGGGCGTGCGGCTGGTTCACACCTGGGACTCCCAGGACTAGCCCCCTGCCACCCCCTGCCTCAGCCTCTCACCTTCCTAGGGGCCTCATCCTCCTCGTCCTCTGGGCCATCTTCCTGGCTGGCCAGCTTCATGGCCGTCTCCAGGACCCCCACCAGGCTCTGCTGGGCAGGCTCACTGGCCTCCAGGCCCTGGATGGGAGGAAAGCCTGCCCGGCCGGCGGAGCACAGTGAGTGGGGTGGACACGGGTCCCCACCTGCGGAGCCCGGGCCTGTGGTCTACTCTGAAGTCAAGGAAGGAGCTGCTGCGCGGCCTGCGCGGGACCAGCCATTCCCACCGCCCTCGGCCCAGCGGCCTCCCTTCCCAGGCCCCAGGACTCCACGGGACTCCAAGAAGCAGGTCCTGGGTGTCCTCTGTGTGAGGAGGTGTGCGGGACACGGAGGGTGATCTGGCTGGAGGCCTCCAGGATAAGGGGGGCCTAAGATGTGGACAGATGACCACCCTCATGGGGGACCCGCAGCAGCTCTGACAACTGAAGAGGCTCCTGGCCCTCGGGGCTGGGGAGAGCCAAGTGAGCGGACGGCCAGTGCCCGACGACTGGGAAGGGGGGGGTAAGGCAGTGGGCAGGGGGTGGTGTCCAGACGCCTCCATCTCCAGCGCTTGCCAATCTCCCTGGCAAACGCTTCTGTCAGGACAGACTCTGGCCCACCCTCTGAACCAGGCTGGCAGAGGTCCCCAAGTCTGGCTGGCTGCCGGCTCCCAGCAGGAGACAGGACGGAGCCTGTGAAGGCCCAGAGGCTGCGAGACTGGGGATGGGCGGAGCCTACCTGGGGGCACCGGCAGCTCAGCCACGTCCACGGCTCGGCCGGCCTTGTGGGCTCGGATCGCATCTTGGTATTGCTGTGGGACACACAGGTGTCAGGGCGCCGAGCGAGGTCCCCAGGGCTGCCCACCGTCCCCCACGCACCTTGACAATGCGCTCATGCATGCGGGCCTTCCGCTGGTCACCCTTGGCCTTGGCCTGGGCTGCGGCTACATGGTATCGCTCCATCCGCTGCTCCAGGGCCTCCAGGAGGGTCCGCGGGGGCGGGGGAACCTCTGGGCCGGACAGGGTGGGGGGCAGGTTAAGGGTTCAGGGAACAGGAGCTGGTCTTGTGCTGGCCTGCCCACCCGAGGGCCCCCGCAGCCTACCTGGCGTGGTGGGTGCTGTGGCAGGAGCTGGGGGCGGCGGTGTTGGTGACGGTGGGTCTGGGGGCAGCTGGTCTGGGGACAGAGAGGTCCAGTCCAACAAGAGGCCTGCTTGACAACCCTGACCCCCACCCAGCCTGGTGGCACTGAGGAACAGGCAGCAGCAGCAGGCTGTCCCAGGGGGTGGCTCGGTGGGTCCTCACCAGGTGGAGGGGGCAGGCGGGACAGGTCCACGGGCTCCCCTCGGCTCAGGGCCTCCAACACGGCATCGAAGCTCTGGGAGAAGGAAGGGGGCATCAGGGGAGAGGCTGCAGTGGGGCCGGGGTCCCAGGGGACGCCCGGGCCCTGACACACAACAGAGGCGTCCGGGCTCCAGCCCCTCCTTGCACGGTCCTCTGGATCCTCCTGCAGTGCCCGTGCCCTTACAGGGCAGGTAACCTGAGGCTCCATGGGGACAGCCCTGAGGGCCGGCCAGTGGCCAAGCAGCACTCAAACGTGGGTCGCCTGACTCCACATGGAAGCACCCTGTCCACCCCCCACTGTCAGGGGGACGCACCTTGGCCACGCGGAAGTGTCTGGTGGCGGCAGCTGTGTCTCCCTGCTGCTTGGCGTGGAGGGCGGCCAGCTTGTACTCGCGCTGGCGGCTCTGCAGCTGGGCCAGGGAGCTGCAGGGGCCTGAAGGAGAGAACCGAGCACCAGAAGCCGCGGGCCTGGGCTCCCTGGGCCACGACGGTCACGGGCCCCTTTACAGCTGCCTAAACTGAGGTTCTGAGAGGGACAGACGCTGCCTCCCCAAGAGCACGCGTCCTGGAGAAAGCACGGTGGGACCAACCCAGGCCCGGAAGGCTGTACAGCCACCGTAGTTTTGTCCCCAAGAGAATTCTAGAAGATTCATGAATGCTCACATTTTTGACATCTGTCATTTTTTAGTCTTTTTTTTTTTTTTTTTTGGCACTGGGGATTGAACTCAGGGGCACTCAGCCACCGAGCCATATCCTCAGCCCTATTTGTATTTTATTTGGAGACAGGGTCTCACTGAATTGCTTAGGGCCTTGCTAAGTTGCTGAGGCTGGCTTTGAACTCATGATCCTCCTACCTCAGCCTCCGAAGCTCTGGGATTACAGGCGTACGCCACCGCACCTGGCTCATTTTTTTTTAAATCTTGAGTTTAACAAGTATACACGGGGGACTGGGGCTGTAGCTCAGCGGCAGAGCTCTTGCCTAGCATGTGTGAGGCACTGGGTTCGATCTTCAGAACCACATAGAAATAAGTAAATAACACAAAGTGCCTACCTACAACTAAATATATACATATGTATATATATATATATATACACATATATATATATATTTAAAAAGTATACGAGGTTCTTAAACCTAGCATCTTACAAATACTGACATTTAGAAATGGTTCTGGGTATGGAACCCAGGGCCTCACACATGTTAAGCACGCACTCTCTCTACCACTGAGCGACATCCCCAGACCCAACACTATTCTTTTAAATCTAATATATGTGAACAACCTTGGTGATTTCAAACTCACCAACATTCACTTATTTTGTCTATTTTAAAATATTTTACTGGGAGCAGGGCGCACACCTAGAATCCCAGGAGTTCGGGAGGCTGAGGCAGGAGGATCAAAAGTCCAAAGCCAGCCTCAGCAACTTAGTGAGACCTGTCTCAAAATTAAAAAATAAAAAACACAGGCTGGGGATGCGGCTCAGTAGTAACAGCCCCAGAGTTCAGTGTCCCTTCCCTCAAAATATATAAATGAAATAAAATAAAAATTTAAAACATGAAGATATATAAATCTTAAAACAACTGTGGTAAAATAGACACAACACAAAATTTTCCATCTTCCATTTTAACCTCTTGTGTGTGTGTCTGCGTGGTGTTAGGGATGGAACCCAGGGGCGTTCTACCACTGGGCCACATCCCCAGCCCCCTCCTTTTTTTTTTTTGACACAGGATCTCACTAGTTGCCAAGTCTGGCCTCAAACTTGCAACCCTCCTGCCTCAGCCTCCTGAGTAGCTGGGTTATGGGCGGCGTCACCATGCCCACTTGAAACCATTTTTAAGTATAAAAGTCAGTGGTGTCAACTGCGGTCACACTGTGCAACCATCACGGCCGCCCATCTCCAGAACCTTCTCATCTTCCCAACTGAAACTCTGATCCCATTAACCACTGTGTCCCCGCGCCTGTCTGGCAGCCACTGTTCCGTGTCCCATCTCTATCCCTAGGACTCTGCCAGGGGCCTCCTACGCGGGGACTCTGGGTGCCTGCTATGAGTGACCTGGTCACTCAGCACACTGTCCTCACCGTGCACCCCACCACAGCCCACACCAGGCCACCTTCCTTTGAAGGCTGAATGACAGTCGCGGTGTGGAAGGACGCACTCTGCGAACAGGAGGGGCCTACACACAGCCCCCCACCAGTGCTCCCTGGCCCTGCCCGGGGCCTACCTGGGGGCAGCTGGGGCTTAGCCGAGCCTGGGGCCGAGGCTGGGGCGGAGGCAGGAGGGCTCTCCCGGGTGACCCTGGGCTCCGGGGTGGGCGGGTCTGTGGGGACCAGCGGGGGAGGTGCCGGCACGTGGCTGGGTGTAGCTGCTGGGCCCTTTCCTACAGCCACAGGTGGCGGGATGTCCCCTTCATCGATGGCATTGCCCTTCCGGACGGAGGCCAGCAGGTTTTCCAGCGTCTGGGTGAGGCATGGGCAGGGTCAGCGGCCGGAGCCTGGTGCTGGGGCTTGTCCCAGACCTGCCCGCCCACTCACCTTGAGCCCCCGGTCGTAGCGCCGCATCTTGGCGCTGTCCCCAGCTTGCCTGGCGCTTTCGATGGCTGACTGGTAGAGGGCCAGGCGCTCCTGCAGGGTGGCCTCCAGCCCCAGGTGGGGGGCCGAGGGCTTCGGCTGCGGGGGGCCAGGCACCGTCTGGGTGGTGACCCTGCTCGGCTTCCCCTCCACCCTTCCCGGCCCTGACACACGGCCCCCCGCCAGCCTCCCCACCCAGGGGGGCAGAGATCAGGGTCTCCACAGGGAGAACGTGGGTGCAGAGGTTCCTGTCGCCTGTCAGGTCACAGGGCTGAAAAGGCCACCGGTGGGCCTGGACTCAGACCGAGGGGAGCTGTACCTGGGCCACAGGTGGCGGGGGCTCTAGCACCTTCTCGTCTTCCCCGAGGACCTCGTTCAGCTCCGCCTGTGGGAGACAGCCAGGGTGGACACGCAGCCGCTGGACGGGGCCAGGGAGAGGCCTCCCCGGGCTCGGCGCTCACCAGCAGCGCGTCGTCGGCCTCCACGTCATCGTCGTCCGTCCCCTCCTCCTCCTCCTCGTCTGGGTCTCGCATACACAACCTGGCCATCTTCTCAATGGCCTCCATGGGCAGGGGACCTGGTGGCAGGAGGCCTCCGCTAGACCACTGTCCCCTAAGTCCCCAACCTCCCATCCCAGACACCCAGGCCCTGAGGGCACAGAGGTCCGCAGCAGGACAGCAGGTGCCTTTCCTGCCCTTCACGGCACCCCAGAGTCCTCGAGCCCTCCCTGCATGATGCCACCCTCCTGCCACACTGACCTCCCTGGACTCATGTCTTCTTTATCCAGCTCAGTTCTGGGGCCAGGCTACCTGAGTTCAAATCCCAGCTCTGCCACGTTCTCCCTGTGTGACCTTGGGCAAGTCACCTCACCTCTCTGGGCTAGAGTTTCCCCATCTGTTACCCAGGGATAAGGGTTCCTTCTGCACGGGTAGATTGTGGGGACTAAAGGTAAACGAAGGTCTTAGAACGAACCACAGGCTGCCCTCATCCACAGAGAACACACTCCCAGGCCACCTGTGACGTCCGAAACCACGGATAATACCCAACCCTCTACCTACTAAGTATTCTCCTATACGCCCTGAGCATTGCCTTCTGTCCTTCCATGGTCTGTGCCCTCATGCCTGCTTTGTATCAGTACTCTCGTGCTTCGGGGCCGTCAAGTGCAGGGAAGGTCACTCAAACACAAGCACCGTGCTGCCGAGAGTGGACCTAACAATCCAGATGGCTGCTCAGTGATAGTGGGCGGGCAGCACACACAGTGTGGACACACTGGACCAAGGGACGATTCACACCTTGGACAGGATGCTGGGAGATTTCATCACACTAATTGGGACACCTTGCAATTTGGCTTATGAATTGTTTGTTTCTGGAATCTTCCATTGACTATTTCCAGGCAACTGTGATTGACTGTGGGTAACTGAAACCACAGAAGAAAAACCATGAATCAGGGGGACGCTGCACCCCTGGTCTCTTATTATTCACCTTATGCCCATTACTCAGAAGAGCTGTGCTCTAGAAACCTGCCCAGGGGGCTGAGCTGGTGGATGTCAGCTCACTGCTGGGACATGAGGTGCAGGGCCAGGTCCCTGTGAGCTTCTGGGCACTACGTTTTTTTTAACAAATATTTATTTTTTAGTTGTAGTTGGACACAATACCTTTATTTACTTATTTTTATGTGGTGCTGAGGATGGACTCAGGGCCTCTACCTGAGCCCCAGGCCCAGCCCCTGGCACAACATTTTTACTAAGTGATCAATACCCAACTTTGCTTTTGGGTGCTTCTCTTTGAAGACATCTTGCTGAATATCCGTGCTGATTAGTGAACACTGAACACGCAGCCAACAGAACGTGAACTCGCACCTGAGTGAGGTTGACCTCTGCAAGTCACCTCACAGTCCTCTGTGCTCCTAGGACCCGTCATCAGCGCGTGACCTTTTTGCTTGGGACCATTTAGAACAGTGAAATCCCCAACAAAAAGCAGGAAAATGAGAAAAGCGTGGCACTGAACAGGCTAGGAAGGACCATCGTTTACGACATAAGAGCCGAAACACGAAAGCTGAGCACGAAAGCTGAGCACCGCTTTGCTCCTGCTTCTTTGCAAGGGGCTCCAACTTTCTTACCACTCTTGAGGGTCCCCAAATCAAATGCATTGTAGTGAGGAGGCAGATCCATAAAGATGACACCCACTTGGAACAAGGACTGACTAGCAGCTAAAACATCTGAAGGCTTTGTTTAGCCTCGAGGCTCCAACTCTACTCAACCACTGCAGAGTCCTCTGCCCCCGTCCCCCCCCACCTACCCCATGGCCTTTGCACCTGCTGTGACCCCCTCCTGGAAACACTGGCTAACTCATCACCTGGCTGTTCATAAGGGGTTCCTGCAGGAATTCCCCCCCAACTCACAGATCTATCCACAGCTCTGTGCTTCCCCCACCCCACCCGAACCATGCGACAGAAAGTTAGAGGTTGGGACTGATGATAACACAGGTGTATTATGTGTCAGCTCTTGGGAAGGGCCTTACGAACCCTAGATTGACTCCTATGATGTGAACAAGTACTATTCCCATTTTACAGATGGGAAAACCAAGGCCGGCACAGATGACACGATGGGTAAGTGCTGGGATTCACATCCTCAGTCTGTGTCCAGAGTTGACTGCTTCCTCTCTCAGACCGTGCGCTCCAGGAGGGAACTCCCTCTGTTTTCCTTCCCCTATCTACCCAGTGCCCAGCTCCAAGCTCAGCCCACAGGAGGAGATCCAAAAATGTGCAGAAGTATGTTAAGCATCTTACCTTTGCCTCTGAGCTTCTCTAGGGCTGGGGGCTGATCCCCCACCAAGGCCAAGAACTCAGCCTCTAGTTCCTCATGGTTCACTCCATCCTCGGGGATCATTAAGCCATCTGGAGAGAGGTCGACCAGCAGGCCAAGCTGTGGGAACAACAAGGGTCCAATCAGCCCTTGGGCTGTCCTGCTTGGCCAGAGGCAGCCAGGATGAACCCAGAGTCCCCAGGGAAGGAAGAAAACAAGGTCTTCCTAGACAAGCCATTCCCTGGGGAGTGCCAGCAGGTCCAGACTGCAACAGGTGTTCCAAGATGGGCCTAGCCCTTTGGCACAGATCAAATGAGGCAAAGGGCAGGTGGAGAGACCTAGTTTTGTTCTCTGAACCTGCATCTGAGATGTGCAGCTACTCAAGATCACCAAAGGAAGCAGACTGCACACTTTGCCCTAAGCAAAGCCACTCTGCACACCTGGGCTTTTCCTTCCAGCAGCCTCCAAACCCCGAGGGGGCTGTGCAGGAAGGTTGGGGCATCAAGAGCAATTAGAAGCTCTGGCAACACAGTCGAAGTTCAAAGTGGGCCTTGGCCACATACACCTCTCTTCCTATTCTGGTGAACGACCAATCACGACATGATACTAGGGGTATGAAACTGCCTAGATGTAGGTCAAAATCAGCCAAATGTTGGCAATTATATATGTTCTATCTTCTAGGAATAATGATAGTGATAACATTTATTGAGTTGTATGTTCTAGCACTTTCCATAAACTATGCCAATGAATCTTCAGGACTGTCCTGTGAAACAGGGACTCTTCTGAGTCTCCATTTTACAGATGAGAGAACTATGACTCAGAGCTGTGAAGTTAAGCTGTGTAGGCGCCAGGAGGGAACTTCAGGTTGGACTCTAATAGTTGAGCACTTGGCCATGCCCTGGGCTCCCCTATCAAAGCTGTCAAACTCCTCCAGGTGTCTGGGGCAGGAAGGAAAGGGCCAAGTCACAGTCCTATGGGATAAGGGGTGGGATAAGGGATGTAGCTCTGGATGTGCACCTGGTGCTGGCCAGGCTGCTGAGCCCTATGACCTTGGGTAGGTGTCTTCACCTCTCTGGGCCTCAGTGTGCTCATCCTTACAATGGGAATAAAGAGCGTGACCTGAACAGGCTGATGCAAGGGTTTGATGTGGCGGTCTGACTGCTGCCCCTCCCTGATTGGAGCTGTTGCGGCAACAGGTGGCTCTGAACAAGGGGTGGAGAGCCACGAGTCGGGGGGTGGGGGATGCAACGCCAGCAGGCCGTACTTCGGGGGTTCAGGCCTTACCTGGGGGCAGGGACCCGGGCTCACCTAGAAGGCGGAGATGGGGCTTCCCTGGGGGGTGGGGCCCTCCCCTGAGCGTGTGACCGGGTGGGGAGGGGCTCCCCCGCCGGGGCCGTGGGGCGCAGACTCACCTGGCGGGCAGCGGCGGCGCCTCGGCCTGGGGGTCCCGGGGGTCCCTTCCTCTTGTGCATCTTCCAGACTGGATGCCCCGACCACCAGCCCCCCGGCGCCTAGCCTTGCCCTGCCTCCTCCCCCGGAGACTGTCGCCGCGCACGCGCCCTTCCTGAGCCCCGAGCCCCTCCTCGGCAACCCGCGCCCGCTAACCCCGCGCCCTCGCTACCCGGGGTGGCCGTTCCACTTCCGCCTCGGCCTTCTGGGGCCGCGACACCGGAGCGCGGCCACTGGACTAGCCGGGCCCGCCTTACCGAAACTACAATTCCCGGCAGGCAGTGCGCGGGAGCGCGAGCACGCATGCGCCGGGCGGAGAGCGGAGGATCTCGCCTCCGCGGTTCGGAAAGGAGGCGGAGCATGCGCTGGTGTTGGGTTCTGGTAATGCGCACGCGCGGGGCGGGGCCTCGTGGGGCGCGGGAAAAGAGGTAGGGCGCGCGCAGGTTTGAGGGGCGCAGGCGGCCCTGTGATTCTTAAAAGTCCTGCAGCCAGAGCTCCTCACTTTTTGGTGGCAGAAGTAGTGTTATTGTGGGGCTGGTCTCCGGGAGCCGGGGCCACTGTGCCCAGGACCCAGGCCTCAGGTGTCCAGATCCCCCTGCTTCAGACTCCAGGCCACCAGGTCGCCTTGAGGGCCAGTGTGGCCATTTGCTTGGGGGATGGAGAACTAAAGGAATCAACGTAACTCAAATAATCCAGACGACTATTCCCCAGCAGGTCCAGGCAGACGCAGTTCCTGCTACACAGAGGGACTTGGACGACATAGGTGGCGCAGGTCGGTTTCGGCCTGCCTGGCCCCCAAGGCTGCAAGCAATTGGCCTCTGTCCACTGCTGTCCCTCCAGCATCCCCTCAGGGCCCCAGAAGTTCCCTAGTGGCCTTGTAGGCCCCCAGTGGCTTCTCCAAGGTCTCCCCGTGTGCCTCGAAGGGCCACAGCCTGGGGCAAGGAAGGAGGTTCCCAGCAAGTTCCCAACATGCTCCCACGTGGGGACAAGAGCTGGGGCGGCATGGCTTCCCTGGAGGATGCCCTTTCCAATCCGTGTGGCCCAGGGTGACTGTAACCCTATGTCCTTCTGCGACTCAGCTGACCTGTGGGGGCAGCCAGATGGGCCTGGGTGGTGGTGGGGAAGGCTCTGCCCTCAGCCAGGACCACTGGATAGGGACAGGGACAGAGACTACTGTGTTAACAACTAGAGATTCCCTTTGTCCACAGATTTCTCAAGGGAAAAGTAAAATGAGTAAGAGGAAGAAGCTTCGGACCTCAGGTATTTGGTTCACTGGAGTTGGATCTTTGGGGGGCAGAGGTTGTGGTTGAAACCAGGACCTGCTGCCTCTGGGGAAGCGCTCCACCAATGAGCTGCACCCCCAGTCCAAGCTGGCATTTCTTGATTGCTGTCTGCTTATAGGACGAACACCGAACTTATTTGTTGTAGAAATGCTAATGTGAGTGTTCCAAGCTCCTTAAAAGATGATTTAATACAGCCTAATTAAAAAAACAGAAATGTGGAGAAGGGAATGAGATAAAGAGTGGGAGTTCTTTGGCACTTCCACCCGCCTCTTGGGGTCCCCCTGCTAGAGATCCCCCCACCCCAGGTTTCAGAGCAGCAGTGCAGCCACTCCCAGGAGGACCCCTGAAGAGAGCTTGATGTGCTGCAAGGCCATCTGGAGTGGGGCCGAGTTTCACTCTGGAGCCAAAAATCTGGGTTCATCCCAACTCCCATCACTTTGTGATCGAGATTGATTTACTCTGTGCCTCATTTTCACCATTTTGTAAATTGGGAATAATAAACACACCTACCTACCAGAACCACCTAGAGCAGTGGTTCTGGGAAGGAAGATTTTGGGGGACAATTAAGAGACATTTTTTAAATTTTTACAACTGGTTTGTGTGGAGCAGATAATACTGGCATCTAGTGGGTGGAAGTAAGGGCTGCTGTTCACAGTTCTGTAATGCCCAGGACAGTCCCCTACAGTGCAGAGTGATCCAGGCACAGATGTTTACTGATGGCGCCAGGTTAAGGGAAACCTGCCTTAGAACCTACACACGAATTAGCATTTTTAAAGATCACACTTGAAGGAATACACACGTTTGTGCTGTCAGTGATTATTTTTGCAGATTTTTTTTTTTAAACTAGGGATTGAACTCAGGGGTGCTCGTCTTCTGAGCTACATTCTTTGACCTTTTTATTTTTTTTATTTTGAGGCAGGGTCTTACTAACTTGCCTAGGCTGGCATTGAACTTGGGATCCTCCTGCCTCAGCCTCCTGGGTGAATCTCTGTGCCTGGTGTCCTTGCTTACTTTTTTTTTTGGTAGTTGTAGATGGACAGCGTGTCTTTATTTTATTTGTTTATTTTTATGTGGTGCTAAGGATCAAACCCAGTATCTCACACGTGCAAGGCAAGCACTCTGCCACTGAGCTACAGCCCCAACCCCCTTGCTACTTTTAAGATGCTTTTCATTTTGAAATAATTTGGAGCCTATCGATAAGTTTGCAAAAGTAGTTTTGGGAGTTCTGCCTGCCCTTTCCCCAGTTTCCCCAACATTAACATATAGCACAAACATAGATGATGTTCCAACTGTAAAAAAAAACAAGAAAGCCACCTCAGTGCACTACTTCTTCCGGACTTTTTCCTTGGACAAGGAGATTGACTCCAGAGCTAGTCAGACACACAGCAGACACAGAAGTCTTTGGATGCTCAAGTTCCTTATATAAAATGGCAAAGTAACTGGGCTCAGTGGCGCATTCCTGTAGCCTCCCAGCAACTTGGGAGGCTGGGTGGAGGATCACAAGTTTGAGGCCAACCTTGGCAACTTAGCAATACCCTGTCTTAAAAAAAAAAAAAGAAAAAAAAAAAAAATATATATATATATATATATATTTTTTTTTTTTACAAAAGGGCTGGGGCTGTAGCTCAGAGGTAGAATGCTCCCGGGTTCACTTCCCAGTATCACACATGCACGCGCACGCACACACACAGGCAAAGAATTTGCATATGACCTACACATCCTCCTGTAGACTTTAAGTCATCTCTAGGTGACCTATAATACCTAGCATGATGTGAATGACATGTGAATTGCTTTTATGCTACATTGTTTAGAGAATTGTGACAAGGCAAAAAAAAAGCCTGCACATGTTCAAGACACAGACGTTTTTTCCTGAATGTTTTCCATTCATGGTTGGTTGAATCTGTGGATGAGGAACTGGTCACAGATGTGGAGGGCTGACTATATACAGGTGGAATACTTTTATTGAAAAACAGAATCATCACCCATACTGATGTGTGCCTGCTGTTTTTCACTTCTCCGTGTATCATGTCCACCTTTTCTTGTTAATACACACACGAGGGCTGGGGTGTCACTCAGTGGTGAAGCGCTTACACAGCGTGCACAAGGCCCTGGGTTCATCCCCAGCACTGAAAAAAACAAAACAGTTTCTTCACTGGAAGAAGAAACACCCAATATTGCTTGGATGGCTTCAGGTCCCTATCACTGTCTAAGGTAACATAAATTTCTTAAAAATTTAGAAATTGGGGGCTGGGGATGTAGCTCAAGTGGTAGTGTCTCGCCTAGCATGCGTGAGGCACTGGGTTCGATTCTCAGCACCTCACAGAAACAAAATAAAGATATTGTGTTTCACCTAAAACTAAAAAAAAAAATAAATATTAAAAAAAATTAGAAATCGGGCTGGGGTTGCGCCTTAGTGGTAGAGCGCTGGCCTAGCACACGTGAGGCCCTGGGCTCATTCCCCAGCACCACCTAAAAAAACAAAAACTTAGAACTAATTTTCTTATGTAGCAAGTGGCGAACTGAATGAATTTGTTCATTTTTTTCCCCTAAGATGTGGGACAAAAAGGAAATGGTTGATAGATTGAACATATTTCATGCAGAGATGAGCAACAGGCTACTTGGAGGCACAGGGATTTCTCTGACCTTGGAGGGAAAGCTGGGTCATTTGGGGACTGTCTTGGCAGAGGACTCCCCAGCTCCGCGGACCTCTGGGCTGCCCTGGGTGGCTCTTGCTGTGTGTCCACAGAAAAAGAAGATCCTGGCAGGTCGTGGAAGAGGCCCCCCGCTCCCCGTGTCTTCAGTCTTTGGTAGTGAACACAAGGTTCTGCCTTATTTTATCTTGAATTGGTCCCACGGGGACAGACCACAGGAAGGAAATGGGAGGCTCTGCTCTTCTGTTGATGTTTTTGCTTTTTATTTGGTACAAATGTCCATTGAATCAGCCAAACGAGCTAATGTTTGGGAATCAGTCTTAAGGAACCATATAAACAAAGCTGCTTTCTTTCTTTCTTTCTTCTTTTCCCCCCTTTCCTCCTCTGGCAGACCACAGGTGGGTTTCTTGGGAAGCTTCCTAGTGGCTCACAGTTCCCTGGGGTGGGCACCTGATGGGGCCGGGTGAGGCAAGGATGAGATCAGAGGGTACTGCAGATCCGTACCAGCCCTGGGACCCTCCGGGTCTGTCAGGGGAAAGGGAAATGCTTCTCATGGAGAGAGCTGGTCACACACAGCAGATGGATGGAGTTCTCCACGGGCTCAGAACCACAGCAGCCGGAGGGAGGAGAGGTTACCACTGGGGGTGCTGGGGGGGGCAGTGGTGAGCGCTTGCCTAGCACATGCAAGGCCCTGGGTTCCATCCCCTCACTGGGAAAAAAATTCCTGGAGAGTTACTGGGGTTTAGGGGAGCACAAAGAGCTGGTGAGGGACTGTGAGGACCCTCGCTGTGGGCGTCGGGTGGGGGACTCATTTATGGGCTTCTTCCAGATGTGTCGTGGGGGTGGAGCTGATTTCGTGGAGAACCTATCTGATTGAACTCGGGAAAGCAACACCTGGGTTTGCTTTGTCTCTTGGCTCTCCCTGATGGGTCAGAGCCCAGTCCATATGGTGCCCCCTAAGTGCTGGGGCCTCCAGTGTGCAGGCTGCGGAGCTGGACTGCATCCAGTCTTGGTTCCTCGGCCTCGACTTTCTCATCTGTAAGATTGTAAGACAGTACTCCCTGGGATTTCCGAGGTCCCCTACATCGAAGTCTCAACACACAAGTTCTTCAGACAGCGCCTGGTGTGGAATTCCATAGCATCTACACTTGTTCGTTGAACACGGGGGGGATGGGCCTAGGAGTGGGGAGGCTCACGGGTAAGCTGTGATTGGCAGTTTCTGTGTAAAGGGGTTTCTTTAACTGATATTGACAAGAACTCTTAGACTGTCAAGAGCAAGAAAAGGACCTAGCCCAGTTGCCTTTAGTGATGGGGAAAGGAATGCAAAGGAACTAAGAGGTGGCCTCCTGCACCCTCCACCCCTCAGTCCTATTTTTCCTAGGACAGATATTCTGCAGGTGACTCTAGGAAAACGTGGTCCGTGACTTCGTCTCATCTGCGTCTGGTGGTAGATGTTTTCTACATGTACTTATTTGGTCTTCTCTGCATTTATTGAGCACCAACAGTATCCAAGACATCCTCTAGTCACTTGGGAAAAGAGTGAGACAGGGCCTCTTCTCGCATGCAGCCCAATCGAAGTGGGGGAGACCTGAGATGACCTCAAGCCTCAAATACTTCCGGAAAAGCCACCAAGCGAATAGGAGGGGGCCATGGGCTGGACAGGGAAGGCTCTAAGGAGTGAGGGACAGCCCCTCTGCAGTGGGACCTGCCACGTAGCCTCTCACCTCTTCCCTGGAGAGAGGGGTGTCTGGTGAGGTAGTCCCACGTGATTTGGAGACAGACCAGGCCATTGGTCAGAAGCCCCGTGGCTGTGTTTGGGAGTGGGTCTCGGGGACAGGTTGCATCTCCTCTCACTGGGTCGCAGCGTCAGAGCAGGGACTTCGTGCCCTCAGGATAAGCCTGGTGGCTCCCAGTGCGGCAATGACCCTGCTGGTGGTTCTTCAGCCGTGGCAGTGCGTGCTCCAACATCCCCGCCCCTCCATCTCCCTCTGTCTCTAAACCAGGAGAAGGAGTCCGTCCTCCCAAACCCCCAAAGAACCCAAGGCTGGGGCCCTCTAAGGGGGGCCCGGAGAGTCCCGACTCAGGCCATTTGCACTACCCCGAAGAGTCAGAAGACAGCTCAGGACCTGCGGCCTTTCCAGAGCTGACCAGGGAGGAGCCAGGAGGGGCTGTCTCCAGGTAGGTGGTTGGAACAGGCCATCAGGCTTCCCCACTGCCCCTGGACTGCGGAGCAGTCCCATGGACAAGGACGCACAGGGGAGTGGGCCAGGGTGACCTGTCCATGCCGTGAGCCCTCCTGGAGCTGTCCTCACTGGTGAGGAGAGCTGCTGTTTCCACCGTGGGGACAGGTAGGGTTAAATTGTGCCGGTCATGGAGGGCAACGTGGTGTTCTGCCTCGGGGTCAGATCCCTGTTCTGTATTCCTCCTCCCTGATTGAGAAGGTTGGGAGCTGGGTGCAGGGTGCTCGCTGTGATCCCCGCTTCATGAGGCTGAGGCCGGGGGTCATGGGTTCAAGGTCAGACTGGGCAGCGTAGGAGACCCTGTTTCAAAATAAGAAGGACTGGGATGTAGTTCAAGGTGGATGCCCTTGGGTTGCATCCTCAGAACCACAAGAACGAAACAGAAAAAAAGAAAGAAAAGGGAGGCCCTTGGTCTGCTGTGCTAACTAGTAAAACAGTCAGTGACGGCCAGTGGCTAACATCTGCGAGGTACTGTCCCCAGCTCCCGGGTGAGGTTCCTGAGAGCCGAGGGAGACGGTGTGACTGGCCCGCGGCCCCTGGGCTGGAGCCGGGTGACTGGGAGTCTGGCTGGGGCTGGTTCCTGTGCTCGTAACCATTATGGATTTTTGGTTCCCATACGGTTTCAACAACGACAGAAGCTGGTGGGGGAAGAGAAAAGAAAAGAAACAGCTCACGAACAGCCTCGTCCGTCCATGGGACTGATCCACGTGCCGTGCAGTCGTCACGTGGGGTCCACGGGGAATTGGTTCCAGGGCCTTGGTAGATACCAGGTCAGCGAGTCTCCAGTCCCTTGTGTAAAATGGCACCTCAGCACATCCTCCCGTAGACTTAGGTCATCTCCCCGGGACTCTTCATACCTGATACAGTGCTTTATGTGAACCGTTGCTAGACTGCGCTATGGCTGTTCAGGGATTAATGACAAGAAGATGTTTGTAAGTCTTCAGTGTAAACACAGATTTTTCTTGATATTCTCAATCCATGACAGTCTCCCTGCCTGGAGACCCCAGAGCACTGTACCTGGAGGACGGCAATGCAGGAGGGGCAGACTGCAGTCAGGAGAAGCAAGGCTGTGGCCAGCTAAATATGTGCGTATATACTTTAAAAATATATATGTATATATTTACCACTGAGCTACATACAACTGCAGCCCTTTTTAATGTATTTTTAAAAAGGTTTCACATGCACTGGAAAATACACAGAATAGAACTGCATAAAACAAACAGCTTAAAGTAGCTATGCGAGGCCGAGCTGGGCTCAGGGGTAAAGTGCTTGCCTAGCACGTGCGAGGCCCTGGGTTCAGCCCCCGGCTCCACTAAAGAAAAAAGAAAGACTGTGTGGAGAAGAGAAATCTTGCCAGAACACCTCCCAAATTTAAATTTCTTTTCTTTTTTCCCTCCCTTCCTCTCTTCCTCCCTCCCGTCCCTCCTTCCTTTCTTCTGTGTGGTACTGAGGATGAAACCCTCACATGGGCTGGACAAGTATCGTATCACTGGGCTCCATCCCCCCGCAGACCCTAAAAGCTATTTTCTGAAATTTTAAGTTATGTCATCAGGCACAGTGTGGTGTTGCAGGGCGTGGGTGCGGTGTCCTCAGATCAGCATCATTCGCGTATCGTCACCCAGACGTCGTTTCTTTGTGTTAGGAACATTCAGAATCCCGTCCTCGATGGCTGTCGGCCTCAGCCACCTCCCACTGTGCTACAGAGCCCTAGAGCCACTCCTCCCTGGGGCTGGGATGGCTCAGGTTCCTTGTGTCCTGCTGCACCCCGTGCCCATTAGCCCTCCTCTGCCCACCTTCCCCTCCATCCCTCCCAGATCCTGGTGACCACCCTGCTGCTCTCCACTTTAGGAAGCCAGTGTTCGCAGCTGTCAGGGTGATGCCCGGCAGCACTGTCTGTGCCTCGCTTATCCCACTTAACGTGGTGTCCTCCAGTGAGTCCATGCTGCTCCTTTTTATGACTGGATAATGTCTATTGTGTGTATAAACCATATTTCTATATCCATTTGTTCCCTCCTCCAACCCATCCTTTATTATTATTATTTTTCTTTCTTTGAGACAGGATCTTGCTAAGTTGCCCAGGCTGGCTTTGAACTCAGGATACTCCTGTCTGGGCCTCCCAAGTAGCTGGGCTTGCAGGCAGGCGCCATGGCACCCGGCTTCATTGCATTCTTTGAAAGCAGGTGCTCTGGGGCCTCTGTTCTGGGAGGCTCTGGGCACCACTTTTCTGGGCCCTTTGTATTACTGTGCGAAGTGATAGTCCTGGAGAAGGACGTCCTCCTCCATTTTGTCTTTCTCCGCTCAGCTCCCCACATGAGGAAACAGGAGCTGCCTCCAGGCTCCTCAGGCAGCCAGAAAAGGAGCCGATTCCCCTTCCTCCTTCCCAGGTGAGCCTCTTTTATGGTTTCCTGTATGTGCGAGACCCTCCTTAAGCACTTAGCCGCGTCAGCAGCTGCTCACGGTCCCCTGGGCTGGAGGGAAGGAGGGCGGGAGCCACATTTGAAGCCGCAAGAAAGGAACGGGTTGGGGTGGCTTTTCTTTTGAGACCTCATTTTCCTTTATTGTTGCTGATTGTGTCTGATTTACAGAACTCAGTCGGAAGATTTGTCCCCCAGTTTGCAAAACCCAGGAAAACAGGGACAAGAAAAGCAGAAACAAGGGAAGAGGACCCTGAGCACGGGGCCGTGAGCTCGGTAAGCCCCTGAAGATCACCAGGCAGCGCTCTGCACCTGGGTGGCCTCTGTTACTGTTGTTGTTTTGCCAAACTAGGGCTTGAGCCCAAGGCCTTGCACATGATGGGAAAGTCCACCACAGGGCTACATCCTCCTTGCGGGACAGGGTCTTACGGGGTTGCCCAGGCTAACCTCAAACTTGCCATCCTCCTGCCTTAGCCTCCTGAGTAGCAGGATTACAGGCCTGTGCCACCGCCCAGCTTCCCGCGCAGCCTCTTGGCGCACTTTAACCTTGATATTTGTTGGCAGTGACTAGTCTGCCTCTCTGCTCCCGTGTTCAGTGCATCGTGCCCCAGATGTGTGACGGACACAGCTGGCAGTCTGAGGCCTTCTGGAGGCAGTACAGCAGTGCCTGCACCATGGGTGTGGAGGCCAAAGCCTCTTCCCCAGGTTGGATGGGACAGAAAAACCCAGAAGAGCAGCCCACGCCGCCCCGAAGCCCTCTGCTGCTCAGGGGTCTTACAGTTGTTCTTGCTGTCATGAATTCTGTGTGTGACAACATCTCTGGGAACACATGCCCCTGAAAAAGTGGATAGTGGGCACTCACAGCAGCTGTTTGTCATTGCCCCAAACTGGGGACACCCCAGATAATCTTCAGTGGAGGGATCCTTCCTAGACCATGACTGGCAATAAGAGGACCAAGCTAAATAGTGACACATTGAACAACTTGGATGGCCTTCTGGGGTGTCAGGCGGAGTGTGAAAAGCTGACCTTAGAAGGTTGTATGTGGTAGGCACCTGTTGGTAGACATTATTAGAATGACAAAACTACAGAGGTGGGGCTGGGGTGTGGCTTGGCGGCAGAGCACTTGCCTAGCATGTGAGGGACCTTGGTTTCTATTCCGAACCCTGCAAAACAATTTAAAAAAAGATTTTAGCTGGGCACCGTGGCACATGCCTGCAGTCCCAGCAACTTGGGAGACTGAGGGCAGAGGATCGCAAGTTCAGAGTCAGCCTCAGCAACTGAGCAAAACCCTCAACAATAAAAAACAACAAGGACCAGGGATGTAGCTCAGTGGTAGAGTGCCCTCCGTCCAGTGCCCAGGACCAGCAACAACAGCAAAAAGGAGATTGTAGGGGTGGAGGTCAGATGAGTGGTTGCCAGGGAATCAGAGAGAATGGGCAGAGTGGGGGGGAGGGAGCAGCTGGTATAGAGGGGTCCCCACGATGATGTGAGGCGCGTTCAGTCTGTTGACACGCAGATCTCCAAGAGTGAGAGCACCGTGTAGAGCTGACCACACACACGGTGCCCGGGGGTCTTCTCCACATCAGGGCCTGCTCAGTGCTGTTGTCCTTGAGTGATGTAAGATGTTACCGTGGGGGAAACTGGGCTCCATCCCAGCACTGTGAGTTGAAGGTGTGTGGTAAAGGCTAACAGGGAAATGCCACATGTGTTTTACCAGAATTTATGTATTTTAATGATATATTTTATTTAAGCTGGTAGGTCCAAAATACTGTTATTTCAGCATGTAATCAGTCCTTTTAAAATTGCTTATTTTTTGTGGTGCTGGGGTGGAACCCAGGGCCTCCTGCACGGTAGGCAAAGGCTCTGCCCCAGGCCCTGCCCCCTGGGTGTTTCTATCCTCATCTCCCCACCAGCGCAGGCCAGGAGGAGGGCTGGTGGGAGGGGAGGCTGCTGTGCTCCGCTCCCTCTCCAGGCCCCAGCTCCAGGTTTTGCCCTGCCCTGGCACTGGTGCCCCGGGGTGGTACACCGTGGTGGGTACAGTGTCCGAGTCCTTTGGACAGGTGGTAACAACTAGAAAGACCTTCAGAGTGCTTGCTGATCAAAGGCCGGTGGCTGACTCTCTCTCTCCCCACAGGACACACTGCCAGTGCCCAGTGCCCAGCAGGCGGGGAGCCTGCTGCTGCGGGAGTCTCTGGGACTGGCTCTCCAGGAGGCCAGGGGACCTGGAGAGCAGACCCAGGCAGACAGCCCCAGCTCTGAGCAGAGTGGCCAGAACCCTGAGACACCTGTGCCTGGCAGGGGGGATTCCCAGCCCCTGTTCTCTCCAGAAGTGGGGACCGGGCCCTCCCACCCAGAGAGAGCCAGTCAGAACCGCCTGTTGGAGCAAAGCAATAGCGTGATGGCCGGTGGAAACCTGGGGAACAGCAGGCCTGAGACAGAGATGGCTTGGGTTCCAGGCGATCGTGGCCAGAAAGGGCACCTGCCAGGCAGTGATGCTGGAGGGCAGGGGCCAGACAGAGGAGCCCCCCAGGGGGGAGGGGCCCAGGGCGGGTCAGGGGCTGAGCTGCCCCAGGTGCCCAAGGATGAGGGAGCCAGCCGCCCCCACACTGCAGCACCCACTCCTGCCGTGGGCCTTGCTCAGGAGCTGAGCCCGGCTACTCCACACCTGAAGACCTGGAGCGTGGGCCAGGACCTCCCTGACCCCAGGCAGATACCCGGAGGGTCAGGCGGGGAAGCAGGGCAGAGCCACAGCAGCCCAGGATGCACTTCCTTGAGTGTGGACCCCACTGAGGTGGACCAGAGAACCCCAGAGGTGGCCGGGCCGGGCGGGCAGGCCTTCCCCAGCAGGCAGGCCCCTGGCAGAGGCTGCAGTGCGGCCGAGCTGGACTGTGCGCCTCTTGCTGAAGACACCACAGCAGGCAGAGGAGACCTGGGGCTGGAGGGTGGTCCCCAGGGTGACATGCCATCCAGCCCTCTAGGATTCCTGGCTCCAGCTTCTGGGAACCAAACGCCCACAGTGGGTGCTAAGGATTCTGGCCATCTAGCCCTGGAGATGGGTCCAGATGTGGGTCAGGTACCGAGGCCCAGCCCTGTCCAAGAGGGGCCAGGATGGATGTGCACACAGCCTGTGGACAGACGGGCAGCGGGGTTAGGCAGCCAGGGCCGTGAACAAGTTCTGAAGGAGCTCAGTCTGTCCCCTGGAGCCTCTGGTCTGCTGGAGCTCAGAGACACAGTGGGTGACCCTCCCCCGGAGACCGGAGACCCCCTGGGCAGCCCGGGGCCCTCTGTAGAAGCAGCAGGCCAGCCCCAGCACCCCCCCACTTCCTCAGACCTGGAGGTGGGCTTCCTGCCCGACAGCCAGATACGGGAGGCCCTGGAGGGCGCCAGCTTTGAAGCCCCACCTGAGCAGGTAAGGACTTCCCTGTTGTCGACGGACCATTCCAGAGCAAGGGCCATGCAGGGAGCGGGGCGACGCGGCTCATGGTGGCCTTCCACGTGACCTGGCAAAGGAATGGGGGGGTGTCTGAGTCGCGGCTGTGGTGCCTGCGGTTTTCCAGATGGGCAGAACTGCCGTTCTGGGAGGGGTCCCCCACCTGAACAGGAGCTCCAGGTGGGCTAGGCCCTGGCAGCTTCGTGCCCACCCACCCCACCTTTCAGCACCTGCCCCCGGCTCCCAGGGAGCTCACTGAGGGCAGTGGACCAAGAGGGCGACCTGAAGGTGCCAGGGCCTAGCCCACCTCATAGCTGACACTGGGGAGGGGACTTCACTCCTGAACTGGGAGAGTCCTTGCCCCTTTTCAGGGTCACCTGAGGGTCTTGATGGGATTCTTTTCAAAATGCACATAGTTACTGTGTTTTTCTGCTGGGGTTTGGGGAAGGGCTGTGCTTCCTCTGGCTGCTGATCCTGTGCCAGCCATTTATGGCCACCTGCCTGGGCAGGTGGCTGCCTTGCTCAGCCCTGCCCTCTTGGGGGGAAGGGCAGCATGCCCGGCTGCTGGCACCCCTGAGCCAGCCAAGAGCTGCGGCCACTCCCTGGGAGGTGGGCAGTTCTCTTCCCACACCCTGCGTGCAGCACAGAGGCCAAGGAGGTTGAGCACCTCCCGGAGGTGACACAGCCTGGAGGGGAGGGGCCCGGGGTGGCATCTGGGTCTACCTAATTCCAACACTGCGCCTCGCACTTGTCCTGGAGCGTGGGCCAGTGTGCTTCTTGGCTGACCCGAGAAGAGCTTCTCTATCTTTCTCTGTGGCAGGGACGGGACCCGGGGTCTTGGGCACGCTAGGAAGGGCTCCCCGCCTGAGTGGCACCCCAACCCCTATTGAGATGTTTCCAAAGCTTCCTTCAGTGTCTGTCAGGAAGCACCTGCTCGGTGCTGGGCGCCCGCAGCCACAGAGCAGCCTGGTCCCTGCCCCGCGGGACCAGCAGCCCGATTCCGGGTGGCACCCCCGTGGCGAGCTTTCCGTCCTGGGCCGTTGGGCGCGTGAGGAGGTTCTCAGGAGACAGGGGCAGAGCACAGGCTGAGGGGGAGCTGCGGGGTGGGTGTGCAGTGGTGGAGCTCATGTGCGGTGCCCTGGGTTCTGTCCCCAGCCCTGGGGGAAAAAAGAGGAAAAACCCAGGATTGTGGGGACCGGGCAGACAGCCAGAGTGGTCAGACTCGGCGGCAGTGCCAGCCCGCGAGGACGTGCTGCCCCGACGGGGCTGCCAGATGCCTGGGCATGTTGGTTTGACACAGGGCGTTCCCCAGCAAGTCAGGGCGACCCAGCCACCAAGCAGGTTCCCATGGGAGGGACGAGGATGGCCCACGGCGGGGAGGCAGAGGCCGGGCTTCCTGGCATGGGCAGGGCACCTGGGGACAGAGCGAGGACTCCTGGGGAGAGCTGCGGGGTGGACACACACCCTGTCAGAGGAGGGGTCTCACGGAGGTGGCCAGCAGGGACATAGGTGTCAAACTCCAAACCTCAGCCGCTTTGCCTCCCCTTGGGGGGGCATGTCACCTCCAGGTGGTTGACATTTCCCCAAAAACTAAACTGCCGATGCCGTTTCCATCCCTAGGCCTCCCGGGCTGCCTGGCTCCCCCCCCCCCCCCCCCGACTCCCGAGGACTTTTCCCTGGAGACACGTGGCGACATCTTGTCTCAATAGGGTGCATGTGGCTCCTGCAGCCATTGAGGTGCCTCCGTGTTCCTGCGTGACTTGTGGCCTTTAGGGTCTCGGGACACACAGGATGTGTGCAGTTGTCACGGACGGGGGTACCCTCAGTGGAGTGCCACCACACCCAACAGGACCGGAAGGCTGGGCTTGGCATTGCCGCTGGCTGCGTCCCCTGCTGCCACCTGTCCTTTGCAGGAGGCCCAGCCAGCCGTGGTGACCCCAGCAGGCTGAGGCCAAGCCTGAGTCCCAGTGTGACTCTTCTCCCCACGCCGGGCTGCCCTTCACATGTTGCTCTCTCCTTCCAGGTTTCTCCTGCAGGGAGCAAGTCAGGCCTCTGCTGGCCCGACCCCAGCCCACGGGCCAGGGGAGACCTTGTCATGGTGACTGAGGGCCAGCCGAGGTAGGCATGGGGGTGTGCCCGACCAGGGTCCAGCTGGGCCAGGGAGGGCCACAAACAGGGCCCTGACAGCCCTTGCTGGGTCTCCCACCCTCCCTCCAAAAGGGAACCCCATCCTTTACACTGCTTGTGTCACCTGCTCCCCCAGAGCAGCGAACCGTGGCCAGGAGTCTGCATCTGATCCAGCCCCTCTCCCTGGGACCCCAGGGTCCTGGGCCCCTGCACAGGCCTCTGGGTCTGTGGGTTGTTCTGACCCACGTGCACGTGGGTCCCCCGGGAGAGGGGCGTGAGCTCTCCCTATGTCCCTTATGGTGGGGAGAAAGGGGGCAGGCTGGGGACTGTGGGGCCGTTCCCAGCCCTGGCACTGGGCAGGCCCTCGAGTGACTCCACCTGGGGCACCCTATGCTGCAGACCACAGGTGCACGTCCCTCCAGCCAGCAGAGTGCTGGTCCCCACCCCCACCGCCCTGCCTGCAGCCAACATGGCCGTCCTCTCCTGTTACCCTGCACTTGAACCTGCCTCTGGGCAGAGCTGTCCATTATTTATGGCCAAGTTTGTGGTTCTCTCTGGTGAGCGGGGAGGGAGGGTCACGGTGCAGCCCTGGGCCTTGTCTTGCTGCCTTTTCCTTTTCTATCCCCCGCCTTCCATCTCTCCTCTGCTCCCCCCACCCCCCGCCTGTCCTCCTCCTCTTCCTCCTCTCTCCTGTCTTCCTCTTCTCCCTCTCCCTCCTGCAGCAGGGTGGGGTGACAGGTTCTGGCCTCTTGCCCTGTAGACTCTGTGCCTTTCGGGCCACTTGTTGACAGCACCCACAGGACACCTGGGGTGGACCGGAGGTTGTTTGGTCACAGTGGCCCTGGTGGGAGAGCAGGAGGAGGGAGATTTCATCTCCCAGCAGCCTCACCCGCTCAGGGATGTCCAGAAGTCCCCAGAGAGGGCCCTGGGGTCTGGTTGGTGGCCCAAGCCTGACGAGACCTGAGAAAGGCTAAGACCCAGGGCAGCAGGGCACCTTGGTGTGACTGGGGCAGGTGTGACCAAGCCTGGGGGTGGGGGCTTGAGGCCTGACAGCAGTTGACCTGAGGCCAACAGGGCCACCCCAGCCACCCAGGGAGGCCCCCACTTCTCTGCCTGGTCCTCTTGTCCTGCCACATCTACAGGCCAAAGCCTCTGGTGGGCACTGTGGCACATCCAGCCCCTGCAGACATGGGTGTCCCCCAGGGCTGGCCCCTCCAGAACTGCCCCGAGCCCTGGAGAGGGGACAGAGCAAGAGAGGCAGAGGGCAGAGGGCTGGGGAGAAAAAGGCTGCGGGAAGGGGTCACGGTCAGCTTAGCGACAACTCAGCGAGACTGCCCGGGAGTCCCAGGAGTGCTCAGGCAGCAGCCAGGAGTCCCCATGGCTGGAGCAGAGACCCAGGAGGAAACAGGAGGTGGGGGGTCATGCCGGGCAGCGGGAGGGACATCTCACAGCCCCCTTGAGCTGCAGGTGGAAGAGCTGTAGGACCAGCTCAAGGGCCAGGAGAGGCGGTGGCAGCTGCCCAGGCACCATCCGAGGGGATGGTGACAGGGGAGGGGCAGCCCGCACTTCTGGTGGTGGAGCTGGCCATGGCTGCCAGGCTCTGCCTGCGAGCAGACAGACAGACGGGGTGAGGACAGCGGGGTCAGCACGCCCCTTCAGGCTGTTCCTCTCCACCTTCCCGACAGGCCCGACGCGGGAGTCCAGGCCCCAGAGGCGCCCAGGATGGAGGACGCCACAGGAACCGTGCAGGGCCTGGTGGTAGAGCTCTCCAACCTCAAGTAAGGCCGGGAGCCGGGCGGGAGGACCCGGGAGGAACTGAGGCAGGAGCCTCGGGCGGGCAGCAAGGCTAGGGGACACTTCCCTGGCTCGCCTGGCCGGCCCTCTCCATCTGGGCCCCGACCCTGACCTCAGGAGGAGGGGCCAGCAGTCCCCCTGCTGCTTAGGCTGGTCCTGGTGTCAGCGTAGAGCACGTGCACCACGAGGGGCCATCTGCACGTGTGCCTCTGGGCAGGGACCCCGTCCCATGGTGACCACCAGTGCCCCAGCTTACCGTTTCTGCTGCAGCCGGCTGATCATGAGCGCCCACCGAGACCTGGAAGCCTTCAGGCGCCTCCACTCGCGGAAGGCGAAGCCACCAGGGAAGGCCCCCTCTCTCTACCCACCCAAGGGGAGCCTCTCCCGGGGGGAGCAAGCCTGGAGGGACCTGTAGGCCACTGCCTGAGCGCCCACAGGCTCCCTGTGCACCCTGGTCACCTGCACCCCCCCACCCGCCACCTGTTGTTGTTTGCTTGTGAGATTGCCCAAGGGTTCCGTCCAAGGGGTCCTGAGGCGCCCCAGCAGCTCCCTGCAGCCGGAGCCAGGAAGCACCACTGTGTGGCCAGGATCACAGCCTCCGGCGGGAGGCAGCACAGGGAGGGCAGCTGTGCCTTCCTGGAAGCCGGAAGCCCGACAGAAGGGGCTCCAGGAAGTGGCCGTCTGAGCAGGGCCCAGACCCCGGGCCTCGATGTTTATCTGGGTTTGCAAATTCAAGCTCCTTCCCCAAGGTTGCCGTGGTTCAGAATCTGCTTCCTTCTGAAGGAGAGAAGGGCTCCCTTTGTTGTTTGTATCTTAGTCTTTCCCCCAATTTCCATTTTATTTCTTCTGGGAAGACCAGTAATAAACGATCCTTTCATGGACTCCTGACCTGCCTGACCTGCCGCTGGGGGAGGCGTTTCCGGTCCCTTGACATCCGCCCTCCAGCCTCTAGACCGCTGCCCCTCACCCCCTCCTCTGCCTCCCAGTGAAGGTGGGGGGTGCTGCTGGTGGGACACCGGTCAGGGGACCCATGAGCTTCCACGGGTCAGAGTCCGAGTCTCTGGGAGAACTGGTTGTGTGCACATTTAGCATCACCTGCGCAAACCTCCCCCAGGTGGCAGATCACCCCTCACCGGCCTGGGACAATGTGCTTCCAGAGCCGGCCAGGAAGCTGATGCAAACTCAGTTGCAGGCCGCCCTCAAGAGGCGTCATCCCGTTTACAGAAAGCCATGTGGGTGGCTGGCTGGCTCGTTGACACATTGAGCACCTGACTCCACTCCCCTCTCCCTGTGGTTCCTTGGCCAGGGAGGCCACCCTCCCTGTCCCCCACTCCACGGTGGCCATGGAGGCCCACTGCAGGAGGGTGCTCTGCACCTGCCAGATGTGCAGCTTCACTCCTGAGCCCCCCCAGGGCCCCCCTGCCCTGCCAGGCCCTGGGTCTCAGCAGCTTAGGTTGGGAGGCCAGCAGTCTACTTGTAGCCACGGGGTGCCATCTCCCCGAATCCCTCACAGGCCCTAGGGTCACTAAGGAGCCCTCCTCTGTGCTCCTCCTCCTTCCCACCACCTCCTCTCCCCTGCAAGTTGGCACCCAGCCCCAGTGCACCCAGGCCGCTTCCTGGGTGGCCTTAGGTCCCTGTTCAAGTTCCAAAGCCCAGGGCAGAGGAGGCCCTCCAAGTCCAATTCCTGCTCCCACCCCAACTCTGGAGACTGAGCCAAGGCTGGAGCCCAGGCCGGGCCAGTCAGCTGGACCCCACTGCTGCCTCGCCACTGCCCAGCAGGACCCACGCAGCTGGAGGAGGCGATAGGTGACCCCCAAAGAGTGGCCCCCAGGAGACTAGCTGATCTCCCTCCCAAGACCTGCACTGGCCTGATCCCTTCCCGGATACCGCCCCTGCCCGCTCCGTGTCCCTAGGCACTGAGCTGTCCAGTATGGTGGCACCCTGGCTCCTCAAGAGGGCACCAATGTCAGCATTCCCTGAGGGGCTCCTTAGTGAGGGCTAGGGGGGAGGCCTGGCCTAATTGTCTCAGTTCCCCTCTTAGATCTAGCCTCCATCTCTACTAGAAGGGGGAGCCCCCATTTCACGTGTCAACATGGAGAGGTGGTAAGGGAGTGTGACCAAACCAAAAGGACCTGCGCCGGGAAGGAGCAGGGGAGCGCGATCAGAGATGCCGCCCACCCACTTCTCAGCCTGAAGCAGCTCACCCCAGCACCCCAGGGCCACCCAAAGTCCAAAGAGCAGTTGGGTGGTGGGGAGCCACAGGGACACTTGGAGCTGATAAGGCAGCCTGGAGAGGACGGGGTGCCGCCAGCCCTCTGGGTCCAGGACTCATCTTAGCAAGAAAGTTCCCGCGACTCCGGGCGGCTGACGTCCTTCCGCTTGCAAACATTTATTGAGCGCCGACTGCCCGGCCCCGGGACAGTGCAACAGAGAGCCCCTGGTCCCCGCGGGAGGAGGGAGCTCGGAGGACCAGCCATTAACAGTTCCCTCCGCTGCCCCCCAAGCCCTCAAGCCTAGGTTTGGGGAGGGGGCCGGGGGTTCTCAGAGGGTCTTCCCTGGAGTCCAGCTGCCACGGAGCCTCTGTCCCCATCCCCGGGACAAGGCGGCACCCCTGTCCTCCCCGCGCCAGCCTCCTAGGCAGAAGTGGAGGGGCAGCAGGCAGAAGGCGAAGATCCCGAAGACTTCCCGGCACCTTTGGGACCTGGAGGTTAAGAGCGGAGGGGGAGGGGGAGAAGGTCAAGGGCGAGGATGATTCAGTCCTACCGAGGTAACCCCGGCGAGCTGCTGGGCTCCGGCGCCACCTAGGGGCTGCTCCTGAGATAGCAGCCCCGTGACATTCCTGGACCAGGGCGGCCCCCGTCCCGGAGCCCGACCCAAAGCTTGGGAGTTCCAGCTCCGGCGATCGTGCTGCCACCTCGTGGCCGCCGGGCTCCGGGGAACTTGGGACAGTTTTTCGGACAGTATGATGGTCAGGGCTCACCCTCCACACCCAGGGACGGGGGCGGGTTTCCTTTACCCCTCAAATATAAGGAAGAATCCAAGACTATCATTTCTAGGCACCCTCATAGTGCAGCCTCTGCCAGTGGGATCTCATCCAACCCCAGGGGGAGGGCTGGGGATGTGGCTCAGGGGTGGGGCGCAGGCCGGCGTGGGCACGTGGGAGGCCTGGGGTTCCATCTTCAGCAGCAGAAACAAACAAAAAACCGACCCACAGCCGGGTGCGCCTGTAATCCCAGCAGCTCGGGAGGTTGAGGCAGGAGGATGGCAAGTTCAAAGGCAGCCTCGGCAATTTAGCGAGGTCCTAAGCAACTCAGCAAAACCCTGTCTCTAAATAAAATACGAAAAAGGGGCTGGGGATGTGACTCAGTGGTTAAGCACCCCCAGGTTCAATCGTTGGTACAAAAAAAACCTCAACTAACAAAAAGTCCCAGGGCATAGGATCCGCTCCTGGAGGCAATCTTTCACACCCTGCAGAGCTGGAGGGAGGAGAAGGGTCACCGAGTTCCAGCCTCCACCCTAGAGGAGCTCACCGCCCTGGGGCCACTGCACCTGCCCTCCTCTGCAAGCCGCTTCCCTGAAGGCATTTCAAGCTGCTAGAAGGGAGTTCTCTTTAAACCCCCAGGAACTGAGACATTTTGTCATTGCAGCCTGCACAATTGAGAAAGCCTTGGTCTGGGGCGGCAGTTAGAAATACAGGGGTTTGAGCTCCACCCAGACCTAAGGGATGGGGTCTGCGTTTGATGAACAGAGATGGGGAGACCCCAGACCCCATGTGGCAAGCTTCAGCTCCAGGAGCTGCTCTCTGCAGCTCAGCTGCACCCTACAAATCCAAAACAAGGCCCCACCTGTTGCCTCCCACCCTCCCCCACCAAGGGCTGTGGGGCACCAACCTGGGCAGGAGTCTAACACACGCCACTCAGACCCGCCCTCCCCCTTCTGTGGCTCCCCAGTGCCCAAGCCCAAAGACCCCTGGCCCCTCCGCGCGCTCTGCCATCTCTCCACCAATGCAGCCACACCTCAGACACCCTGAACTTCACCAAATCCCTGACGAGCCCCAAGGCCACCTCCCAGCCTTCCAACAACCTGAAACAGGCTGCCCAAGCACTGCCCCGGGAAGCCCTCCAGACCCTCCCAGCTGGGTCGCACCACAGTCAGCCTGCAGCTCTAACCACCACCCTACCACCCACCTTGTCCACCGCTGGCCCCTGGCCACCAAGCAGGCCGGCACACCATTTGGCCAGAGAATAAGCGAGCGAGGAAGTGCCTGGGCCGAGCAACTTCTAAACCACGAATCCCACCAAGTGGAGTTAGGGCCCCTGCTGTAGCTGCAGGCAGATACCACTGGGTCCCACTACCTCCCTGCCAGGCCACCCCATGCCTGGGAAAGGACGTTATTACCCCGATGGGCCCAGAGAGGGGAGTGACTTGCCCAAGGTCACACAGCAAACCTCAGCTCCCACTGCTCCACTCTGGCAACATTTCTAGGCTGCTCCTCAGCTCTACAGCTGGTGCCCCCTCCACCGGTGGTGGGTGCTGTGGTTAATCCCCCACTAGGTTCAACTATGAGCCCCCGATGGGTTCCCCCCCTCCCCTCCACATTATGCCCCCAGCCACCTGCTGCCGCTGCTGCGCCCGATGCTCCTCCTCCTCGGCGGTGGCCAGCGTCCTGGGTTCTCGCCTTGTCAGGCCGGGCCAGCCTCTTGCCCGCTGAGTTTCGGGTGGTGTAACTGTAGACAGAGGTGTAGCCCTGGCCGGTGAGTGGACAGAAGCGTCGGGTGTGGGCGCGCTCCCGCGTGGCACCACACTGGGGACACACGTAGTCACGCAGTATGGGGCACAGCACCCTGCCTGCCTCGTCCTTCAGCACGTGAGACTGGTAGATGGCCCGGGACTCGCCGTTGTGTTTGCAGAAGGAGCACAGGCGTTCAGGAGCTGGTGAGGATTCTGGTGAGCTAGGTTTCTGGCTCTCTGGTCCTGGTGTTGGCTCTGGCTGGGGGTCCAGCCTGGCCTTGGGCTCCTCTTCCCCACGCAGAGCCCCAACCAGACGAGCCAAACCCAGGTAATCCGTCCACAGGTCGAAGGTCCCCATAGCTGGGCAATGTGTACCAGGCAAAGAAAAATCCCAAAAAACCCTGCCCAGCCCTAAGCTCTCTGGCTGCCCCTTCCTCGCTGCCCCTCCCTCCTCTCTGGAGCCTAGGAGTCTGAGCAGGGTTCTCTCCTTTTACCTCCAAGGGAGTGTGAAGGGGAGGAGCAGACTGGGGGAGGTTCCCTATGGTCAACACCCCCTTAATGTACCTGCCAAGGGGATGGGGGGGGCTGGACACAGGCTGCAGGGGGCATTGGATCCAGGGTTGCCACCCCCACACTCCCTAGGGGGCCGCCCCTGGTGTGGGTGATGAAGGTGGGCTGAGAACTGGTCCTGAAGACAGGAGCCGTGCAACAGTAACTTAGTAATTTTCTTTCTTCCTTCCCGGGGGCTGGGGAATGGGCCAGGTGCCCCCAGCTTGAGGATGTGGCCACGGTGTGCTCTCTGGAAGGAGGCTGCCCCCCCCACTCAGGGAATGAAGCTAGGGCCTGACCCCCAAGCTCCGAGCACACCCTAGATTGCCCAGAGGGGCTATTCATGGAGGCTCCAAAGCCTCTCCCCCCTCCCTGCCTGCAGCAGAGACAAAGCACTCTGGGGTGGGGAGGGCAGGGGCCAGGGTGGGCTAATGCTGGGACCCCCCCCCCACTTGCCTGCTCCAGATCGCCCCTCCCCATCAAGGGAGAGGCCAGCCTGGGTGTGCTCAGGAGTTACCAGCCGGCAGACTCCCAGGAGCCAGGCACCACAAGGTAGGGGTCTAAGGAAGGACACTGGGATCGGAGGGTGCAGACCGGGGTGCAGACCGGAGCCGGAACTCAGCCACTGGGAGGTGTGCGCCCCGCCCACCAACAGATGCCACCTGCCCCTTTCAGAAATGGGCCTCAGTGGCCTCAGCCTCCGCTGCCCCAAGGCCCAAGCTCCCAGGGCTTATTCCCCAAGTCGGGGTCCCTCAAGATCAGCTGGTCCCCCTTAGGCTGTGTATGGCCCAGCCACAGTGACATTCATCCCCCGGTGGGTCTGGTCTCGGTCCTCACAACCCACCGACAACGATGAATGTTGATTGTGACCTTCGCTGTGGCCTGTGTCCTCAGACTGGATGGGAGCTCCCCCGGATCTGGTCTGGAAGGTGGGGGTCGTGACAGGAGGACGGCAGTTCCAGGCCTCGGGGTCCACTCAACGGTCGATGGTTTGCCTGAGCTGCCCAAACTCACCGACAGGTTGAATGTTCCCCCAAACCCTTGGCAAATTCTCAGGGACCTGGAGTGGGGCTGGGGGCAGGAGGTCAGGTAGGGTGACGGGGGGAGGGGAAGGAAGTGGGGGTCCCCTGGACTCTCATTACGTCAGCAAACAGTTATTAGGTGCCAACTGTCCGCTCTTGCCTTGGGGACAAGGGGGGACATAGTTCAATAATAACAGTGAGTGCGTGTGTGGCCTTTGTCACGCAATCCAGTGGTGAGGGGCTGTGCTCACTTCTGCACTTCATGGGGGGGGGGGTAGGACGAGCCAAACAGCCCTGAGAGGCAGAGGTGACCCCGGTTTGTCAGTTGGGGGGACTGAGGCCCAAGGGCACTAAGAAACTTAAAGAGGTAGTGGGGATTCCAAGTGGCCCCGGGAAGTCTGGCAGCTGGGCTGTTCTGGTCCCTGGGGACAGGGATGGGAGAAGACATAAACAAGCCGTTTGAATACAATGCAATGCCTTCTGTGAACCCCCGTGCAATGGGGGTAAACAAAAATTTAATACAATGTAGTCCTTTCCCCAGCTTCACCTGCTGGGCACCACTGTTCACGCTGCAGCGCCCCTAGCCACGGCGCTCCCAGGAGGTGGGAGGTGGGATGCTAGCGAGTCCCCAGGACAAGGCAGAAGCCTGAGGACCAGAGAGGGCACCCCCCTCCCCCTGCACAGCCTCAGAGCTTCCGAAACTAGATCCTTCTGGAATCTGGGCCCAGGTGGGTCCCTGTGCTGTGGGGTGGCCAGTAACCTTCCAAAGAAGAGGACTCCAAAACAGGCTGCCGCGCCCCCTCCCTGCTTCCTCATGCTAAAAGGACTCCTTATCCCTCCCTCCAGGGGCCCAGGCCACCAGGGCACCTCTCCAGTCGTGCAGTGACCAGGGAGAGAGGTGGCTGCCACCCCCCACCCCCCACACTTTTTTGGGGACTCCTGCAGACAACCTGAGGAGGAGCATCCAGATTTCCTCGGCGCTGCTGCCTGACTGAGGGGAATAAGGGTTCCAGAGGATCCTTCTGGAGTAATCCCAAGGCAGAGTAGGAACCCCAAGTGTGTGTGTTTGGGTGAACCCCACAAAGAGCCTTGGGGAGGGGGCAGAAGCAGCCCTGCCCAGCCTTTCCAGGACCAGCTGAGAGAACCCTACCCGAACCCGACCCCCAAGACCCCTCCCCGGCACCCACACAAGCCCACCCACTGTGCCCCGCGGTGGCCCACGCCTGGAATCCCAGCGACTAGGGAGGCCGAGGCAGGAGGATTGCAAGTTCAAAGCCAGTTTCAGTAACTTCGTGAGGCCCCATCTCTAAATACAGAAAAAGGGCTGGGATGTGCCCCACCATTCAGTCTCCGGTACAAAGAGAAAAGGAAAAGCCCGCCCACTCATTCCCCTGGGGACTCCTCTCAAGTCCTCCGATTCCCTGGAGCCCCCAACTCAACGCCCACGAAGCCCGGGAGCCCCAGGGCCCGCCCCATCTGGCACCTAAGTGCCGCTCCGGGAACTCCCAAGGCCACCAAGTTCCGCCTCCTTAGAGCCCTCCTCAAAAGGCCGCTTTGCCCTAGGAGTCCTCAAAGCTACTCCCAGGGAGCCCAGTCTCCTCTAAGGTCCCTCGCACTGGGTGCCCCCAAACAGGCCTATGAAGGACCCCCCTTGGAGTCCTCCGGCAAACTCGCCCTCATAAGGCACCCCACACTCGGAGCCCCCGCCCAGCCCCGGACGGGCGTCTGGGTCCCACCCGCGCGTCTGCAGCTGGCGAGGCGCCCGCAGGCCCCATTCCAGCGCCGGGCGGGGGTCTGGGGCGAGTGAGTGGCTGCCCTCGGAGGAGACGGAGGGGACAGAGGGGACGCTGGCCTCCCCTGAGGATCGCGGATCTGGGAGTGCCTGGAACGGCCCGAGGGTGAGTGGGAAGCACAGGGCTACAGTGTGGTGGCAGTGCCGCCCATCAGTCACCCCATTATTAGGAGACGTGCTGTCCCTGGGGAAGATGAGGCTGAGAGCGCAGAACAACTCTAGGGGTCCCTCAAACTTCGTTCGCGACCTTGAGCTGTCATGGGAGGTGCCATCAGGCAAGAGAGGTACTTGGCCACGCGGTGGGGCGGCTCTAGAAGACTCTCCTTTTCCTTCTTGGAGACCTAATTGCTTCCTTAGAAGGCTTTGACCTTGGCCTGCCAAGTGGGGAGGTCCCCGCAGGGGTCTCTTCCAGCCGGGGCAAGGATGTGGGGGCCCTGTCTGGGCCGTCAGGAAGGCGGGTGGGCGGGGCCTGGGGGAGGCCGGGGGAGGGGCGCCGTCGACGGTGCCTCTTTGTCTGCCTGAGGTTGGCCGCGCTGCCCGCGCCTCTCTGCCTGGGGTCGCCTGTCTCTTTGTCAGCTGGGGTCTCCTGTTTGGGTCTGACTGTACCCTTCCTGTGCCTGTGTGCGGCTAGGCCTCCTGCCCTGCCTGTCCGCCTGCCAAGGATGTCTGGGTCAGCCTGGGTGCTGCTGGCCCTGACCACCCTCTCCCCTGTCCCCTCTGTCCCAGGTGGCTGTCTGCCTGTAGGCTCCACATCTGGGCTGTGTGGTGTGGAGCCACCCTGGATTGTGAGCAGCCCTGTCCCCTCCTCTGGAGCCCGCTGTCCCTATCTGGCCCTCTGGTGGGGCTGACTTTCCCTCCCACGTGTTCCCAGGCCTCCAGGGTCTGCCTTTGAAGTCCCTCGGGGTGGGAGGTGGGAACCAGGCCCTGTCTGGGCAGGGGGCTGAGAGTGGGAGGCGTTGTCCTCCACTGGCCAGACTGACACTGGGCCCTGTCCCCACCCCCACTGTGAACTCGGGCAGGCAGAACAGCTGGCGGGGGTCTGGGGGTCAGGGTCGGAGGTGAGCCACCAGGGCACAGCCAGATGGGCCAGCCACAGGCGCCGCAGCTCTGCCATCAAGTTACAGGAGGAGGAGGGGTCAGAGGTCAGGGCTTTGGAGCTCCCTGAGGTGTCTGGAGGTGTCTGGTGGCCTGTGTGTGTGTGTGTCTTCACATGTGCTCCTGGTGTGTCCCCGTGTGCCTGTGTCACGCTGTATGTATGTGCAGCAGCCTGGGGGGGAGTGGTCAGGACTTGGAAGACAAAGAGCCCATTATAGGAAATTCAGTAAGAGCCAGAGCCCCAGGGGTCTCCATGAGGTCACCTCCCTGGCCCAGGCCCACTAGACTGGCCCGCAGGGGTTCCTCATTGAGGTGACACCTGCGTGGCCTCTCGGTTCCCACCAAGTCCTCCCGTGCTGTCTCCTGGGCTTCCTTTCCAGCTGTGGGGACTTCAGACAGGGGCCCATCTGTTCCCAGGCCTAAGGGCGGCAGGTGGGTGGGAGCTGGACCTCTTTCCCAGGCCTGCTGGGTTGGAGGCCAGGGCCAGAGGGGGAGAGGACCCCACTCCCCACCTGGGGTGAGGGGTGACGGAGGAGCTGGGCGAATGAGAACTTCAGACACTTTGTTGGGGGTGCTGGGCCAGCCGGGGCTGGGTCAGCTGGGGCTCCGTCTGCAGGAACAGGAGAGCACGTGTCTCCGCACCTGTTAACGGGGCTTTCCAGCCTGAGCTACTCTCCTGGGCTATTTTGGGGGTTCCATGGGTGTCTTGAGTCCAGGTGGGCGTGTCCTCTAGTGGGTGGTTGTCTCCCTGCCAGTTGTGTGTGTGTACATCTCTACTCCTGTGGGCTTGTTTGTGTGTGGATGTCAGTGCTCCTGTGGGTGTGTGTCAGGCTAATTGTGTGTAATCACAGGTGGATGTGTGAGCCAGTATATGTGGGTGTCTTAGCATTTGTCAGTGTCATTGTAGTCTGTGTGTCAGGCAATCATGGCTTCCCCCCGACCCTACCCCTCCTACTACAGTGTAGTCCTCTGGGAGGACAGGGATTTTGTTCTCATTCACAGCTGCATCCCTGCCTATGTTAAAACTGCTGGCACATAGTAGATGTTCAATAAACAGTATTGCGTTGGTGGACATCTGGGATTTCTGCATATCTGTGTCATTCCCTGTGGGTCTGTAGCCAGTATGCATGTGTTATTAACTCTGCATTGGTGCCAGTGCCACTCTAGATGTCCAGGTGCGTAATCAAGTGTTGGGGTTGGAGACTATAGGTGTGGGTACCGTGTCATGGTGGGTATCTAAGAGGGTCAGTTTTACTATGGACAACTGTGTCAGTGTGTGCAGCTGTGTTCCTGGGGGCTTTGTTCATGTGTGTGCCAAGACTCCTGTGACCTGCTGTCAGATGCCAGTGTCCCTGCAGGCCTTGTAGGGTCTGAGGGAGTAGCTGAGTCCTTGTGCATCACACCTCTGTGCACATGTCCCAAGTTCTGTGCATAGTGGTGTCTGAGTATACCATTGTTGGAGCCTTTATGGGTCTGTGGTTGGCACTGTGACTCTGGGTGACAGTACACAGGTGACCATGTGACCGTGGGCATGCCTAGGTCTGTGTGTGCAGTAGAGAACCGTGTATCAGGATCGGGTGCAGGGCTGAGTCTGTCTACCTCATCTGGTGGTGGCTGCACGAGTGGTTTGTTGGTTGGTGTTTTGCGGTGCTGGCTGCGGCGCTACATCTCAAGCCCATGGCCACAGGTTTTGGTGTGGCAGTATTTTCACGCATATCAGCCTGTCCCAACCCTCCTGCACACGTGGCAGCTGTTGTGGGTGGCCGTGTGTACGCGTGTCATCGGCATGATCTGGGGTGGAAGGAGTACTCATGGGCATAGTGTGTGGCTTTGGGGGTCTTCCTCTAGGGACTTAAGCAGTCTGATTGTGGTGCAGCAAATGTATCTGAGTAGTGGGGGATGGGTGGGAAAGAAGTGGGGGAGCCGGGGCGAGGTGGTGGGGGACTTAGCCCTTATCAGCCAATGAGGTATCTTCTCCTTCCCCCACCCTCAGCATGCCCTCCAGGATGAGGTCCCCGTGAAAGGCACCCTGTCGCTTTAAAAGGGCTCCCCGGCAGTGTGACTCGGGGTCATTTTTCCTTTTTCTGGCCAGTTTTGGAGAGCGGGTTCCTGTTAGCAGATCTTTGCCCCCGAGAATACCCTTCGGCTGCCGCCTTTAATGACAGGCCGGCGGGCGGCGGGCAGGGGACGCCGGGGGTCCAGCAGGCCCGAGAGGGGCTCCTGCCTGCTGGGTCCCGCCAGGCCAGCGCAGGCCCTAGCGCCCGTGAACTTGGCCGGGGAGGCTTCCCGAGGCGCGGCCGGGCCTCTCGCAGCCCGGGGTTTCCGGAGCTCCGCCCGCCCTGCGCCCCCAAGAACAAAGCTCGCCGCCGGGCCGGGCCTCCCGCGGTCAGGTGCGGGGCGACCCCGTCTCCGAGCTCGCCCAGGGCGGGCCTGGCTGGCCTCTCCCCGGCGGCCCCGGCTCCCGGAGGCCCGTCCCTTCGGAGGGTCGGCTCCCGGGCGCCCCTTCCCCGCAAGGCCAGCGCGGGCCTCCCCGCCCCCTTCCCAGCCGCAGCAACAATGGAGGGCCGGCCGCAGAGGCCGGGCGCCCGCCCCGGGCCGCCAGCAGGTGCGCTGGGGGCCGCCGCCGCGCCCGCCCGCCGCCCCCCGCCCGCGCGTCCCGGCGCCCCCGGCCCCCGGCCCGCGCTCACCTCCTCCGGGCGGCCGCCGCATTGCCCCCTCTTCCTTCCAAAACCCGCCCGGAAAAGCCCCCCGAGCCGAGGCGCGGCACGGGAAATTGCATTTCGGCGGCTCCGGGCCGCCGGGCGGGGGCTCCCCAGGCCGCGGGCGGGGGAGGGGGCGGCGGGGCTCGGCGCCGGCTCGAACCCGCGGCCGCCGCCGCCCGCCCGCCTGTCTGTCTCGGTGACGTGCCCGCGCTCCCCGCCGCCGCCACCCCCCTCCTCCCCGCGCCGCGCCGGGCGGTGGGTCCAGCCGCGGCCGAGCGCGCCCGAGGCCTCCAGTCCGGAGCACCGGGACACACGCGGGGATGCCAAAGCAGCGCCAGGACGCAACTCCCGGGGCCGGCGCGGGGGACACGGGGGCGCAGGCGGGCACCCGCAGGGACCCAGACGCACACAGACCTCAGAGGCGCAGGGGGAGCACACGCGCACAAAGGCACGCGGGCCACAGACAAGGGTGTGCAGGGGCTTCAAGGCACAGACACCCGGGGGCAGTGACAGGCCACACACTTGGGGACACTCGGGAGCATCGGACCATGCCAGACACACAGAACCCTCTTTGGGGGACAGGAGGATATGTTTTTAGAATGGAATATGCATAGGATTCCCCCGGGGTACTCAGGGCTCAGACACCACAGCCACACAACCACACAACATATACACAGAAGCCCCCGCCCAACAGGGGCACAGCCTTGGGAAGATCTGACACCCAAAACACCCCAACTCTGATGTTCACATAAAGCCACAACCCCTCCATAGACACACAAGGCATGCGGTTTGGGAGGTACACAGACACAAAGTTCACAGCCACACAAATAGACACACAGCCACACAAATAGACACACAGCCACTCAGGGTCCAATGGGCCAGAGGCAGAAGCACAATGGAATTCATACAACCAGCACCCACAAGACCCCCAGCAGGTCCCCTGTGTCATAGGGGTCCACATGGACACAGACAAAATTCAGGGCACCTGGGAACGTGTGTACCTGGGAGCAGCAGGCATAGGCGGGGTGCGCCAGCTGCATGGGAGGTGGATGTGCTGCTGCACACAGGCTGCACACAGGCCGGGGCTCCTGGGATCTCCCTGAGGTGTCTTCAGACAGTCCCACACCCTGAGACACACACAGCTACAGTCTCCAGGGCGGGAAACAGACACAGGCTGAGGCCCCTGCCAGGTGCCTGCACACAGCCCCCCCACTCCTCCTACACGCTCGGCCCCTGCCCACGGCTGTGGCTGGTGGGAAGAGGCCACAAGGGCTTCCTGGTGGGTTCTGGGCTGAGGGCAGATCCTCCTGGAGCCGTGGCGCTGGCTACCTGGCCTTACTCCTCCCTTTCCTTTACCCCCCACACCGTCCCGCACAGTCCCGCCTCAGTTTCTTCTAGACAGGTCTCCATTGACACTCTTGCATATAGAAAGCCAAACCTTAGCTGCCCCAGGAGGGTGGATGTCCCCAGAAATGAGTGCGGTCTGGCCCTACTCCATACCCAACGCCCGCCCCCACCAGGACAACTCCCTGAGGTCAGGGGGCGCGTGGAAGGGAGAAAATTAACAGAGCTGGCGCTCCATCTCCATCCTCTATCTGGGCAGGGGGCTGCCCAACTTTATTTGAGACTCTCTTTCCCAGTGCTGGGAAGACGTCATCTCCAACTTTTCCCAGTTCGCCAGTGAAAGGAATACTGCCCTTTTTATAGACAGACCACTGAGGCCTAGAGATGGCAGCCCCTTGGCCAAGGGAGGCCAACCTGTCAGCCCTGCGCCCAGATTCGGTAGGCCTTTGCTGACCTCTTCAGGGATGGGCGGGCCCTCCTGCCTGCTGAATTTCCCCTAGCTGCCAGCAGGGGGCGGCAGACTCCGGAGCCCTGGGTGCTGTGGGGCCAGGCTGGACTCAGTTCTCACCCCCCCCCACAGCCCCCCACCCCCTTCGGCAGCTGAGGACCCTGCCTGGACCTCCCCAGGATGGAACCTCCATTGCCAAAATGCAGAGGCTCCAGAAGGAAGGAGCGCTTCTGAAATAAAGCCCCACAGAATGGACATCCCACCAGTGCCCTCCCCTGTCCTTGTGCCTCGTATTTGCAGGGGCCCGAGGGCAGTTTGCATTCCTGGGCCCTGGACCCGTGGCTTGTCCACCCTCCGTTTCTCACCTCCTGAACTTTCTGAATATCCCCCGGCCCAGGTCAGGCCGGGAGGGCCAGTCGGGGAAGCCCCGGTGCCCAAGACGCCTGGTTCCTCTGGGCGTGGGAACTGCCCTCCCCCACCACCCTGTGCCGGGGCCTCTGCCAGTGCTGACTCATAGGGGGAGCCCAGGCTGTGACTCACAGCACCTCTCCCAGAGAGATTTCCTGCCCCTTGCCACCTCCTGTCCCCTTGGGGGTCTCCTGGGGGACCTAGATGTGGGCCTGGTGGGTGTGTGAACCAGGCATCCTTCCTCAGCTCCATCCACGCAGAGACCCAGCCCCGAAGTCCCCGAGGCTGCAGTCACTGGGTGGGGGGTGGCTGCGTCGGGGCTCCTGGGCCTGGCCAAGATGTGCCCAAGATGTGTGTGTCTCGCACGCTTAGGAATCAGCCAAGAGGAAGCTTTGAGGGGGCGCAGCCAGACTGTGGGGGCGCCTTCCTCCACACCCCACTGGATCCGGGGCGCAGGCGCTCTAGGGCCAGAACCAGGCCCTGGCTTGGAGCTCGCTTCCTTAACCGCAGTCTAGCTCCTCCGCCATCTTCCACGGCTCCAAACTGGCTGTTCCGTCCCCCCCACTGCTCAGCCAGAACTTTTACTCCCAGATGCAGTCCATTAACAAGACCCGCTCCTGCCCCTGTCACAGCATCTAGAATCCTGCCAGCTCCAGGGGCCCCATCTGGGCAAGGCCAGCCTTGACCTCCCTCTTTCTGCCCCCAACAGTCTGTTTCCCTCACAGCCGCCCGAGGCTACCTGTGGACACCCAAGCGCGGTCCCTCCTGCCTCTGTTGGAGACCTCCGTGGCTCCCACCTCAGTCAGAGCAAAAGCCAGAGTTGTCCCCCCCAGGAGGCCCTGCTCTCTGCCCTGCGCGCCCGGCCCTCACATTCTCCACTGTCTTCCCCGCTCTGCTCCGCAGGCCAGGCCTCCACTGCACAAGACAGTCCAGCTCAGGACCTGCGCACAGGCTGTTCCTGCCACGTCCCTCTTCACCTCCTCCACTCTCCACCATCACCTCCTCAGTCAGAGGTCTCTGAAACTCCTCCTCCTTGCCCTCTCCTCCCGCAGCCCTGTCGCCTTTGAACAGTTTCCCCATCTGCCTCGTTTCTTGTCTGTCTGCTCCACACACATGTCAGCTCTTCCAGGGCAGGAGCAGGCACCTAGGCAGGACCTTGGTGACGTCTGCTGAATGGATGTCTTGGTAATTGCCATGTCCCCAGTGAGTCAGGGAACAGAAGACACACAAGACCTGCCACACAGCTACAGCAGCACACTGTCGAGTTTCCAGGGCTGAGAACTGGAGGCACCCAGCAGAAGAGGGGAGCTGGGGAGAGCTGGGCGCGGCGGCATGGGCCTCAGCAGGAGGCTGAGGCGGGAGGCTGAGGCAGGAGGATCACTTGCCCAGAAGTCCTAGGCAAACCTGGGCAGCACGGTGAGACCCAGTCTCTCTCTCTCTCTCTTTTTTCCTAAATTTTTTTAGACGTCTATGGACCTTTCCTTATTTATTCATTTGTTTTTCTGTGGTGCTCAGAATCCAGCCCAGGGCCTCATACGTGCTAGGCGAGCGCTCACCACGGAGCCAACCAACCGACAAGCCAGAAAGGCCCCCGGCTCCGCCCACAGGGAGGGGGTCCTACCACAGTGTCCTGCTGGGACCCTGGAGGTTCCACAAAATCACACGGTGGCAGAACTTCCCCCGACTCAAGTGTCTCAGAGCCCTCGGAAGGTTCTGGGCATGTGCACGGGCGATGCGGGTAGCAGGAGGGATAAGAGAATGTGGCTGTCCAGGGGAGAGGACTTTGGCCTGGATTAGAGCTGGGGCCAGGGACAGGTGGGAAGGGACAGCTCAGGACTGCAGTCCCCAGCGTGGCAGCAAGAACAAAAGCCAGATCTGGGGGGGACAGCTTGGAGAGTGTCTCACAACAGGACTGAGAAGAAGAGGACTCAGAGGAACGCAGTGTCCCTAGGCCAAGGAGGAAGTGTGTAAAGGTGACAGCTGTTACACTCAAGTCCAGGACAGTGACAACCGAAAAGTCAGCCCGATTTGGCAGTTGGCATCGTGGTGTGATCCTGGGCCACCTCAGGAGTGAACAGGAGAGAAGCAACAATCATGGCACCCAGGACACGGGGAGCCACACACGGGCCATTGGAAGTCACAGGTTTTCCTCGGGGCTGAGGACTGAACCGGGGTGCTCTACCAGGGGGCCTCACCCAGCCCTTTCATTTCATTTTTAAGATAGGGAGGTCTCTTGCCAAGGCTGACCTCAAACTTTTGATCCTCCTGCCTCAGCCTCCCGAGTTGCAGGTGTGTGCCAAGGTGCTTGGCTTAATTTGCAGAATTTTTAGCAAACACATTAAGAAAAAAAAAAAAAGACACAAGTAAAAATCTTTTGAAGAAAAATTTTTTTGGTACCAGGGAATGAATCCAGGGACACTTCACCACTGAGCTATATCCCCAGCCCTTTTTAATATTTTATTTAAAGACAGGGTCTTGCTGAGTTGCTTAGGGCCTCCCTAAATTGCTGAGGCTGGCCTTGAACTTGCCATCCTCCTGCCTCAGCCTCTCAAGTTTCTGGGATTACAAACAGTGCCTGGCTGCCAGCTGGAAATCTTAGTAGTACAATTCATTTAACCCAATATATCCAAAACAGCATAACTTCAACACGTAATCAAGGTAAAAATTATTAACTGAGCTATCTCATAGTTCATTTTTTTTGGTGCTATCTTCAAAACTGGTGTGATTTTTATTCTTGCAACACATCTCAGTTTAGACGAGCAGTGTTTCAGCTGCTCAGTCACCACACGTGACCAGGGACAACCACACTGGAAAGTGCAGATCTTCAACATGACCCCATCCTGTCCTTGAATGACACACCTCTCTTCTTCCTAATCCCAGCTCTATCCAGGACTGAGCCAAGTCCTCAGCCCTTTTTTTTTTTTTCTTTCCAATTTTGAGGCAGAGTGTCACTAAATTGCTCAGAGCCTCACTAAAGTTGCTGAGGCTGGCCTTGAACTCCAGATCCTCCTGTCTCAGCCTCCCAAGCTGCTGGGATTACAGGCAATCACCCCCATGCCTGGCTCATTGTGAATTTTTTCGTTCATTTCAGTTTGTAAAAATAATGCACTAAGACATGATTTCATCTTCTTCATAGAAACTCGTCCGCCAGTGCTCAGAGCGGTACTGTTTCCCTCAGCCCCCAGTCGGCAACTCCACCACGGGTCGGTAACACAGTGGGGCCTATCCACGTCCTGTGTTGGTCCCGGTTGAAGGAAAAGGGAAAGAAGGCAGTCCCAAGCCGCACAGTATGACTCCACTGATACATGGAGACAGACAAGTCCCTGCAGGGGAGCGACTACTGATAGGCTTGGGGCTTCATTTTGGGGAGATGAAACGTTCTAGAATGGATTGTGGGCCAGGTGGCGGACCCTGGAATCCCATGTACCCCAGAGCCCAGGAGTTTGAGACCAAGCTGGGCCATCCAGAAACCCCGTGTCTCAAAAAAATGAATGGAGTAGTGGTGTTGGCTGCTCAAGGCCATGGGCATTTTTAAAATATTCAATTGTATTTAATAAGTCAGCTGCACGACGTGGGGATTGTATCTCAATAAACCTTTTACTTAAAAATATTTAACCCTCATGGCCAAGCGTTGGTGTTGTTTTGGGGCCCTGTGGCCTCGGGTCCTGGCCCTGCTGACTCTCCCACACCTGAGATGGGGGGAGGTCTCAGGGTAGAGGAGGAGGGGAGGCTGGTCAGGGGGGTCCAGGAGTCTAGGATGCCCCCCGAACCCCTTGTCCTGCGGTTTCCGGACTTGGAAGCCCACGCGTCTTGCCGTGGTTTCTCCAGGGCCCCATCTGAGCGGCCTGGCCGCCTGTGTCCTTTCAGACAGCTTGACTCAGTTTGCCCACCGTGCGCGTGGGCCCTGTGCGCCTGACCCTCCACTGTCCCCCGAGTGAGTCACGCCGCCTGGAAGCCCCCTCCCTGGGGACGCAGGGCTGGCCATGGATGGTGACTTTTCATAGACGTGGCGGAAGCAGGCTGGCGCCTCCCAGCCCAGGCCAGGCTCCTAGGGGCAGCCCAGCAGGGCCTCCCCGCACAGCCCACCCCAGCGAGGGCCAGGGGGCTGGGCCTGGGGGGTGGGGAGCTGTTCTCAAAGAGCCTTTGTGGGAGCGGCTGGGGGGGCTGTCGGGGGACCCCGCCCTGAGTGACTCACCCTCATTGCTGGGCGGTGACTCATGCCCAGCCCCCGCCCGCCCGCCCAGCAGCAGGTGCTGCCAGCTCCAGCCTCGGGTCGGGGGCCTCAGCAGCCGCTCATGCCACCCTAACCTGGGCCTGGGACCCGCTCCCACTTCGGGGTGCCCCCCTTACCCTGGCCTTCTTGCCCTCTTGGGTATGGACAGCGGAGGAAACCTCTTGCACCCTGTCCCTTGGGGCGGCCGACGTGGGTACTGGGGTGTGCCAGCCCCCCTGCACCCACCGAGCCCCAGGGTGCTCTAACCAGTCCCTTAGCCGAGGGCTTCGTGAGATCGCAGGCGATGCGCCAAGACGGGCTATCCAAAGGGGCATCATCAGGTGGCGAGCCCAGCTGCCTCGTGGAGGCACCAGTAAGGGGCACCGCCTGCTGCCAGGATGCCTCCATTTTACTGATGGGCAAACTGAGGCTCCGGCCCTTGGGCCGCCGACCTCGAGAGGCTGGGCGTGATTCGAACTCAGAGCCCGGGCCTGCTCGCCGCCTCCCGCCGGCCCTGGCTACCACTCGGGGTCCCGACGCCCCCGCCGCCGGGCCCCTCCTGCCGCCACCGAGGCCAGCCCGGGCCGGGCCGGGCCACCCGCCAGCCGGGCGCCGCGCCCGCTCGCATCACGCCGCGGTGAGTCACCGCGCGCGCCGGCCCCGCCCCCCGCGCCAACAAACAGCGCGTTGCCCGGCAACGGCCGCCGCCAGCCGGTGCGGACCGGGGTTCGAGCCTCCGGCCGGGGTGGGAGCTGCCAGGGGCTCGGGGACCCGGAGAACGTCCCCAGATTAGGGCCCGAGGTCCGGTGTGCCGGGAGGTGGGGCGGAGAGGCAGCTGTGGTCCTGGGGACGGGGCTCCGCAGAGGTGGGTGCTGGGTGGGGACCCACCGGGTAGTAGCCATGGGGCGATGGGCGGGGTCAGAGGTGGAAGAGGGGTCAAGGTCCCTTCCTAGAGGGATTTGGGGAGCCTGTCCAGAGTGCGATGGCAGTCCCGGGTTGGACTGGCTTTGGACTTCTTGTTGTCCCATCCAACCCCTAAACAGCGTTTAAGGAGCGCGGGTTCCCAGCTCTGTGGGTACGCACGTGGGCTCCCAAGTCATTCACTCAGCCATCCTAGCACAACCAGGCCCTGTCCCCATGCCCGGCATCGTGAAAAAGAAAAAGGAAAGCTCACCAGCTCAGGTGGAGAACCAGTGTCACTGCCCCCTGCCAGAGGACACAGAGCCCAGGCAGGGTGATCTGGGCCCCTGAGTCCCTCTCATGAGACTGCATGTCCCCTCTTGGTGGCAGTCATAGCCCTGGGAATCTTCTTCCAGGTATGATGATGAGGGCCAAGTCCACACTAGAGCTTGGGTGGGATCTGCAAAGGGGTGTGTGTGTCTGTCGTGAGGGGTGCTGGTGGGTTCCTTGGGGACTCTGGACACAGGCACAGAAAGGCCCTGCCTTCCAGAGGCTGGGTCAGGTCTCCTTTCAGACTGCCACACTATCTTAGGGCAGGGAGAGGCTACCCTGGGAGCCAGCGTTAGATCACCTCCCCCTGGGCTACCCAGCACCCCATAATAGTCACCACTCAACTGGCCTCTGGTAGAGGAGTGACCAGCTACCTGAGAAGTCTCTGCCTTTGTACCATTTAAGAAATATTCGGGGGGGGGGGGCTGGGGTTATGGCATGTGGAAGGCTCTGGGTTCGATCCTCAGCACCACATATAAATAAATAAAGTTACCATGTACAACTACAAAAAAAATATTTAAAAAAAGAAATACTCAGAGGCTGGGGTTGTAGCTCAGTGGTAGAGGGATGGCTTAGTATGCCAGAGACCCTGGGTTCCATCCCCCATACCAATTAAAAAAAAAAAAAACCTCAGCTGGCCCCAGCGAGGTTCACCCTGTAATCCCAGCCACTCAGGAGGCTGAGGCAGGAGGATTGCAAGTTCAAGATGAGCCTGGGCAACAGTGGCCAGCAGGCGGCTAGAGGACCTGGGGGTGTGGCTCAGTGGTAAAACACCCCCGGGGATCAATCCCCAGTAGGGGGGGCGGGGGGGGGGACAAAGGCACTTGACTCAAAAGATTGGACAAGTCTCTCAGTCAGTCTCATAGTTGGGTGCAGGGAATGAACAAAGGATAGGGGGTTCCTGAGGAATCTAAAGTCTACTTGAAAAAACCCCATGGATTCAGTGTGTAAATGGAATCACCCCGAGCCGGTGTCCCAGGTTTTATCTGGTAGCCCCACTGGGGGAGTGTCCCCGCATCCTGGCCGACGGGCACAGCACCCTGATTGGGCGAAGCGCTCTGCGGGGTGCGCGCCTCCTTCCCGAGGTCCCGCAGGTGGCCGGGCAGGTTTCCTGAACTGCCTACACGATTGGCGGGCGATGGACCTGGTGAGAGCCCAGTCCATCAGCGACCCCTCTTCCACGGGGTCGGGCTGCGACACGAGGGCCTTCCCGAGGCGACAGACGCCGCGGCCCCCTCGCGCAGCCTGGTGCAGCGCCGCCCGGTGCGCCCTCCGGCCGGGACACCGGGCCGTGGGCGGCGGCCTCAGGGGGCCTCCCCTCCCGGCCGAGGCTCGACCTCGCCCTCTTCCAGCCGGGAGGCTCCGTCGGCCCGGCCGGGGGGAGGGGGCCGGTTATTTTTACCTCCTCCCGGCAGCGGGGCGACAGGAAGTGAGCGCGGCCGCCAGATGTGGAGCCAGGCAGCTGGGAGCAGCCACAGCTGGACGGGCGGCCGGCAGGGCGGGGGCGGGGCGTGCGGAGGGGGGTCCCCGGCCTCGGGTCCCCGCTTTGTTCCCGCCGCCCCTGCCACCCCTCCTGGTCCCCCCCGCCCCCAGCCCCCACCCGTCGTGGCCTCGCTGTCCCCCTTCTGTGTGCCCAGTCCCCTGGGTGCTCAAGGGTTCCCGGGCGGGGACGGGAGACCCGCTCTGCGCTCTGGGGACTCCCGGGTCCCAGCAGAGTTGGGGGCGAAAGGGGGAGACGGCCCTGGTCGGGCCTCGCCGCCACCGCCATTGTTTACCCCTCGGCTGCCTCCTAGGAAACTTAACCCGCCCGCGGTAATTTTATTTGGGAACTTCGGCCAGTTACCATAGCAACCCCCAGTGACGTCAGAGGGGCTGGGGCCCGAAATCCCCGGGAAAGGGGGATGGGATCAGGAGGGGAGACCCCCAGAAGGGCGCCTCCTTAACCCTGCGCTTGCCGGCCGTCGGGGAGGGCTGCCTGAAATGACTTCAATGGGGCAACCCCCCAACTCTGGCCCAGCGCCAGGTCAGGGTGGCAGGCCAGGCCTTGATGTCATCGGGGGCTGGGCGGGTCTGAGTCAGCCCCAGGTGGGGGCTGGGCCAGGCCTGGGGGCTAGTCCCACGTGTGACCCACCCCAAGGTGCCCTGAGCCACTCTAGAACTCTTCTCTGCGAAAGGGATTCCGGGCACCTGACTGGGGTCCTCCCAGACCCCTGAGTCCTCTCTGCCCCTCTGAACCCTAGGTTAGGGGCAAAGTCTTTCCTGGTGCTCCAGACCCAGGCGTGGAGTTATTGAATGGAAGGGTTAGTGGCAGTGAGCTGGGGCCACCACATAATGTCCTTCCCCGGATGTGGGGAGTGGCTGTGCCCCAGGGAGGGGGTAGGGATTCGGTGGTGGGATCCTGGCACAGTCCATAACACCGCCAGTCGCCTGGGCGACCGGAGGCAGGGGCCCTGACTGACATGGAGAAGTACAGCCGCCAGCCGGGGGCTGGGCTGGGAGGAGCCACCCTTAACCACAGTGACGTGGGACTTCCTCGGCAGGGCCTGTTTGATGTCTCTGTATGCAGCGTTGCCATGGGGCCCGGCAGGCGCCCTGCGTGTGAGCCAGGGTGACCTGTGGGACGCCTGGGCTTGTCAGGGTCCCTGACACGGCCCCCACCCTGGGCCTGGGTGTACCTGGTGTAACCTATGTGTACAGGCCTGTCCAACTTCTACCATGGGCCAGGAAGTTATACATTTCAGAGTCTCCTGACAGCCGCCAACTGTACGTTTCTTGTCCCATTTTACAGATTAGGAAACAGAGGCTCACAGAGGTTTGATAATTTGGCTGAAGATATGCAGCTACAAAGTCAGGGAGCAGGGATCTGAAGTGTTGTTCTTCCACTCCATCAGACTGAGTTCCTTGCTGTTTCTTGAATACGCTGGGCATGTGCATGCCTCAGGGCCTTTGCACTTGCTGATCCCATTGCCTGGAACTCTCTTATCCCAGTTATCTGTGTGGCCCCTCTCTCGAGGAGAGAGACTAAAGTCCTTGTACAAATATCACCTCAGAGAGGCCTTTCTGGACCTAGCCCCTAACCCTTCATTCCCAACCCCCCTTCTAGATCTTCTAGCCTGTACCACTCAACACACTAGAAGTTCTTTATACCCTTCTATCTGCTTATTCTGTTCATTTCTCCCCATGGATGTCGGCTCCAATAGGGCAGAGGTGGTTTTTTGTCCCCGTCTCTTGTGTCCCCGGTGCCCAGAATAGTGCCTGGCACACAGCAGCTACCCAATGAATGTTTATGGAAGGAACAAATGGGCAGGCCACTTGACCACTTGACCTGACCTCACCCTGTCCCTCCTCCCTACCTGTCATGACCAAAACCTCAGTGGGCCAGTTTGGTGAGCCCCGTCCCCTGGGCTGCAGTCCCTGGGTCAATCAGCCGGCTCGGGGCTTGGGCACGTGGAGGCAAACGTCAGGAGACCCAGAGGAGGGCTGGTGGCCAGGCAGGCCCCTCCAAGCCTGGGCTGAGGGACGCTCCTCAGTGGCTGGGCACCACATGCCACATGTGGGGAATGACCCACACTGGATCCGTGACCCTGGGGAACAGGTATCCCCAGGGGCCGCGGAGGAGGCGTTTCGGGATTGCATAGATGGTGGCGTGCCTGGGGCTGGACAGCAGCTCTCGTTCTGGGTGGGAGTGGAACATTCCGGAGGAACGGCATGGTGGTGGTGGTGGGGTGCTACAGAGGCGCGCACTGCATTTGTCATAACGGGTGGCTCTCCACCTGGGGAACCCTGAGTTCCCGTGAATGCTGGTGCCCACGTGATGGTCCGCTGCGGGCAGACCCAGGCCCACCTGGGAGCACCGAGCTCCTTTGGAACTGCTCAGGAAGCCACGTGGCGCAGCCCCCACCTTCCGGCCCCACCCTGAATTGGGGAATTCTGTGCCACCCCAAATCCTCGCCTGGGGCCCCACAGGATGGCTCTGCACCCTCCTGCCCCAACCTGCCGGATCCTGCCGTCTGGGCCAGCCTGCCCCTTGGGCCCCACAGGGAAGAAAGCCCTGGGAGCCCCCCAGGGCTGGGCCCCACGGGGTGGCAGCTAGGTGTGGCTTCCGCCCCTTTCCCCATCCCAAGGAGACCCACAGCAGGAGAAGGCTGAGCCGAATGGACAAAATGGGGGACCCTGCAGAGGTTCTGGGAGGTGCGCTCTCTGAGGCACCCAACCTGTCTCCCCACCGGCCTCTTACCACCCAGGAGGTGGGAGCCGGCTCTGTCCCGGGAAACGTGTGGGGGGGGAATCCCCCAGAACCTTGCCACCGGGTCTGGGAAGGGCTCTCCGGACCCCCACTGCGGCATGATGGTGCTCCTGGGGATGGCAGGGGTCTCTCGGCCTTTGTCCTGTCCTGTGGAGGGCGAAGTGGGAGGGCAATGTGGCAGCCGAGTCCCCAAGGAGGCTGGCTTGGCTGCAGAGGGCACCCCGCCGGCCCCTCCTCTCTGAGTGTTGTTCCCGGCCCCCCACCTGGGCACTGGGCCAGGCCCTGAGGCAGGGCCCCGTCCTGGGGAACAATGCCGCCGTGTTCCTCCCGGTGGAGGGTAGGCCAGAGGATGAGGGAGAGGGAGAGCCAGCCGGCAGGGAAAGAGGGAGGAATCCTGGGCCTCTCTCCCTGGGATACTCTGGGGGGCTGGGGAGTTTCCCAGAGGTTCCTGGTGGGTGGGGGAAGGGTGCCAGGGAGCCTGGGATGAGGGAGGGGACCCAGACCCCGGGACCACCAGGCCTGGAGTCAGTCTTTTGCAGGGCAGCAGGAGAGGGCTGGGTGGGATAAAAGAAGGGACTTCCTAAGGCTGGGGAAGGTGCTGTGGCAGTGGGGATCCCTGTTTGGTAGGATCCCAGAATACCGAGGCCCGAGTCGATTCGGGACAAGGAGGGAAAAAGTTGCGGCTGAGTTGGGGACCGGGCTGAGTTGGGGGGCCGAGGGAGAAAGTGGGGGCGGGCCGCCTCGGGGGCACATGACGGCCGCCCGCCCCGCCCCGCGCCCGCCCCCTGCCCGGCCGAGGGGGGAGGAGACGGGGAGGTTTTAAAGGCGCTGGGGCCGCGGGGCGGCCAGTGAGTGGGGTGGAGCGCGCCTGCGTCTCGGCCCGCGGCCCGGGGCGGCGGCCGGAGCCGGGAGCGCCCGGTCCTCTCCCCCGGGTAAGTGGGGACCGTGAGTGGGGACCGAGCGCGCACCAGGGCGGGCGCGGCGCCGCGGCGGCGGCAACTTTTCGGCGCCGGCGTCGTGGGCGGAGGGGGCGGGCGCGAGGGGGGCGCCGCGGGGACCGCGCGTCTGGCGACGGCCGAGCCCCGGGCGCCCCCTGCGGGTGGGGGAGGGGCGGCCCGCCCCTCGCTCAGGCCCGGGGACGTGGAGGGAGGCGGCCGGCGACCGGCGGGGCGGGCTGGGGGCGTGCGCCCGCCTTGAACTTGGGCCGGGCCGGGGCGGCTGTGCGGGGCCCGCCCCCACGGGGTGCCGGTGGCCCGCAGCTCGGGAGGCTTGGGAGGGGGCTCTCCGGGTTCTCTGGGGACAGTAGTTCAAGTTTTTGACATGTCGCCCTGGGAGGGGAGGAAGGCCTACCGCTGGGGAGGGCCGAGGAGCCGCAGGGCTCCGGGATGTCTCCTGCCCCCCTGTCCCCTCTGGCCCAGGAGGGAAGGGCTGGCTCAGGGTGCCTGGGAAGGGACAGGTTTGGGGGACTCTGCCGGGCTGGCTCCCCAGCCCTGTGCAGCTCAGGGTCCCTATGCCCTTGGGCTGCAGGAGGGTGAAAGGGCCCAGCTGAACCCCGACCTCCCTCTCCTAGCCCCAGACGGTTCCAGCCTTGGATTGACTGCCACCAAGGCCCCCAACCCTAACTGACCTTCTGCCCAGCCAGGCTCCAGATCCATGTCCTCTTGGATGCCTGGTGGTGCCCTTGTTCCATGTCACCTGCCCCCTCCCCAGCTCCAATCAGCTGTTGGCTGGTGACAGGGGGTCTGTGCGGGGAGGCGGGCACAGGACCCCTGGCATGAGGGGTGTCCTCTGGCAGCCCTGTCTGCTGGCCCAGGCTGGAGGCGCACCGACAGGTGCCCGGGCTTAGGGGCGAGCTGACTGAGACACACCCTGCCGCTGGCCCACGCACCGCGCCTGGCCAGCCTGGGCCTGGGCACATGTGTTCGCAGGTAGCCTTCAGGCGAAGGCCCTGGCCCTGGGGCCAGCTCTGTCCTGGCACCCCGGGGGCCAACCACTGCCCTCTGTCCTGGTGTGATGTGCTCTGGGAGCTCCCTCAAGACCCCAACCAGCAAGCCTGTCTGTAGGCCTAGAGGGGCCCTAAGGGAGCCGTCGGCCTGGCCTGGGGAGGGCACGCGCACACATGCGTGACAGGGCGTGTCCGGGCCGGGCCTGTCCGTGCTGGCCCGGCTTCCCAGGCTTCCCCAGATTCCTGCTTGTCCAAGAAAGACAGGGGAGGCGGACCTCCAGGGGTCCTCCTAGGACCCACGGCATGACACCCCTGCCTAAAGCAAGTGGGTGACAGATGTGCCAGGCAGCCTCAGCTGCAGGGCAGGCCCCCACCCGTCACATTCCACGGGGAACAGGCCAGCAGGCCCCTGGGCACAGTGGGGTGACCTGACTGCCGTGGGCCAGGTGGCGCTTATACATCATGGGGCATGAGTTTGCCCTTCACCTTGGGAGGCTGGTGGGGGGCGAGGGGTTCCCTTCTGGAGTGTGTAATGCTGCGGGGAGCCCCTGGGGGTCTTCAGATGACCCCCTTCAAGGGCTTCTTGGGTGCCCTGGATGTGCCTTACGCCAGGCCGGGCTGCTCCCTTCAGACTTACTGTGTGACCCCAGAACCTGCTCTGCCTGCTCGGTTTTGGGGCTGTAAGTGGGGAGTCTTCAGAGACCGGGTGGAAGGAGCCCCTCTTGTCCTTGTCCCGGGCCTCGACTTCAGATCCCTCGGCGGCCCTCTGGCCACTTTCCCTCCTGCTTGCAGGTGTCCTATGCGGACATAGAGGTGTGCCTCGTGTCCCTCGAGATGGCTCTGCCTTCAGGGCCGGTCACCTGGGCAGGATGGGAGTGCAGGGCCTGGGCGTGGGTGTGAGAGTGCTTGGGCCAGGACCCCGCCACACTGGGCGCGACTGAGTCACACTCCAGCGGCGCCTTGCCCCCGGGGGCTGGAGCTGGCGCCACCCTGGGTGTGGTCACTGAGCTGTGGCCCTGGGCAGAGCAGGGCTGGGTGGTCCAGGGCTTGGGGCGTCGTGGCCAGGAGCCAGGAGGTGCCTTCCGAGATGCCTCGGCCTCCCCTGGCTTGGGCTCCCATGGCCACCCCGACTGCGGGCGCCCTCGCCCTGGGGAGCCTTGGGTTCCCAGGGGAGGAGGGAGCCCGTCAGAGCCAGCCACCTGGGCTGCGGATGTGGCTCCGTGGAGGAGCCCCTGCCCGGGGCCTGGGCGCCACCTCCAGCACCAGAGAAAGAAAAAGGCACCAGTGACTGTCCTCGAGGCCAGTGGTCCCGGAAAACCAGGCCAGGGCTTGGAAGCGGACCTGTCAGAGAAGGTGGGGGTGGGCCTGCTGGTGGCCGAGGGGAGGGCTGGGTGGGTGGTGAGTGCGGTCTGCCTGGCTCTGGAGGACGGAGAGGAGCCCTGGGCGGCGGGGGCGGGGCGGCTTTCGTGTTCCCCTATTTATAACAAATGATTCAGTCCCCGTCACTCACCCTTCCTGAGCCTCCCCCCTCGGCCCTGGGTGGGCACGGGGGCCACCCACTGGCGCGCACCCCGGCTCCCCTATCCTGGTGCCAGCCCCCGCGGGCTTCCCCACGTCACCCGGGAGGGCTGCTCTTGTGTGTGCTCTGGGATCAGGGACAGCGGGGGGCCGGTGGCCGGGCGGCACCCGGCGGGGCGGCCCAGGTTGGCGGCTGGCGCGGGGCCAGCCCGCGAGCTTCTGTTGAGAGTCTAGCCCATTAGGCAAAGCGCTGGTGACAGGCTGGGAGGGCGGCGGCGGCGGGCAGGGCGGGGCCTGTGGGCCTTGGTATTTTCCGATCCCAGCTGCTCTGGGAGGGTGGAAAGTATTTGGGGATCAGGCTTGGGGACGCGGTGGAGGCGCCCCGTCAGAAGCCACCCCTGATGCACCCTTGGAGCTCCGGCCGGGGGCAGTGGGTGCCCCGGGTCTGGGGCGACCCAGGCGGCCTGGGGCAGCATCTGGCCATGTGGGCAGACAGACCTGGGCCGGCCGGCGGGCGTCCTGGGAAGCCTGGGAACCGCGGTGCCGCCCAGTCCAGGGGCCACCCTCTTCCCCACGCTCCCGCTGCCAGGGCCTGGCTCTCTCTGGGCACCATCGCCCTGAACCCCAGGGGTACATGGCTACTGGGAAGGGGCCCTGGCGGCGGGCACCTGCGTGGCAGTGCCCCCTCCAGCAAGACCCAGACTTCTTGTGCCTGTGGATGGGAGTGGCCTTGGCCCTGGCCCTGGGCTCCGTGCAGGGGAAACCCCACAGGAAACGAGCCTGGCCAAATGGCCGCCCTTCCCGTTCTCGTCCCTGGGACACGAATATGCTGTCTCACTTCCGGAGGCGGCCCTGGGAGGCTGGCCGCTGTGCTGGACCAAGTCGGCTCCCACTTGGTGCCCCCAGACCCTCAGGGTACAGGGCTGGGCTGGGGCCAGTGTGGGGGGTGTTGGCGTGAGTGGGGGTCCAGGGAGACACTCTCACTGCCTGCTTCCTGGTGGTAGGTGACCCCAGATCTGGACACTGGGGTCTTTACGGCTTGGGGCTCCCTTGTTTCCATTGTCCCGCCCGATGCGGACGGCATCACCCTGTCCTGATGGTGTGTGTGACGTAGGGCACACCATTTATGAAGCGGGTAGTTGACGCTGTTTGTAGATGGGGAAACTGAGGCCCAGAGAGGTTGAGTGGTTGGCCCAGGGTCACCCAGTTGGGAAGCTGCAGAGCAGGGGTAGGGTGGGGTTCAGGTGGTAGGCAGACTCTAGAATGGGTGTCTTCTAGCCACTGGGCACTTATCAGAAGAGGATCTGTCACAGCTGTGTGACCTGTAGAGTCTCAAGGCTCCCTCCTTGAAGGACCTGAAGTGGATCTCATCTGTTACAGCTGCCTTGAAAACCTTCTTTTGGGCAGAGCTGGTGACGGAACCCGGGGCTTCGTGTAGCTGAGCACCTGCTCGTCTATTAAGTGGCACCCTAAGCCCCATGAAGTTCTTGATTTGCAAACAAGAAACCAGATTTTCATTCTGCACTGGTCCCCACAAATTCAGTGGCCTGCCCTGGTGGGGGGCGCTCGCTAAGCGACGTATCCCGCGGTGAGCTCTCGCGGGGTTATGTGCGAGAAGCTCTTGGCTCCATTTTGCAGATGGGGAAACTGAGGCGTGGGGCATTTGGAAAGAGGCAGAACAGGAGATCGGAACATCACTAGGGCTTTTTGGATGGCAAAGCCAGTGGTGTCAGCCTGGGTCCTGTGTCCTGGGGGGTCCGATGAGTGCTCCGGGGGAGCTGGGCCCTCTGTGCCCATATCCGCCCTGAAGGGATTCGGGCTGAGGCCCGGCCACAGCCACAGGGGAGACAGGACCACTGGGGGGAGGCCTGGTGGTTTCCTCCTGGCCCTCCGGCTTCTAGGAAGTGGCGCCAGCTGGGGTGAGATCACTTCCTCACCCGCCTGCCTGCCCCCCCTCGGCTTCCTCTCGCCATGGCCCCGTTTGGCCTGCCCCAGGCACGGGGTGGGGGTGTGGGGAGGAGTGGAGGGAAGGCTGGGAACTGGCTCTGGGAGTTCCTGCAGCTCCTTGGCCCAAGGTGGCTCTCTGGGCATCTCTGCCTCTAGGGCTGGGACCAGGAGTGGGGTCCAGCTACGGCCAACGCTTCGTCCTGCGACCGCCTGTGGGGAGCAGCTTCCTCGCGGGCCCCAGAAGGAGGCCAGTCAGGACCTGGAGAGGTGGCGTCCCCAAATCTCATGACCTCCTTTGCTCTTTCTCGCCTCCAGGTGCCAGCCTCTGGGCCCACCCAGTGCCCCTCCCCCTGTGCCACGGCCGGCTGGGGTTCCTGGGGATGGGATTTGCTGCCAATCACAAATCACATTGCCAGGGATTTCCAACCGACCCTGAGCTCTGCCTCCGGGGCCACCGTTGCTGCTGAGGATGTCACCGGGGACAGAGTGTCAGATGCCCTGCCATCACCTATGCTGGCCTGAGGAGCAGGGCTTAGCTGCTTGTGAGCAGGATCCACACCAAGTCGTGTTCACAGTGGCTAAGTTCCGCCCCCCGGGCTCCCACCTCCTCGGGGCCTGCCCGCTGCCCACTGCCCGCTGCCCGCTCCCTGGGCTCCGCCCCCCGTGCCTACTGAGCTGAAACACAGTTGGTTCGTGCACACTGGCTCAGTTCAGCAGGAACAGGGGTCAAGCCCCCTCGGAGTCCGCAGCCCCTGTGCGGCTGGGTCGGCCGCCCAAAGGTGAGGCCAGCCCCAGACCCAGGTGTGTCTGGAGAAGGGATGTAGAAAGGAGGGGGTGGCCAGCCCAGCTGGCTGTCCTGTCTGCTGCAGGTCTCTTCTCCCTAGACTGCCCTTTGGGGACCCTCCCATGGCCACACTGTGGGTTGGGCTGTGGTCCCGGGTGGACATGGAGATAGGTGGGTGGCCCTTCCAGAAAAAGGGAAGCCAGCTGTGTCCCCTCCGGTCTGGCACCCCAGCCCCTCCTCTCCCCAGCCTGCCCCTGTCCCATCAACGAGGCAGTTACCCAAGAGGAAGCTGCTCGGCCCCTGACCGTTAAGTGCCAACTCCCAGCTTCCGGAACCCAGCTGGCCTGGCCTGGCCTGGCCTGGCCGAGTGAGCCTGGCCCTGCTCCCGGGGCCTGCAGACTCCTAATTGTGGGGATGAACAGTGACACCTGTGCCTACCGGGAACGAGGGACAGGGAACCAGGTCCAGGTGGGCCCACACAAGCAGGCTGACCTCCTCCTGGTGGCCTTGAAGGTGGAACTTAAAGCCTATCCTGAAATCGGCTGGGATGGGAGCCCCTTGGGGTGGGACCCAGAGGCTGAGGGGAGCCCCCAGGCCATCAGCGCTGGACCGGGTCCTCTTTCCCAGCCCAGGGGCAGGCCGAAGCCCGGGGTGGGAGGGAGAGTTTGTGTTGTGTGTTGTGCAGTTAATTAAATAAAGTCACTAGCCTTGTCCTGAAGGTCTGCCGTCTGGTCCTTGGAGATCCAGGTTTTGATCCCCCTGAATCCTGGCCCCCGGGCTCCTGACCCCACCTGCTCTGAGGAGGGTGGGAGGAGGCTGGAATTTATTCATGTGGATGGAGGGTGTCCTGAGCTTGAACAGGGTGACTGACTTTTGGGGTGACAGGGAAACCCCCATAGGGAGCATTTACTGAGGTTACCTGAAGGATGCCCAGGGCCCCCGGGATGGAACTGGCCCCGAGGCTGTGGTGGTGGGGTGACCCTGGGCCTTAGGGGTGATTCGGACACAATTGGGATGTCAGTCTAGAGCTAGTGACATTTGGGGGGCAGCTGAGATTTGAGGCTTGGCGGGACAGATACTTGGGGTACTGGCACCAGAGCATGCAGAGGGAATTTTGACTTGCGATGGTGGGCGACCTGAGAAGGACCCCAGGCCCATGGGGAACATTTGCGTCAGCGGAACCCGAGTGGCGCCCCAGGTACATGAGGAACTTCTCTTGGTGACAGCAGCTTAGGTACAGGAAGGCGCGCTCCAGGTTCAAGACCATTTTGTCACTTCCACCATCCCAGGCCACCAGGCGGCGCTGAGGAGCACGTGGGCGGCCCCGGATCAGCCCGCACATACCTGCGGGAACACGCAAGGCGGGGTAGGAGGCAGGGCCGCCCCCGATTGGTTCCTTCGAGCGGAGGGCGGTGCCACGAGCAAATCGCCCATCGGAGTCACGCCCTTGTCTGTGTGTGATCGCGGCGCCCTCTAGTGGCCGGCTCGCCCCTCCGGGAAAACTTTGTCCTCGCTTGCCCTGGCCCTGACAATGACCCAGACAGGCCCTTTGGCTGCCAGTCTCTGAAGACAGGAAGGCCTTGAAGAAGCCGCTCCCTGGGAAACCAGGGAAGGAGGACAACCAATGGTTTCCTCTCCCAATGGTTTTCCCTCGTCCCCAGACCCCTTAGCTCTATTTGGAGCCTCACTTGAAGTGATACTGGCCCAGCATGCCCTGGCGACACTCCTAAGACCACACCCACCTCTTTACCTGTCCAGAACTCTGCCCATCGAGGCCTAGTCTTAGCTCAGGGTTTCCGACTTTGGGCAGGGTGCCCTTTCCCATCAAGGAGCACCCAAGTACCTGCCATGGCCTCCTCCCATGCACGGTACCCCACAACCGCAGGTGCCTGGAGCCAAGGCGCACCCTAGTGGCCATTCTCGGAGGTGCAAGGGTCGTACAATTTGGGGCAGACACAGGTACTAAATCAAGATCAATTGCCTGCTAGCTGGCTGCCTTTTCCTGAAAGGTTGGAGCCTCAGTTTTCTTGCCTGTAGAAAGGGTATGGGGAATCCCACTGATCTGTAAGGCCGTGGAGCCATGCAGAAGACAGCTGAGAAGCACCCAGTGGTGAACACACTCCATCTCTTTTTCATTGCTCACTCCACTACCTCTGGACGGCACCAGCAGCCACTCCCATTCCACCTCTTGCTTCAAACTACGCTCAGAAACGAAGCTGGAATTTTTTTTTTTTTTTTTTGTCAAAGGAAGGGGGTAGCCCTGGCCCAGGATGCAGGAGAGGCACCCCCCAGTCTCAAAATAAATTAAAAAGAAACTGTGTTCCATCTTTAGAAAAAAAAAAAAGAAAGGGAGTACAATATACCGTTCAATAAATAGAAAAAGTTACAAAATGATGATCTTTTTCCTTACTATACAAGAAGGGAAAAAGAGGGTGGGGGATGGTGGTCCTCCCTGCTCCTCCCTGGGCTGAGGCAGGGGAGGGGAGGGGGGCCGGAGAGACAGTAGCTGGGACTTAACAGAGATGAAGACAGAACAGGCTGAATGGTGAGGTGGAGACGGGGACAGGGAGGGACAAGCAGCTGAAGACACCAAGCTGCCTGCCTTTCTCCCCCAACACCAGGTTGAGAGGGCACACGGGCCTCGCCTGGTTCCTGAGTCATGTGTCCAGTGACTAGTGGGTGGAGGGAGGGGCAGCGATGGCCCCCACCCAGCCCACCCTGGGACCCTGGTGCCCAAGGGAATGGGGTCCTGGCCAGACAGGAGGACAAGGGGGTGAGGTATGTGGCTGAGGCCTGAGACCTCTTGAAATCCTTCAGTGGAAGTGGGGCGTTGGTCCTGGCAGGGCAGGGAGGGGGCACAGGACAGGGGAGGGGGGCCCCTGAGCAGTGGAAGAGGGGAAGGAAGGAGGGTAGGAGGAGATTCAGTCCCCTGGCCAGGCTGGTGGGCCCAAGTGCCAGTTGGGAAGGCCTGCCTTCCGGCCCCTCTCCTGGAGCCCACGCCAGGGCTTTGAGTTTTGAGGAGGGAGCTTGCCTATTGCTTGTGGGGGGCCACAGTGGGGTCATGCCAGCTGCCCGAGCACACACCCCTTCTAGGCTTCTGGGTGGCAGTATGGCTTGTGCTCCTCGGGTCCTTACACACCTTCACACACTCCTAGGCACGCACACAGGCGGGATGCCACCTCCTGCCTGTGTCCAGCAGGACTCCTTCCCTGGCTAATACTGAACCCCTCCTGGGCCTCCAGTGCCCAGGCCCACCAGAGTCAGGGAGGCAGGGCCCAGGGGTCCCCATGGAGTCCCATGCCAGGCACCGTCCCTCAGCCGAACCGCTCACGCACCAACAGCATGAGCTTCTTCTTGCCTTTGTAGGTCTGTTTGAGGTTCTCCAAGAATTGGGCGAACTGAAGGTGTCCATCGGGCGCCAGCAGAAAGGTCTCCCGGGCCTTGCCCAGGAACTCAATGAAGTCGCCGTAATGCCGCGGGCTGATGTGCGTGAGGCGCGAGTGGCTGGTGGTGATGTAGGCGGCCACAGCTGCGTCCAGGAGCTGGCACAGTGGCGCCCGGTCGGCGCCCAGGGGCTTGGCAGCCCGGCGGGCCCCGAGGGGACCCAGGCCAGGCGCCGAGAGGGTCCAGCGGCGCAGGATGTCGGAGAGCATCGGGGCGCAGTGAATGCTGCGGATGATGAGGGGGACGATGGCGGAGAGCTCGTGGCGGCCGAGCGAGTGGCTGAGCGAGCAGGCCCACAGCACGTCGTTGACGGCGGGGTGGCTGTCCTGGTTGAAGGCGATGCTGAGCTGCGCCAGGGCCAGCGTCGCCAGCTTGTAGGCGCGCAGAGGCAGGCCACGGTGCTCCATGTAGCGGGCCACTGTGAAGAGGTGCGCGTGGCCCAGACCGCCGGCCGCCGCGTCCAACACGATCTGGTAGGCCGCCTCGAAGGCCGCGTGGTTCTTCTCGCACAGGGTGAGGGCGGGCAGCGCGCAGTTCTGTGGGTCCTTCATGGCGCACTGCAGGGCCAGGGTGCGCGCGCAGGCCCAGAGCTCCTCCCGCCGGGCTGTGTCCAGCTGCAGCCGCATGAGGGTGGCGTGCGTGGTGCCGGTCACCGCCACGATGGTGGCCGCCTCCACCGGGGTAAATAAGGAGTACCAGTTTTGCATGATGTTCATCAGCGCCTGAGGGCCTGGGGGGAGGTCAGGAGGAAAGAGCTCGGGCTGAAGGGGTGCCCAGGGCACGGCCATCACCCCAACCTGCAGCAGCCACAGCCGCAGAGGGACCGCACCACTTCTTTACCACAGGGGACAGAAACTGTTTACCTTCCCCAGGGAGCAGGCGCAGCTGGACTGAAGGCAAGCCGCATGTGTGGGGGCCTGGGATAGGGACCGCCCTTGGTCCCCCTCCGTCCCCAGAGCCCACGTTCCCTCCCAGCCTGGCCCAGGCTGGAATCTGGGAAAAACCCGCCTTTCTCTCATGTCCCCCAGTTCAGTGACACTTCTGGAACCAGAAAAGGGAGGTGAGGTGCGTCCCCTGGGGCGCTCACCAATCTCTGTGGCGCAGCTGACCAGCCAGCGAACCATCTCCCTCCGCCGCCAGGTCATGGTGTTCAGAGTCATGCGCATCACCTGCAGGGTGGAAAGGGGACAGAGGCGGCTCCTCAGCGTCTCAGACTGGCCTGTGGAGGAGGCGCCCGAGGGCCCAAGGAGGCCTGGAGGTTAAGAGCTGATCCAAAACACCAGGGCCAATAGCCGCACTCCTCGGTCTCAGTCTCCTCACTGATAAAATGGGGACAGAAATTGAATCTTGGGACTGCGGGTGTAGTTCACTGGTAGAAAGCTTGGCTAGCACGAGAGAACTCGGGATTTCATCCCCAGCACCGAGAGAGAGAGAGAGAGAGAGAGAGAGAGAGAGAGAGAGAGAGAAAGAGAAGAGAGAAGAGAGAAGAGAGAAGAGAGAAGAGAGACACGGGGCAGGAGGAGGGGGCCGCAGGCATCAACCTCAGCTGTGGTGGGCAACGCTTCCTGCAGTGCCTCGCCCCCTCCAGGTTCCTGGGGCCACAGCCTCTTAAGTGACTCCTCATCTACAGGCTGGCTTCCGACTTGCAGGACCACTCCTTGCCCCACCTTTGGGGACTACGCACTCAGCTACAGGCCCTGCTTGCAGAATGCCACCCAGAGGGGCTGCCCCTCACCTTCTGGTCCTTCCTCCATGGCCCAACCCTTAGTACTGCAGCCCTCCTAGAGCCCCGCCTTCTCCTCCAGGCCCCACCCCCAAGGAAGCTCCCTATTGGCAGGCTCTGTCCCCCCTCCTACTTCAGCCCCACCTTCCAATGGTCCTCAGCCAGCAGCACACCAGCCCACCTCCCGCTGGGAATGGGACCCAGGGCCACCCGTTCCAGGCAGGTTGTGCACCCCGAGCCACACCCTAGGTGCTCTGCTCCCTCTCAAGGCCCATGTACAGCTGGCCGGCCCGGGCTCTCCCCTGAGGTGACCCCCCACCTTGAGTCCTTTAGAAGGTGGAGCGTCATCCAGTTTCACCCCTGAGGACGCCCTCGGTTACCCCAGACCTTCACTTCACAGGTGCGTCTGCGGCTCGGCCCACAGGGACAGGATCACGCTCAGACTTCGCCCCCAAAGGAGCAGCTCCTATTCAGGCCTCGTCCCCGGAGGCCCCACTCCTGGCGGTGCCCCCAGTCCCCATCCACTCAGTGACCCTCACCTGCAGGCCCAGTTCCAGCGCGATGCCGAGCAGCGTGCTGTCCGGTGGCGCGCCGGCCGGGGTGGCCGTCTTACAGGCGTCCTGCGCCAGCTTGAAGAGCAGAGCGGGCGAGTGAATGTTCTGCTGGATGGAGCCCAGGACAACGTGCAGCCACTTGGGGTCTCCTGGGCAGAGGGAGCCACGGGGGCACTGTTAGACCCACCCACCAGCGGCGCGCAGCTGAGCGACCTGTTCCAGGGTCATCTGCCTGGGGACTAGCGGCACAAAGAGGGGGACCAGGCAAGGCACCTGTGAAGACTCCCAGCCCTGGCGGCCCCACGCCACCTGCCAGGTACGCAGTGTCCTTTGGGTCCTTCTCCCCTAGCAGGAGGAAGCCATGTCAGCAAGGGGTCGATTCTGGACCCAGAATGTCAGGAATCAAAGTCTGTCCTGTCACTCCTGTTGCTCCTGGGCGTGTGACCCTGAGCACTGGCTGTCCCTCTGCGTGGAATGCTCTTCAAGATGCCATGGACTGGACTGTGTCCCCCTCGCCCCCTGGCCTCCCAGCTCACATGCTGAACAGCCCACCGCTATGGTTTGGAGGTGGGGACTGTGGAGGGTTAAGCCAGGTCTGAGGTGGGGCCCTCAGAGGGGATCAGGGCCCTTATAAGAAGAGACACCAAAGAACTCTCCCTCCCTCTCCCAGCCTCCGCCGCGTGGAGACTGAAGAAGGTGGCCATGTGCACGCCAAGAAGGGAGCTGTCACCCAGAAGCTCCTCGCAGGCACCTTGACCTTGAAACACAGTATCCAGAACTCTGAAACATGGAGCCCAGTGCTTTATCACTGAGCCACATCCTCAGCCCGTTTTTAAAATATTTTGAGACAAGGTCTTGCTCCGTGGCCCAGGCTGGCCTCAAACTTGGGTCCTCTGACCTCAGCCTCCTGTGTCACTGGGGTTACAGGCGTGTGCCATGGCACTGACAGCCGATGGTGTTTGGTTGTGGCCGTCCGAGCTGACCAAGACCAGATATCTGCAAAGCTCTGCCCTCCCCTGCAGATCTTTGCTTAAGCATCCACCTGCTGGGGCTGGGGACCCCGCTCTGTGGTCAAGCCCGGGACAGGCCTGTGTGAGGCTCTGGGTTCCAACCCAGCGCTGCCAAAGAACAAGTCAAACACTGCCCCTGCTTGGCCGCCCACACCGAGATCCTTCTCTTACTTCCTGCGTGGCAGATCTTTTCCTTACTGTCCGCCTGCCCCGTGGGTCAGGGGGCTGGGGACAGTTTGCCTGGTCCACAGAGAAGGCGCTCAAGGAATATCGGGGCAATTTGGCAAAAGGATCAAAGGAAGGGGGAGAGGCCAGAGTGACGGTGGAGAGGATGATGGACAGAGGTGGTCGCCGTCCTCACCCTTGGCTGCGGTCAGCATGGCGGAGGCCAGTTCACACTGGCGGGTCTCCAGGTGGCCCAGGATGAACCAGCGGGGGAAGCGGTTGCTCGGGATGGAGTCCAGCGGGGTGGGATGGGGTTCTCCAACTGGAAGCGCCGTCTCCAGCACGGGCAGCCTGGGGGAAGCAAGCCTGGTGAGGGGCGGGTGGCCCTGCCGACTCCGTGGGTGGGCTGCCCAGCACAGCCACCCCGCACACCCAGGAAGACAGAGGACACGTGTGAGGTGCTCACTGTGGCAATGTTGGCCTACACAATGGAATATTATTCAGTCATAAAAAGGATTAAAGGGGCTGGGGTGTGGCTCAGCTGTAGAGCACTCGCCTAGCACGTGCAAGGCGCTGGGTTCGAACCTCAAAAATAAATAAATAAAATAAAGGTATTGTGTCCAACTACAAGTAAGAAAAAAAAATTAATAAAAAAATTAAAGTCCAGGGCTGGGGTTGTGGCTCAGCGGCAGAGTGCTCACCTAGCACTGGCGAGGCCCTGTGTTAGATCCTCGGCACCACATAAAAATAAACAAAATCAAGGTATTGTGTCCAACTACAACTAAAAAATAAAATATAAAAAAAAAATTAAAATCCTGCCACTTGCAGCCACCTGGATGGAACTGGGGGATGTTTTAAGTGAAACAAGCCTGTAGGACAGTTCTGCCTGTTGTCACTCATGTGAAATCCAAAAATGTTCATCTCATAGAAGAAGAGAGGAGAGTAGTGGTCACCAGAAGACTGGGAAGGGCGGGAGGACAGGAACGGAGGGAGGTAGACGATGGGTACCAGACACGGCTAGATGGGAGGAAGGGGTTCCCGTGTCCAGCACAGGAGGATGATGATAGGCTACAGCAATTTATGATGTATTTCAAAATATCTAAAGAGTCCAAGGTTCCCTACACATAGAAAGGGAAAGGTTTGACATGGAAGTGCGAATTACTCTGATTTGGCCGTTGCACGTTATATGCGTGTATCAGATTATCCCCCTCCTCCAGAAACACAAATAAAACCGACAATAAAAAATAATAAATTGAGCCAGGCACCACGGCACATGTCTCTAACCCAGCAACTCTGGAGGTTGAGGCAGAAAGAGCTCAAGTTTGAGGACAGACTCACAACTAAGTGAGACTCTGTCTCAAATTAACAAATGAAAATAAAAAGGGCCGTGCTAGAGCGCCCCCTGGGTTCAGCCCCTGGTCCTGCAAATAATAATCAATCACCATCACCATCATCATAATTCATTTAAATAAAAAAAGGAGAGAGGGGATAGGAAACTGCCTAGATGTCCATCACTTGCAAGTTAGTTAAATAAAATAATGCTGCATTCATCCCCCAGGCCACATGCTGATATAGAGGGGAGGAGACAGCCAGGCGCAGTGGCGCACACCTGTCATCGGCTCAGGAGGCTGAGGCAGGAGGATCTCAAGTTCAAAGCCAGCCTCAGCAATGGCAAGGCCCTAAGCAACTCAGTGTTGTCTCTAAATAAAATACAAAATAGGGCTGGGGAGGTGGCTCCGTGGCCCAGTGGTCCTGAGTTCAATTTCTGGTACCAAAAAAAACGGGGGGAGGAAAGTGCTCTCCTGACACGGCTTCCCGTCACTCCCCGCGGCCTCTTTCCCTTCGCTGCCTCCACTCTAGTCGCCCTCAAACCCACCAGGTATAGTCCCACCTCAGGGCCTTGGCACTGGCTGTCCCCTCTGCCTGGTGGCCCCTCCCTCGCCTCCTCCAGACCTTTGCTCAAACATTGCTCAGTGGGCACTCCCGACACCCCCACCAAGGAACCCTGAGGCACTCTGCCGCCTTGTGTTCCGCCCATTCTGTGTCCTCACTGCACTGAGCGGCGGACAAGAGTGTTCACCTAGTCATTTATTTACTGCCACTCACCAGAATGTCCCCTCCCCAGGGCAGGGATGTGCCTCTGTTTACTGTTCTATGTACCAGAGCAACCCTGGCCACAGAAGGGGAACCTGCTTGTTGGATGATTCAAGGTGGCCACAAAGTGCCCTGTTAAGAGGCGCACTGTGCGGTCACTCTGACTCCGTGGGAGACTGATTCTGGGACCCCCCGTGGACTCCAGCCTGTGGCTGCTCAGATTTACGTGGTGCAGCCTTTGAAGACTCTAGGCCCATCCTCCTGTGTCTTCATTTCTAGATTTAGGACACCTGTGGCAACGTGCATGCCACGTACATGGCTGTCACACTGCACTGCTTATGGGATCACAGAAGACAAAAAGTCTGTACGCGGTCAGTACAGGCACAGCTTTCTTTCAAATATTTTTGATCTGCGTTTGATCAAATTCATGGATAAGGAGAGGACTCTAAAGTCTTGTGTTTTGTTTTGCTTCTGGCACTGGGGACAGAACCTAAGGGCATTTTACTATTAAGCAGAACTACCTCCCCAGCCCTTTTTTTAAATTTGAGACAAAGCCTTACTAAGTTTCTGAGGCTGGCCTCTAATTTACCATCCTCCTGCTTCAGCCTCCCGAGTTGCTGGGATTACAGGTGTGTAAGCCCAACTTGTGCGTGTAATTTTCTGTTATGAAAGTTATTCAGAGTTGCTAGATGTAATTATCAGCAGTGAAAACTATTCCGGTTCCAAATATTACATAAATAACCTTGCTGTGTGACCTTGGTAGTGGAAGACACCTTAAGTCTTTTCGGGTATGTAAATGGGGGTAAATTTAAGCTCACTTAGCTAGGTTGCTATATGGACTTAGGCCAAGGATCAGCCAAAGGCTGCACAGCCCATATTTTTGGCTTTGCAAGCTGTTTGGTCCCTGTTGCAAACACATGCTCTGCTCTGCCTCCTGCAAAAGTAGTCACCAACGAAACGGCGGAGTAGATTAGTGCGTGTGGCTAGGTGCCAAGAAAACTTCATTTTGGGGCACAGAAATTTGAATTTCATATATTTTTCAATCATTTAAAAATAAAAACTACTTTTTTTTTTGGTAGTGCTGAGGATGGAACCCAGGGCCTGGCACATGCTACGAAAGCAGAGTTGTGCCCCAGGTACCCAAAATGGAAACATCGTGGGCTGCACAGAAATAGGTGGCAGATCAAATTAAGTTTGTGGACTACAGCTCCCTGACGCAGCCTTGAAAAGTCCCGCAAATAATAGCGCATTTTTCAGTGTTGGGGACCAACAGTCCGGTGCAGCATTTGCCTAGCACGCAGGGGGTCCTGGGTCCCATCCCCAGGACCGCAATCAATCAACCAAATAAAGTAAAAGAAAAATCAAAAAGGCTGTTCGTGAACTCATGATGCTTACATATTATTCTTTCCAAATGTCCTGGAAAGACCCCCCCCTCCAAATTGTTCATCACGTGGAGAGAGATTGAGATTCAGGTGGACCACGACAAACCCGCCTCAAAAAGGACTCCACTCTGTGCACTTTTTGAATCCAGTACCACGTGGACATTCCCGTCCCCCTCCTGCTCCCACACCAAACCCAGGCAGTGTCCCCTGCTACCTGTCCTCACCTCATGGCTCGCAGTGCCAGGCGATAGGCCAGGTCGGGGTCATGGGGCAGCAGCGCAGTGAACAGGTAGCGGGCACAGGTGTGCATTGGCACGCTTTCCCGGAAAAGTACTTCTCCAAAGCCACTGAAGGGACCTCCTAGAGGGACAGTCTGAGTTCAGCCCCTCGGTGTGGGCTCTCCTCCACCCCCATCCCACGTCTCCCCAGGTTCCAGGATGGATATGGAAGATAGGCTGGGTCTGAGAGGTCTCAGGGGCAGGCACTAGGCATCGAGACTGAGCCAACCTCCGGAAATCTAAAGAAAAAAGGAGTCCCTAGGCACCCTTGGGTGAGGCCAGACTCCCATGCAGGATGGGTCAGAGGAGATGAAGGAGCAGCTGTCCCAGGGGCAGAGCTACCAGCAAGGTTCAGCAGCACAGAGGCCCTGGAGGGGGCGGGGCCATCTTGGTGTGGGCAGAGACACAGCGAACAGGCCAATAGGACCAGACCATGGGCGGAGCCAGAGGAGCGGGCTCTCCCTTTCAGGACCCGCGAGGTCTGAGGGACATGGAGGGCGGGGGCGGGGCCTGGGCAGGGGGCGGGGCCTGGGCAGGGGCGGGGCCTCACCTTCCAGCAGCAGCCCCGCCTGCTTGCGCAGCACCTGCACCAGCCGCTCATCCAGATCCACCTCCTCCAGCAGCGCCAGCAGCTGCTCCTCGTTGCGCACCACCTTGTCCTGGGCGTACAACCCCTCGGGCAGGGCCCGCTGCTGTCCCAGCCCCAGCAGTGCCACCTCTAGTGCCAGCGCCAGGTAGGACTCCCCAGGGCTCCCGGGCACTGGTACGTGCTGGTAGGCCACCTTCCGCTTCTCGGGTCCTGAGTCTGAGGAAGAGGGGACAGGAGGACCATGGACCCCCTTTCTTGGGATCTCTGGGCCCAAGCACCGCGATAGGGGTGGGTGAAGCAGGGGGCAGCGCAATCTCCCAGCACTCGCCACAGGGCCCCTTCTGGTGGTCGCTAGGTCTATGGGTGGCCTCACTGGGCCCATCTGCTTCCAGAGCGCCAGGAGGCATGGCCAATAGCAGGGGCGTGGCTAACAGCAAGAGTGTGTCCCAGGTCCTCCAGGGCTTCCCCCGTGGGTACCTGGGTAAAGGGAGAGGGTCTCCTCCTCCAGGCGACAGGCCTCCAGGAGCGCCCTGCAGAGGCAGCCAATGGGGTCCAGGGGGTGGCCCACCCAGCCTTCGGGGTTGGTGATGCAGGTGGCGCCTTTCTGGAGCAACTCTGCAGGCAGAAAGAGGGGGCTCGATCCCACCCCTCCGCGAGGGCCTCTTGGGTGGTTCCTTTTCCTGACTCCAGAGTCTCACCACTTGCCCACCCAGAGGCCAGCTCTGTCCTGGGGCTCTGCCGTGGCCACCCAGCAGGGTACAGGGACAACACTGGGCACTTTCCAAAATAGCTTCTTCTGCACCTTTCTAATGTTCAAAAGCCCAAATAGGTTTTGGGACCCCGGGGGGCCACTTGACGCTTCTCTTTTCTCTAGGGTGCGGTGCCCACGGACCTCCTGGCCTGGCTCTCTTCCGCCTGGCTCCTGCCCGTGGGTTGCTCCTCGCAGCACCTCCTCCCTCCCCTCCTCTCAGCTTTTCTGGAAGGGTCCCGGGCCATCCCTGAGCCCTCAAACTGGGTCAGGGCTCTTCTCAAGCCCAGAGCACCCTGAAGATCCTTCATTACACTTTGTTCAATTTCCTGGTAACTAAGTGACCCGTTCCCTGCCCAAGAACTCAATGGATGGCTTCTCCTGTCCTCCATATCCAGTCCCCAAACGTTTTTTCTTTTTTTCCCAGTCCTGGGACTGAGTCCAGGCCCTGCAGCACCCCAGGCAAGAGCTTACCACTGAGCCTCCTCCCCCGCCCCTTGTCGACAGTTTATCTGGAGACAGGGTCTCGCTGAGTGGCTCAGCGCCTTGCTAAGTTGCTGAGGCTGACTTTGAACTGGCGATCCTCCTGCCTCAGCCTCCCCAAGCTGCTGGGATGACAGGCCTGCCCCACCGCCCCAGGGACGTGAGGAGAGTATTCGCCCCCACCTTTTTTCTGCTGCTTGTAGCTCTCAAGCTGATGCCGCCGCTGGAGCCGCAGTGTGTTGATTATGGCACCGGCCAGCCGCAGGGCCTGGCGGGGATACCCATGGGCACGCAGGGTGTCCACTCGGGCGCAAGCAGTTGGAAAGGGCTCGCCCAGCCAGAGTGGGCGGCCCTGAGGGTCGAAGGCTGACTTGTCACTGCCCATGGTGCCTGTGAGGCTGGGGCTGTAGGAGTCACCGGCCAGGATCCGCTGCAGGTGAGAGTCTTCCCAGTGCAGGTCTCCAGCCTGCAGGGCTCGGCCAAATACCGTGTGGCGGGAACCTGTGGCCGCCACCTCCCCCTCTTCCTGTTCCTCAGAGCCTGTGGGAGAGGGACCCAGTGTGGTCCAGTGAGGGGGGCCCTAGCCACGCTCACCTTCCCCCACCAGGTGCCACCATGGGGTCAGACCCTGGGCAGAGGATGGGCACGGGCTTGCTCCCAGTCCTCAAAGCACCTTCGAAGGTGCGTGGGGTTGCTGGTGGCGGTCACAGCAGAACAGCAGTTCAGTGACCGTCTCTCTCCCGGCTTACCCTTTCTCCTCTCCTCTCCCCCGGCCTCTCTCTCCACCTCCTGTCTGCCTCTTTCCTCCTCTCTCTCCATTCTTTTCTGTTTTCTTCCTTCCTCCCCCTTCTCAATATCTCACCTCCCCCTTGTGTTTGCAGACACCTGTTTTCTTCCCTCTGGACTGTCTCCACAGATAACAGGAGGTGGAGCTAGGAGACCAGCTCAGGGTGACGCACTGTATTTAACTGTCCCGCAGGCTGCCTCTGCACCTGCCCTCACCACTTCCTCCCTCCTGGTTGAGAGGACAGCCAACGGCTGGGGCTCCCTTCTCTCCCCGACTCCCTCTCTCCCCTCAGACAGAGTTGCACGATACAAAGTCGGGACATGGCCAGCGGTGATGGGTTTGTGGGGGACAGCAGGCTGGAACCCTCTCCTACCTGGGCTGGGAGCCATGGTGGGCTGCAGGCTGGGGCCATCGAAGGAGTAGTTGCCCTCTTCCAGTGGGCACACGTCCAGCTTGTCCCATGTGCCAAGCAGCTGGAGCCAGCCCGCCCGCTCCTCTGGTTTGCAGTGGGGGCTCAGGATGACACAGACCCAGAGGGCCCCTGAGGAGGCACAGAGGAGGCCACATTCCCACCAGACACGACAGAGCGTCCCCTGAGTCCTGGGCAGTTCCGCTCACTCCTAATCTGGACCCTCTGAGGTGGCGGCTCATAGACTTCTCACTTAATGGGTAAGAAAAATCAGGCCCAGGGAGGAAGCACACTCATCCAAGGTCATTTAAGTTAGAAATCGGGATTCGAATCCAGGTCGCCAGACTCCCCTCAATGTTTCTGTTTTCCTTTTTATCTCTCGCATGTTTTCCCCACCTAATACGGGGGTCAGCCAACAGCGCAGGACAGCACATGCAGAGAACAGAACCCACAATCTGGTTTCTCGGAGCAGCCGACGGGCTGAGACTTATTTTTACATTTTTAATTGGTGGGGGAAAAAAATAACAAAAACAAAAGAAGGGTATTTTATGAGTTGTGAAGTTCAAATAAATATATAAAGTGTCCATTAAAAAAAGCTTTATTGGAACACTACCACCTCCACTTAGTGGCCCACGTCTGTGGCTGCTCTTCTGCTACAATGTGCAGAATTCAGTTGTCGAGCTGCAGACCAAATGGCCGGAGAAGCTGAAAACACTGGGGCTATCTGACTTTGACACACGTTGACCCCTGGCCTCCTAGGCTGACCATCTGCCCTCCAAATCCAGCGGTCACCTATCTGGATTCAACCAACCTTGGGTTGAAAATATTTTGGGGAAAAAAATTATATTTGTACTGAACACGTGCAGACTTTCCCCCCTTCACATTAGTCCTTAGACAACACAACCCTCCTTTCGTCGCGGTTCCTCTGTGTTGGGTGTTATAAGTGATCTCCTGGTGACTTAAAGAACACAGAAAGGCTGGGGCACAGCTCAGGCAGGACATGTGCTGAACATGCACATGAACCTTGTGCATTTTAAGCACATGTCCTGGGTTTCATCCCCAGCACCAAATAAATAAGTGAATACATGAAGGATGTGAGTAGGTTCTGCACATGGTAGGCCACTTTTACTTTTACTTTTGTGGTGCTGGGATGGGACCCAGGGCTCTGCACGTTAGGCAACGTTCCCCCGCTGCGCGACACCCCAGCCCCTTTTCCTTTTTTATATGAGGGACTTACTCACACACAGATTTTTGTGTCCCTGGGGATCCTGGAACCCATCCCCCTTGGATACTGAGGGACAAGGGTATGGTATTTCATTGTCCCTCTCCTGTCAGCCCCCGGGAGCAGGACCCGTCTGTCTGTTCTCTGCTGTGGCACCAGCACCCTGTACAGCACCCGCATGTTGGAGGTGCTCAATAAATGGAGGAGGATCCAGGGACATGCTCCTATCGGGGGAGCAAGACCTGGGCAGGGAGCCTTACCCAGCTCGTCCCACAGCTGCCGGCACTTGTCCGTCATGCCCGCGCCCTGCTGCCGCCACAGGGCCAGGCGGGGGTCTTGCAGGAACTGCTCCGTCATGAGGATGAGCATGCGCGCCCCGTTGGAGTCCCGCATCCGCAGCATCTCCCGCACCTGCACGGGGACAGGGCAGTGAGCAGGGTGTGGGGTGCCAGGGCTGGGCCTCTGAGCCCCCGTGCCCCGTGCCCATGCGGCACCTTGCTGAACATGGAGCGCAGCTGCTGGCTGGCCCCGTAGTAGCCGCCGTTGGACAGCAGCTGCTTCACCTGCTCCTGGATCTGCTCCTCATCCAGGTGCCAGCAGTTGGCGTCCTCGATGCCTGCACCTGCTGTGGGGTCGGGGGCACCTGCAGGAAGGCAGGGGTGGGTGAAGGGAAGCCCAGGCTGGGGTGGGAGAGAGGGTGTCTGTCCGCCTTCCCCATCGAGTCCTCTAAGTCACCCCGTCTATCCCAAAGTTCCATCTCTCCTAGAGTAAGCACCACCCACCCTCCTGTCTGTCCATCCCTCCCACCCACCCATCCACCTACCAATCCATCTGTCTGTCCATCTACCCATACACCCACCAGTTCCTTTATCCATCCACCTTGCCTCGAATACCATCCACTTACTCACCCACCCATCCATCTATCCATCCACCCATCTACCTACCCATCCACCTATCCATCCATCCATCCACCCCTCCACCCACCCACCCACCCATCTACCCATCTACCCATCCACCCATCCATTCATCCATCCACTCATCCACCCACCCATCCATTCACCCATTCACCCATCCACCCATCCATCCACCCACCCATTCACCCATCCACCCATCCCACCGGATACACACATCTGCCAAGCCACATTATGCCTGTCTTTATCCATCTTACCATGGCCCCCATTAGCCCACATATCTGACCCCTTGTACATGACCACGAGGCCACCCAACCCATAAATCCCACGGCCCTTCCACCTACATACCCATCCCATCACTCCACCCGCTGACTGCCCCAGGTTTTCAACCCACGTGCATCTACCACTGGGGATCCCCACCCTCCCACTCACCATCAACCCCCACACCTGCTCACCCCCATCCAACTAGTCCCTGCCCCTGCCATCTTCCTGTGTCCACCAGCCGCTCACAGTCCCTCTCAAAACACCCTCCACCTGTCCATCCATCCCACACAAACCCACCCTCCACGGCCACCACACATCCGTCCACACTGCAGACCCTCCCCGCACCCACGACGCACCCCAAGCGGGGCCTCCGCTCTCCGCCAACCCCACTGTCCACTGCCAGAGCCTCCCACCCATTTCCTCACCACCAGCGCCTACTCACCCGCCATCGTCCTTCACCACCCATGCACTCACCCCACTTATTCTCCCACACCACAGTTCACCCCCTGATCCCAGCTTTCTGCACCCACCAGCCCCTCCCAGAGTCCCCCTCCGATGCCCCGCCCACTGCTCATTCAGCTGCCCTCTTCCCGCCACCCCACCGTGGCAAGCCCTTGCGGTCCCCTCGGTGTGTATCCCCCAGGCCCCTCCCACGACCCCCACCCTCACGCCCTCCACCCACCCACACAGGCCTGCGCCAGGGATTCTGAGCCGTCTCCACCCTGGGCAGGACCTTGCACGCGGGCTCTTCCCTCTGGCCCCCGCCCTCTGCCCATGTCCTGGTTCCTGACCACTCATCTGCCCCAGGGCCAAAGTATAACCAGGACGTGCCACTCACTGGGGACGTGCCCTGGGTCTGCGCAGGCAAAGCCTTGTGCCCCCCCCACGGCAGGCACCGAGGCGCCTGGTACTGAGCGACCCCCATGGCCGTGGGCTGAGCGGCCGCCCTCGCGCATGCGCCCTCACCGTGCACCAGGTTGATCTCGGAGCCCAGCAGCAGGATCTCGTCTGCCAGGCGCTGGGCGGTGGGCAGCACTTCGGTGTGGTGGGCGCTGATGAGGTACTGCACGAACTTCTGCAGCTGGTCCCGGTTCATCTGGGACAGCGTCTCGGAGATGGGCAGCCGCAGCTCCACCTGGCGCGCGTGCCGGATGCGGTACAGGGACAGGGCCACCACGTGGGCGCAGTAGAAGAGGTCTCGGTTGTCACAGCCGCAGCTCACAGACGTGATCTTGCAGCGGTCGAAGCTGATGGAGACGTGGTAGAGGTGCTCCGGCTCCCCGGGGGCCGCGGGCTCTCTGACGTTCCCGCTCAGGTGGAATCCTACAAGCAGAGGCCACCGCCTGGTGTCTGGTGTGTCAACCCAGATCCCGGTGGCCCTGTCCCTCTGCACAGCCCAGCCGAGCCCTGCCTGTGCCTCGGTTCCCGACTGTCCACCTGGAATGCTAACGACGTCCCTGGAGTTACAGAAAAATTGAGTGACCTAATATGCGACAAACGTTCAGGACACTGGTGTAAAGCTCAGTCCTGGGCAACCCTCCTTCTCCTTCCAATGACAGTGTACCACAGTCCCCAAGTTCAAGATGGTCTGTCAGTCCTTGGGTTACCATGGATACCCCCGGGGCTTTCGGACTTCCTGGGAAGATGCTAAAGGCTGGTGACACTTGAGAGTGAGGGGTTGATGTGGCAGGCCAGGGGCCACATCACCCTGGTACCCCCTGCCCCTCCCTGGCCCCTGGGCAGCCCAGATGTCTCCCAGGCTCATCCGACTGGTTGGGCAGCCCGGGCCCAGCCTGCGTCACCCAGAGACATGGCTTCCTCATACCAGAGGAGGCCAGCAGCCTGTGGACAGCTGGGCACTGTCCAGGCAAGGGGGGCTCGACGGCTGACTGGGTCCCTGCCATGGCCTGCCACCCAGGAGGCTAGAGTTTCCTGGCACAGCTGTGCTGGTCCCCTTGCAGGCCCTGCCGCCTGAGGTCTGAGGCCTTTCCTCCCCATCTCCCCCAGCTCCAGCTCTGCAGTCCCCTCCTCTCCTTCTAGTTCATAACCTCCCCCCAACCCTCACCTGGGCCCCGCCGCCTGAGGTCTAGGTCAGCTTCCTCCTCCAGCTCTGGACTCGGGCCTCCGACCTCACCTGGGCCCCGCCGCCTGAGGTCCAAGAGTGCCTCTCATATCTGACCCTGAACTTCTACCCTCCATTCCTACCTCGGCTCCACTGCCTTAGGTCTGAGACCATCTCTCCACGATGGCCCTAAACCCTTCTTTTTTAAATCCGGTTTTAATCATTTCTTTAATTGGCACAGAACAATCCCACACATTTATGGGGTGTGGGTGATAACTCCGCACCACACACGGCGTGTGATGATCCAGTCAGGAGAATCGGCCTTTCCTGCTCCTCTAACACTGACTGTTTCTGTGCTTGAAAGCTTCCCATTCCTCCTTCTGATTCTTTATATAATACAGAGCACATTTTTGTGACCTGAAGTAACTGCTGCAGTGCAGAGGGCTCTTGACCTTGACCCCAGCCTCTGCCTGAGTCTCTGCCTGAGCTCTGACCAGCTCTCACCTGGCTCTGCATGTCTGGGTCCACCTGTCACATGGCCCCAGGTCTGGGATCGCTCCTACCTGTGCCTCTGAACTCTCCATCGAATCGCCGGGTCCCTCTGTCTGCAGTCTAGAAACTTCTCTTACCCATGGTTTGATGGCTCCTCTGATCCCACCTCTTCCCTTGGTCCCCAATTCAGCCGCCCGAGGTCTGCCTTCCACCTGGAGCTCACAACCTGCGCCCCAGCCCAGCTGGGCCTGAGGCCCGAGGTCTAAGACCATCTCAACCCGCTGTGCTGGGCCCCTTGCAGGCCCCGCCAGGGACCTCTGCCGGGATGTGGGGTGACTGTTGTCTCTGCGCTCAGCCCTTGCTTGGGCCTCCCTGCCCCCACTTCCTGCTGCCCAAGGTCTAGGACCATATCTGAGGTGACAGTCTCTCTGTGGACCTTACCTGGGCCTCCAAGCCCGAGGTCTGGAACCTTCCACCACAGCCCCCCTGCACCCCCGCCTGCGCTGGACCTCCCTGGAGGGCTGGGGACAGACACTCACCTACTTGCAGCACCCGGTCGACAGCCCCGCTCTGCAGCAGGTGCAGCCCGCGGGTGAAGGGCACCCGGGCGTCCTGCTCGCCCTCCGGGGGCTGGTAGCCCAGCGAGGAGTACATGCATATTTCCCGCTCGCTGCGTGGAAACGACCAGAAGACGATGCGCTTCTGGACCGGCTCCGGTACCCGGGAGAAGCGCTCCTCCACCTGCAGGGAGGGCTGGTGGGTTAGAAGCTGGGACCCCCCCTGGACCACCCTCTGCTGTGTACAAGAGGCACACGGCCTGAACCTCGGCGTCCCCAGTATAAAGTGGGATGTGAATAGCAACCATCTCCTGAAATCTATATGCTCAAGTGAGCCAGGTTGCCTGGTGTCACAGCGACTCAGGAAGCTGAAGAGCGAGGACTGCTTGAGCTCAGGGGTTCAGGAACAGCCTGAGCATCAGAGAGACCCCATTTCTCTTTCTCTCTCTCTCTCTCTCTCTCTTTTTTTTTTTTTTTTTTTTGGTGGTGCTGGAGATTAGAACCCAGGGCCTTGTGCACATCAGGCAAGCACTCTACTAACTGAACTACATCTCCAGCCTGAGACCCCATATCTTTAAAATAAAGAACAAAAACAAAAAACTGAGCTTCACAGCAGGAAGCAATCCTGGTGACTCAGGAGGCTGAGGCAGGAGGATCTCCAAGTTTGAGGCCAGCCTCAGCAACTCAGTCAGACCCTGTCTCAAAATAAAAAAATAAAAAAGGCTGGGAGCCAGGCACAGTGGCGCACGCCTGTAATCTCAGCAACTCTGGAGGCTGAGGCAGGAGGATCACAAGTTCAAAGACAGTCTCAGTAACTTAATGAGGCCCTAAGCAACTTAGCGCTACCTTGTCTCAAAATAAAAAAAATAAAAAGGGCTGGGGAGCATGCATGAGGCCCTAGGTTTGACCCCAGGCACCACAAAAAAAATAAATAAATAAGGCTGGGAATGTGGCTCAGGGGTAAATCACCTCTGGGTTTCACCCCAGTACAAACAAAAATGAGACAGAAAAAACCACAACCACCACAACAAAACCCAGCACTGATAGATGTAAAGCACTTAAAATGATGCCTGGTCCATCCTTAGCATTCCAGAAGTTTCTACAGATTCCCTCCAGGATTCCAGGTCCCTGGGTTCTGGCATAAGATTCTCCCACTTCCCAGGCACTAGGGGGTCAGAAGGAAGTGACATAAAAGCGATAAGAATGACGATCAAGGGTGACTTTCTCAGTGTGCACTGTGTGGAATGTCCTGGGGACTGACTTCCCTAACCTCACAACCACCTGGCCCACACTGAGCCTTGACCTCGTCTTACAGCCAGGGGAAGCTGAGGCTCAGGCGCACAGCGACTTCGTTTGTTCAGGGTCCCCAAGCTGGCTCCATTCCTCAGTTTCCTCTTTGAGCCCCTCCCCTGGGAAGGGCCCCCAGGAATCAAGGTGTGCCCAGGCCACCCCTGTGGACTCCAGGCAATGAAACCAGCTGGTTGAGCCTGCCCTCCAATCTGGGTTTGCTATTCACAGGCTGGGTGACCTTGGGCTAGTTTCCCAACCTCTCTGTGCCCCAGTTCCTTCAAAGTGAGAATGACAATCCTTAAAGGGTGAAAGAACTTCTCTAGCATCTGGCCTGTCCAGGGCAGGTACACGGGAGCCCTGGATATGGTTTGGGGATTATTCTGTGTATCTCCCACACAATAAAGGGGCCTTAGCCCCTGTCCTATGTAGGTTTCTGGGGGAAGTGGGAGAGCCGGTGACTGGCCCAGTGACAGTTGGCAGATGACTAAGGAGGGATTTTCCGGTCCGTGAATCAGAGCCTACTCCATGCACAATCGGCCGAAACCATCAGTCCTGACTTGGGAGCAGAGATGCCCCCCAGGGTCAGAGGACAGAGCCTGGGGGCTGCCCTTGCTTAGTGAGGCTCAGACACAGCTCCAGCTCCTTGGGACCCACACCCAGGACAAGAAAGAGGACTCCAAGGAGCCCCCAGAAGCCACAGCTGTGGGGTTCCAGGTGTACCTGTACAGGTACCTCCTAGGCTCTGCCTGGGCTCCTCCTCCCAGAAGCACTGGGATAGCTTGGTGGGGGGGGGAGGTGAGATGTGGGGGAAGGGAAGACCCCCCTGAGTAACCCCTGCTGCCAGGGGCTGGGCAGCCTCCGGAGGGAGGATCTGGAGAGGAGGAGGGCCCCAAAGATGGGTGGGTTCTGTAGACCTGAGGGCTGGGATAGGAGGGCAGAAAGGGGGTGTCCTGAGCTGGGATCTGGAGACCGGGGGAGTCCTCCACCTGGGGATATGGAGGGCAGGAGTGGGGAAATGCGGGCTTCTGGGGACGTAGAGTGTCCCAAAGTGGGAGCTGTTCCTAAGAGTTTGAGAGAGGAGTGCGGTCTTAGTGGGGCGTCCTCACTGGGAGATGAGGGTGCAGTGGGGACACCAGGTACCTGGCGATGCGGGAGGACCCGGGGTCAGGGACAGAGGAGAAGGAAGTGCCCCGCGTGGGAATCTGGGGCGCCGAGGGGTGGGGATGGGGCGAAGGGAAGGAGGGTGGACACAGGGTCTGAAGAACAGCCACGGAGGATGCGGGAGCGATTCGGGCAGGGTGAGGGCTCTAGGGGGTGCAATCTCAGGGGGTCTCAGAGCAGAGGTAGGTCCGGAGTCTCTGGGAGGAGAAGGGGTGAAAAGAAGGGGCGGTGAGGACAGGGCTGGGGGCGCGTCCCTCCCAGCACCCCTCCCCCCTCGGTCACCTGTTCGAAGGCCCAGCTCTCGGCTACTCGCTTGGCGCTGAGGTCCAGTAGCGCCTCGGGTCGGCCCCGGCCGCGCGCTGCCCCGGCCCCGGCATCTCGCTCCTCCGGTCCCGCGGGGGAGCCCCGGCTCCGCTTGGCCGCGGGGGGGTCCATCGGCCGGGCCGGGGCCGGGGCGGGGCCTGCTTGGGGGGGTCTGTCCGGTGCTCACTTCGCTTCGCCGGAGCCCGCGGCCCCTACTCGCTTTCCTGTCCTTCCTCTGCTCTCGGCCGCCCCGGGACCCCCGCTGCACCCACCCCGCCCCGCACCGGGCCAGCCGGGTGATGCGGCCCCTTTAAGACTCTTCACAACAATGAAGCTGCTTCGGCCGCCGCTTTATCCACCGCCGTAGTCCCGCCCCCGGCGCCTGTCCCCATTGGACCCCCCCTCGGCCTCCGCGGTCCTCTCCTATCATTGGCTGCGCTTCCAGACCCGTCTCCAATATTCCACTGTTCATTCGTTGGCTGAGGTGCCTGTTTTCTCGCATCCACCCAATCAGAGAGTAAAGCGAGGGGCGCTGTCAATCACGGGGTGCCGCCGGCCAATCAGATCTGGAGAACCCCTGTGGCGCATGCCTTATGCGGAGTTTCGGGGCGGGCCCTGGGTTCATTCACAACATTCCTCCCCCGCCCCCCTCCGGCTGGACAGTGCGCCCGGGGCAGCTGGGGCTGCGCCCACACACGGCTTTGTTTACTGAGGGTCGCTTCCGGGCGCCGCATGGGGACAATCAACATAAGCCAGCCAGGAGCTAGACAGAGCGGTGGGATCCTGGGCAACAGCTCAGCCTCTCTTCTCTCCGGGCTGTATGACCCCCAGGAAAATCACTCAACCTCTCTGGGCTCCGGGTCGTTTTGATGCTTCGGGAGGAGGGCTGTGGGTCGCAGCCTTCCTTGTAGAGTTTATGTGGGCTGCAGACCCTCTCTCCTGAAACCGGGCTCACTTAGGAGGTCTGTAGACCATTCCTTGAGCTTCAAGCTAGGATACTCCCCAATCCTTTCTACTTCCTAAATAATATGTTGAATCATATGAAATTCCTCATTTTCGATCTGTAAAAGTGGCCATTTCATTCCGTGTAATACATGTCAAATCCCACCACTTCCCAACTCAGCTTGTTCAGGCCACCACCTCTGGCCTGGAAAGCAGCCTTATCTTCTGTGGGTCGTTCCCATCCCCAGCTCATGGTCTCAGAGAACCTTCCTCCCTCTTCTCTCCATTATCGTGGATCTGTCTGTCTATTCCTGAGGCTAATTTCTGTCTCGCTCCTGACTGTGAGCCCCAGGAGGCTGGAGTTCCTCTCTGCAGCACCTGGAATGCATACAGTAGGCACTCAGTCTACAGCTCCTCCAAGAACCAGCAGGAAGACCTCAAGCCCGCCCCTCAGAGGCCTGACTCTCCCCTCCATATGGACACTTCCCTCTGACCAGCCTGGGGTGGCAGTGGCCACCAGAGGTCTCAGAAACTTTAAGGTGGGGCTAGCGCAAAGTGCTCAGTGGTGGAGCACTTGCCCTGGGTTCCAATCCCCCGTCCTGAAAGGGTACACACACACACACACACACACACACACACACACACACACATATTAAAATACTGGTTAAAGGTTGAGATGGTGGCTAAACGTCATACATTGTTAGGTCTAGCCCCCTGCTGAGTTTCACGTGGCGTCAGGACATTCAACCTGGCTGCACTGTTTCTACTGGACTTCGCTGTCGGGAGAAGCCAGGGCCTGCGTGGGTCGACCACAGAGGCGGCCACTCGTGCGGTGCTGTCCCTGTTGAGATGGGTGATGGAGTTTGGTTTTCCAAAGGCACTGGCCAGTGGGGAGCGTCACCATCTCCCAGAGGAGGAAACTGAGGCTTGGCGGGCCTGAGGTCACCCAGCAGGAAGGGCGAGCCAGGTGGAAGCCAGGTGGGGCTGTGTGGAGTCGGAGGTTGCAGGAGCCGGGGTGCGGGTGCGGGTGTGCGGGTGTGTGCCTGGCATGGGTGAGCCTCACCCCCGACCTGGGGCCACGTGGGAGGGAGTCAGGAGTGGGAGGCGGGGGACCTGGCAGATCCCCTCCAAACAATCTAGGCCTGGCTTCCAGCACCCACCAGGCTGTGTGACAGCCAGCCCGTCCTTGCCCTCCAGGGGGCACGGTGGTGTCCTGAGGGCACCCTAGGCCAGCGGGTTGGTCCTAAGAGAACAGAGAAGGGTGTCATGGGCTGAGGGTGCTCTGTCCTCTAATCGGGACACCCCGTCTCCCATGCCAGAAGTCGGGGACACAGAAAGACCCACGACTCTGAAACGCAGTCTGTATTCACATCGGCAGCACAGCCCCATGGGGGCCAGCCCATCCCAAAGGCTCACTGCCACCTTTGCTGGACAGGGAAGGGGGCAGGGGGCTGACAGAATGACTTGCCCTGGGCCCACAGCAGGAGAGGGAAGCGCCTGAGCAGAGTTTGGGAAACAGGAACACTGGGCTCTCATCCCCTGATTCTATGGGTGAGGGAAAAGATGCTCAGAGAGGGCTGGGAAACTGCCCAAGGCCACACAGTAATCCTGGGAGAATGTGGGATGTCCAAAGGCCCCTGGGAGGTAGGGAGTCCGCAGGATGGAGTCTCTAGGCTTATTTCAAGTCGGCCTCCTTCCAGGCAGAGCTTCAGGGGAGGAGAGTGGGGGACTGGTGAGGCGTGGGTCCCAGACACTCGCTCCCTCGGTCTCCGGGCAGCCGGCGAGCTCTGGCTTTGGGAAATGGAAGCCACATTCATCCCTGCCGCGGCGTGAGCTCACTGTCTAGGCATGTGCAGCTCCTGACCCCAAAACCACGTGTGTCCTCTCTCGACCTGACCCACGGAATGGAAATGGGGCTTCCTGGAGGCTCGGACGAGGGAGGGGACCCGGACCTTTGGCTCAGGACATGCCACCCCACTTCTCTGAGAGTCCAGCCCCCTGCACCCCGAACCCCTGCTGACGCAGCAGGAAACCAGCCCGTCAGTCACTTGCTTCCTGGTGGAGATGGCTGGCTGGCAAGCAAGAGCTGCCTGCGTCCCTTCCTTCCTCTCCAAACACAAGTTCACGTGCGAGAATCAGGGCCTGGCCAGGAAACGGGCATTCCAGGCCCCGGGGAGGTGCAGGAAGAGGGCTGAGTGAGAAAAATTGGGTCTGAAAACTCACATTTAATGACAGCCCTGGCGTCTCCTCGCCCCATCCTCCAGCACCCAAGGGCTGTACCCAGTTACATCAGCGAGTCCCAAGTCCTTCAGGCTGCTGAGTCCACACAAGGACAGGGTGTTGGGCTCTCCATTTAACAGATGGGACAACTGAGGCTCAGAGAGTTAGACACTTGCTAAAGGTCACACAGCTCGGTGGCGAAAATATGGTGTAGAACTTGAGGAGTGGGGTTTTGGAGTCTGGGGTCCGGTGCTAAAGGGGGGCTTGTGGGCAGGTGGAAGTCCTGGTGGGGGGAGGTCCAGGGAAAGGATGGGAAAATGAGGCTGGGGCCAGGGGGGCAGGCGAAGGGGGACAAACAGGTGGGTCCACATTCCAGACTCCCTACCTGTAGCTCCCGAAAGCTCTTTTGCCCCCGAGGTCCTTCCTCCTCCCAGGGGCTGGTGGCGGAGACACAAAAGGAGCCAATTTTCAGGGCTCTCTGGCCCGCCCGCGCGCCAGCCTGTGGGCGGCCCTGGCCTCCAGCCTAGGCGCCTCCTGGTGGCGCAGGCAGGTGCCAGATGGCACCAGGGCGCAGCCTGTCGTGGCTCTTTCCTCTTCAGACTGGAAGGTGGAAAGATAGTTCTCAAAAGACGGTGACTCTCAAAGGCATGGGAAGATGCGAACGTGTTAAGTTTTAATTTAACTCCCGCGGAGCCGGCAGACGCCCCAGCGCTTCAAAGGGCCCGAGCCGGAGGCGCGGCCGTTCGCGGGTCCAGGGTGTGAAGCGCAGGCGCCCAGGCCACCGGCTCCCCGTGGGTCGGAGGTGGCCCTGCAGCGTCCCAGGCCCCGAAGTCTGGAGCCCAGTGGGTTAGAAGGACGACGTGTGGCTCCGCGGCTCCAGCCGGGAGTTATGGGGGGGTTCAGAGGCCAGTGGCGCGGTACCCGCGACGGCTGTGCAGAGGGCGCGCCCGTGGGCCCGCCCCCCGCCCGCCGCGCAGGACCGGCTCCTGAAGCCGGGCTGTCCTCGTAGAAAGGAGGGCTGCGCCCGCCCCAGCACACCTGCCACCACCAAGACCGCATGAGCAGCCAACAGCCACCACCAAGACCGCATGAGCCTGAGACAGGGGACCTGCGTGCTCTGCGTGCGGCCCCGGGTGCCACCCCAGCACACGCAACAAAAACAGACGGAAGCAGAAACTCAGAAAGGCCCCTACCAGGGCAGGGGACAGGGCAGGCTGCTCCAGGGGACATCTGGGAAGGGCAGTCAGGGGCTGAAATTCCAGATGCAAAGGCCGTGGGCCAAGGCGGGGAGGAGGGTGGTCTCCAGGGGACACAGGCTGGGGTGGGGCTTGTGTCCTGTTCTCACTAGAGTCAGTTCTGAGCTCTGCCCAGGGCAGAGACGGGCACAGAACGAATTCTGAGTGCTCCAAGAGCCCGCCGCCAAGGGCAGATGTCACTCGCTGCTGAGCTGGGCACAGGTGAGGGCCCTGGTCCCCTGCGGGAGGCTCAGCGGCCCACCCCAGCCCTCCCCGCCCCCCCCCCCGCCCCCGGCCCCGTGCCCGGCTCTCCTCCAGCCGCCTCCTGCCGCAGAAGCAGAAGGTGGGAGACGGGAAACTCCAACTGGGGCCTCCCCGTCTGAGTGGGCGCTGCTGCCACAACTTCATTTCTTTCTTTTTTTCTTTTTACATTTTTTTTTTTAGCTGTAGCTGGACGCGATTCCTTTATTTTATTTATTTGCATAAGGTGCTGAGGACCGAACCCCGTGCCCCACGCGTGCCAGGCGGGCGCTCTTCTGCTGAGCTCCAGCCCCAGCCAAAACTTCACTTCTTGAAGAGGTGGAGTCGGGCTGGGGCTGGGGCATACATGGGAGGCACTGGGTTTGCTCCTCAGCACCATATAAACATAAAGGCATTGTGTCCACCTACAGCTAAACAAATATTTAAAAATATGTTGAGCCAGGATTTTCTCGTTTGTGAAAATTTTCTTCCCCCCACTTTTTGGATGTAAAATTCACATACACTTCTTTTTTGGTACCAAGGACTGATTGAACCCATGGACACTGAACCACTGAGCCACAGCCACAGCCACAGCCACAGCCCGCTCCCCTTTAAAAAACGGTGGAGACAAGGTCTCACTGAATTGCTTCCTGCCTCACTGAGTGGCTGAGGCTGGCTTCGAACTCGCCATCCTCCTGCCTCAGCCGCCTGAGCCCTTGGGATCATAGGCGTGCGCCACTACACCTGGCAAAACTCGCCACCGCAATGTGCACAATGACCTCTACCTGGACCCAGAACATTTCCATCCCCTAAAAGAAGACCCTGTCCCCCGATGTTTCTGTCCCTGTAGACTTTTCTGTTCTGGAAGTTTCCTACCAACAGAACCACACTCTGCGGCCTCTCCTGTCTGGCCTCTCACTGGTCACTGTGCCATGGTCTGCAGCAGCACTTCGCCCTTCTTCAAAGCAAAACAACACTCCACTGTGTGGCCAGACCCCCTCTGCTCCTCCACACCTTTGGGCTGTTGTAAATAATCCTACTAGAATCACCTGTGCACAGGTATTTGCGTGAACACCTGTTTTCTCTTTTCAAGTCTCTGGCTGGGGTGGATTGGGGACATCACACCCAGTGCTGGGCTGCTAGTGAGCACCCCTCACTATCATTTATGAAGCTTCATTTCAGCCCAAGACCAGGGGGCCTCACTGCTTTGGGCCTGTGGTGAGGGTGCCAGATGGCAGTGGGAGGGGACACAGGGGACATGTGTAAGAGCAACTGCTCACAAAGACAGGAAGTTAGGGTCCCACAGGCTCCTGAAGGCACGTCTCTCCAGTGACCCAAGGACCTCCTAGCATGCTCTACTTTTTTTCTAAATACCTTTATTTTATGTGGTGCTGAGGATCAAACCCAGGGCTTTGCAATGTGCTAGGCGAGCGCTCTACCACTGAGCCACGACCCCAGCCCCTACTTTTTTAAAAACCAAATTAATCTTAGTTGATGAACACAACACATTTTATTTATTTGGACGTAGGCCTCACAGGTGCTGGGCAAGTGCTGGACTACTGAGCCCCAGCCCGTCTCTACTCTTTAAGGTTCACAGCACCTCCAATAGCAATACCCTGGGGACCACCTACACACGTGGATTTTTGGGAGCCACTATCCATATGCTTAAGTCCTTAGGGACATCCACTGGTGACGCCAACTCCTTGGAGGGAGGAATGGGGCGGTCAGGAAAGCATGGGCCATGGGGGCCCAGCCATCTGTGTCCACAGGCCCCATTCCCCAAAGGCCACAGTTCAGTGTCACCCAGACCACAGCCACAGGAGAAAAGGGCAGTGACCAGGCCAGTGCCCTGCGGACACAGGCAGTCCAGTCCAGCAGACCTGAGTACCAATGCAGGTGGAAGGGCCCCAGGATGGACAGGGAGACTGTGGTCAAGTGACAGTGCCGGGGACAGCTGCAGGTTCCAGCTGGAACATCAAGGCCATGACCAACCTGGGCATCCCGCCAGTTGCGGTGACCTACAGTGCCTGCCCACAGGCAATGCTTTATGGGGGCAGGGCTGATTGGCATTGGGACCTTACAAGGTGGCTCCTCGTTGGCTGTGTCCCCAGGGCTGAGGAATGGCTGGGCAGACAGAGGAAATGACCAGAGTCACCTAGGGTCTCAGTAAGCACAAGAGCCCTCGCAGCTCCATGTGCAGAGCACCATCATCTGGGATGAGCAGGACAGGACAGGTCTTCAGTGGAGCCCGGTGGGCACCACCCGCTGGCAGGAGGGCTGACAGGAGGTAGGCCAAGCCAGGTTTATTGTTCTGGGGTTCAGCAGTGGAGACGGGGCCCTGGCACGGGACAGAGGCAGCTGAGCACACCCCTTTCTTGGTGCCCTGGGAGGTCCACCTGCATGCTATGGTGCCCCCTCAAGTCGGTGCCACCCGGAGCTGGGGACAGGACCCTCTGCCTACGGTGCCGCCTGCGGGGTGCAGTGGGGCTGGGGCCTCAGGAGGGTTTCCTGGAGGTGGCAGAGGCCCCCTTCTTCTTGGCTGGGGCCCGCAGCAGTGCCAGCCTCTTGGGCAGACTGGAGCTCGCTTTCATCACCACGTCGTGTTCGATCTTCTTCCGAATCCCAACCTCCAGGTCCTGAGGAGGCAACCAGAGAAACCCGAGGTGGGGAAGCCGGGCTGCCACTCTCCTGCCCAGAGCCCTCAGAGCTGGGTCGGCAGGTCTCCCCTCACCTGGCACCGGCCTGGGAGTCTGGACCTAAGTCTCACCCACCCACTTTGGGGCCTAAATGCTCAACTTTCTCACATCTGTACCTCTGTTCATGTCCACTTTATAGATGGGGAAACTGAGGCTATGTAGCAAGGAGGTCCTTGCCGGGGATCCCCAAGCCACATGGGTGCCCAAAGCCTCTGACCTCAGATGACCCTCCTATCCCATGTCATCTCTGCTTTGCTGAAGGTGACTGAGGCTCTGAATGGGGACGTGAACCAGTCTGGCTGAATCACCACCCTCAAACTGCACCTTCCCTACCTACACAAGTTCCAACACCATGACCACCACCACCAGGGTGGCTGACCGCGTGCTCAGGTACAGGGGACAGGAGAGTGAACAAGATGTGGAAAAATCCCTGCCCACGTGGAGCCAATATTCAATGCAAACGTGTGGAAGAAATTAGTCTCAGTGACATGGTGCATTAGACTTTTAAATGCTACTAAGCGCTGCTGTGCAGAATCAGAGATGATGGGGAGGTGACGCTGCCATCAGGGAAGGTGTCACTAAAGCCACCTGCAGAAGGGAAGGGAGCCATGCAGATTCTCAGGGAAAGAGTCCAGGCAGGGAAAGCAGCCAGAGTGAAGTTCCAAAGTGGACAAGGAGTCACTAAGGGATGAGTAAGGGACTCTCCAGAGGGAGGGAGGGGGAAGAGGGGAGGAGAGATGGGCAGGGCCCTTCTGGCTGAGGTGAGGACCTGGGCTTTTCCTGTGAAGGGGGTTCTGGGCAGAGCAGGGACAGGCTCCCTAGGGCTGCTGTGGTGGCTGTGGGGAAAGGGTGGAAGCCAGGAGACCTGGCAGGGGATGACCACGAAGTCCAGTTGGGAGGTGACATGGATGGGAAGTGGGTGGATCCCAGACCAATTCTAAAGGGATGGAGAGAAGCGGGAATAGGATGTAGTGAGATAAGACTCCAGGACCATGGGTGGGGAGGAGGGGGACGGGAAAGATGCATCAGGAGCTCTTTTGGACACTCGGAGTCTGGGATGTACTTGAAACTCCTACCCACCCCCCACAGAGATACGCAGACCACTTCTACCCAGGTTTTCTCTTCCCACTGGGGCTGGTCAAGGAACCCAGGGCTTCTTAAATGCTAGGCAAGCACTCTGCCACCAAGTGCAAGCCCAACCTTCCTCTAAGGTACTATGACTAGCCTTCATCCTCCTCTCTCAGCCTCCACAATAGCGAGGATTAAAGGGGCCAGCCACTGTGCATGGGTTGGGGGTTAGGTACCCAGTTTTTAAAGAATCACACTCTGGGGAGACTAATGATTTGCTCAAGGTGACGAGACTAGTGAGTGTGGGCTACAATTCAAATCCACGTCTGCTGCCGACAAAACACACCTGAATCTCCTTCCAACTTCTCCATCAGCTCAACCCTACCCACTTACACAGAACGGCTACACTTCAAGACTAGCACAAAAAGCCTGGGCGTGGTGGCGCAGGCCTGTAGTCCGATCGGTTCGGGAGGCTGAGGTGGGAACGTTGCAAGTTCAAAGCCAGCCTCAGCAACTTAGTGAGGCCCCTGTCTCAAAAACTAAAAAGGGCTGGGGGTGTGGCTCCGTGGTTAAGCGCCCCTGAGTTAAATTCCTGGTACCAGGAAAAAAAGACAACGCGAACCGAGGCCGTGCACCCCTGTCGCCCCGCAGGGCTCTCAGCGCCGGGAAGGCGGTGCCCTTACTAGGGCGGCTCACAGGTAAAAGGCCAATAGCGAGGAGCTACTGCTCGTCGCCGGAGCCGAGATCTGCACCCAGCGCTGCCTCCTGGCAAGGCCGGGGTTCTGCACCCCGCAGCCGGCGGGCTGGGAAGGCTCCTCGTTCCAGGCCTTGCTGCTTCCAGGCCTGCAGAACGCGAGGCGCGTTTCTCACTCCCCGCGCCAGAGAGGAGGCAGAGGCTCCGAGGCCGGGCCTTCTCCCGGGCCCTCGACGCTCCCTGGGAGCCACCTCAGGTCGCCCGCCGGCTCCACCCGCCGCCGCTCGCTGGCCCCGCTCACCTTCTTGAGCTTCCGCTGCTGCACGACGCGCGCCTTCTTGGGGGCGATAACGCGACCTGGGAAAGACGCGGTGGCATGAGGCCGGAGGGTCCTGAGCCCAGCTCTCCCCGCCCTTCCCGGCCCCGCTTCTCACCTCCTTTCCGCGGCCCGCGGTTCCGCTCCGAGGCCGCCGCTGCAGTTTTACTCTTCGCCGGCTTCTGCGCCTGAAACTTGCGCTGCCCCTGCGCCATGATCGGGCACCGCCGGAAGGGGCGAGGCCTCGGCCAGTCGTAACCGGAAGGAGCTCGGCACCTGGGATCCAGCGGGGCCAGAGGGCGCAAGGGCTCACGGGATATAGCGTGGCTCCCCAGGAGCTGTCAATCATACCACTAGCGAACAGTTCCCAGTGTGTAAGGCCAACTTTACGAGTGCTTCCTAAAAGGCGCATCATTTTATGCTCTTTATACATAGAAGCCCGGATTAGGGTGAGGCCAGGCCTGGAAAATGTAAGGGGTGACAAAAACTTCAGTGATCATGATATATATATATATATACATTTTTTTTTTTTTTTCTTTGCAGTGCTGGGGATAGGACCCAGGGATTCTTGCAGGCTAAGCAGAAGCTCTGAGTCACACCCCAGCCCCCCAAGAATCCTTTCAATGTTTTAAACCATCTTAAACCAGGCGCATGGTACCCGCCAGTAATCCCACCCACTTGGAAGCCTGAGGTAGGAAGATCGCAAATTCCAGAAGGTCCATCTGGGCAATTTAGGGAGAGCTTGACTGAAAGGGGAAAAAAAAAAAGCTGGTTGGATTCTGCTCAATCCCCAGTAAGGCCGGGGCTGGGGATGTGGTTATGCTAGAACACTTGCCTGCTGTGTGTGAGGGTTCAATCCCAGCACCCTATTCCCCCAAAAAACAAAAACAAATAAAATTCACCACATTCAACTATAGCGTGTAGAATGGCTGCCTGATTTTGTAAATCAAGTTTTATTGGAACCATAGCTGGTATCAGGCATGAGGAGAGTAAACTCAAATGGCAAATATAAGGTTAAATTCTTTATTTAAAATCTTGGAACCATGGAATTATTTTTACATTCTTTTTTTTTTTTTTTTTTGTAACTGGGAATTGAACCCAGGGCACTCAACCACTGAACAACATCTCTAGCCCTTTTTCATATTTTATTTAGATACAGGGTCTCGCTGAGTTGCTTAGTGCCTCACTAAATTGCTGAGGCTGGCTTTCAACTCTCGATCCTCCTGCCTCAGCCTCCCAAGATGCTGGGCTTATGGTGTGTGGCCCTGTGTCCAGCTGCCTAATTCTTTTAAAAGAGAAAAATACTGCATTAGGTGGGGCGTGGTGGTACACGCCTGTAGTCCCAGTGGCTTGGGGGACTACGAGGATGAGTTCAAAGCCAGCCTCAGCCACTTGAGTGAGGCACTAAGCAACTCGGTGGGACCCTGGCTCTAAAAAAAAAAAAAAAAAGGGCTGGGGATGTGGCTCAGAGTTCAATTCCTGGTACCTATCCCCCCCGAAAAAAAAGAAAAAAGAAAAAGAAAAAAATTGTATTAAAATATTATTTCTCTTAATTACTAAGGTTTTGGGGAGTCATTTAAGTAAGTAGGTGTTACGCTACTTACTTAAGGGAGGTACTAGTATCAGCCCCATCTTATAATTGAGGAAAGGCACAGAGAGGTGAAGCGACTTGCCCAAGATAACACAGTGGAGAAAGAGATAGAGCTGGGATTTGAAATTGGGCAGCTTAGTTGCAGCTCCTGGGTTCTTTTTTAAAATATCTTTTAGTTGTCAATGGACCGTTATTTTATTTATTTATATGTGGTGCTGAGAATCGAACCCAGTGCCTCGCGCATGCTAGGCAGGTGCTCTACCACTGAGCCACCACCCCAGCCTGCTGCTGGGTTCTGAAGAGCTGTGCAAGGCCCTGACCGCTCTCCCTGCTCTAGAGAGAACCGGGGGAAGGTCAGTTTTGGGTAGGCCACTCGATCAATTTATTATAAAACCTGAGAGACATGGGCAAGGTAGAAGGCTGAGGTGGTTCCATCCGGTCCGTCTGGGGTCCCTCCGCTAGGAGACCGCGGTGCTCAGGGCCGTCCGGAGCTCGGCCGGGGCGAAGACACCCAGCTCGGTGACGATGCCGCCCGTGATGAGGTCATGGGGGGTGACGTCAAAGGCCGGGTTCCAAACCTCAATTCCTGCAGGGAGAGAGGGAGGTGTGGAGGGAGGATGTGGTGCCGTGGACATTCCCAGGCTCTTGTCACCTGTGTCCATCACGGTGATTCTTGAGAATCTGAGAGTCCTCGCCCCTGAAGCGCAGGAAGGCTGGGGCAGTGCACCTGTGACAAGGTCAGACCCCTCCATTCTTGGACCGTCCAGCCCAGGCAGGCAGCTTCACGGCCTCACGCGCCTCCGCCACCTCTGGCCACCGTGGAGCTTCATCAGGAACCTCAGACCCGCAGGGTGCGGCGCAGCCCGTCAAGCCTGGGTGGGAAAGAACCTCAGGACCTAGCCCTGTTCTGAAGTGGCACCCCTTTCTCCACTGGAAAGTCTTAACTGGGCCTCTCCAGAAATCTTCCCCATGGCTGATTTTAGGACTTTCAGCAAAAGAGTCTCTGTGAAAGAGTCCAGTGTAGATAAACTTCCTATTTTCATGTCGCCCTATTTACTTGGCCACTGGTCAGGAAGATACCAGCACTCCAGGTGCTGGACATCCCTTACTAGTTTTCACAAACGTATCCAGTATAGTACTTTGTAGAAATGTGCAAACAAGGCCTCTGGCCTTGAGCTGGGCTTCACAGAGATGTCTACATTTTTAAGATAAGTTACAAATGGGCTCCATGGTGACAGCTGGCAGGGGGAGGGAAGAAAGGGGAGAAGAAGCTCTCCCCTTCTCAGGTGTTGTCCTTGAAGAGTTAACTTGCCCAGAACAGAGAAAGAAAAGGCTGCTTTTATGTGAACTTCTGCAGACTGTGAACTTCTGAGCCCCTCCCCTTACATGCTGGGTATAAAACTCTGAAACTCCCTGAACTTGGGGTTCAGGGAATTGATTGATGACAGCAAAAGCTGTGCCCTCTGAACCTGGCTGCAGCCAAATACAACTGTTTCCTGTCGTCTTAGGTGCCTTGCCTCGTTTGTCCTCCTTGAGGTCTTTTTCTTTCTTTCCTTTTCTCTAGCACTTGGGCTGGAACCTAAGTGCTCTACCACTCAGCTACTCCCAGGCCAATGGAAAAACAAACAAACAAACAACAACAACAACAACAAAAAAAAACTGGGGCTTGGGTGTAGGTGGAACACCTGCCTGGCATGCACAAGGCCCTGGGTTCCATCCCGGCACCAAACAGAAAAAGAAAAAATCATTTTCTATTTGTGATCATCACTGTAACTGCTGATATTTCTTGAGCTAATATTTAAAGGGACTGCATGCTTCTAAAGGTCATGTGGATTCATTTACTGAAGGTCCCTGAGTTTACGAAGAGGTTCTTTTCTCTTCTCTACTAGGGACTGAACTCTGAGGCACTCGACCACTGAGCCACACCCCAGCCCTGTGTTATTTAGAGACAGGGTCTCACTGAGTTGCTTAGCACCTCCTCATTGCTGAATCTGGCTTTGACTAGAGATCCTCCTGCCTCAGCCTCCGGAGCCACTGGGGTGACAGGCGTGCTCCACGGAGCCTGGCTTCTATGAAGAGGTTTTAATGGTAGCTTATCTTTTTTTTTTCCTTTGCAGCCCTGGGATGGAACCCAGGGCCTCCCACATGCTGGGCTGGGGCCCTACCACAGCCACACCACAGCCTGGCTCAGTTTCCTCCGAGACAGCTGGCGGGACTATTCTTGTTTCTCACTCAAGTGAGGAGGTCACAGAGGATACAGGACACCACGTTACTCACTGCAAACTCTCACCTGAACTCAGAGTGCCCTGCTGTAAGGAATGGCTTGACGGAGCTGCCTGTCCCCCCCGCCCAGCAGGCTGCCCATGCCCTACATGCCACCCACCCCCAGAAGTGCTCAGGTGCCAGCGTCTCCTGTCTGAGCCCCCAGCTTACCGGGTGCTGCGATCCTGACCCCGTTGACGTCAGTCAGCTCCTGGCCGGGCCGCTCCTCAATGACGATCTCCTGGCCCGTCTGCAGGCGGAGGTCGCACGAGGAGCTGGGGGCGGCCACGTAGAAGGGGATGCCGTGGTGCTTGGCGGCAATGGCCAGCTGGTAGGTGCCCACTTTGTTGGCTGTGTCACCGTTGGCGACCACGCGGTCGGCTCCCACGACAACGGCTGGGAGAGAGAGGCTGGGGGTCACGTGACCTGGTCCTGGCTGCCCCGAGCCCTGCCCACCTGCCCACAGCACGCAGCCCGCTGACCTGACACTCCCCGGTGCGCCATGGCGGCGGCCGCCATGCTGTCGGTGATGAGGGTGGCGGGGATGTGCTCATAAACCAGCTCAAAGGCTGTCAGCCGGGCTCCCTGGTTGTAGGGCCGCGTCTCTGTGCAGAAGGTGCGCTCCAGGCGGCCCAGGTTGTGCAGGGAGCGAATCACACCTGTGGGGGCAGCAGAAGGACAGGGTTGCCCAGTGGTGAGGGACGCAGGCGCCTAGGCTGGGAGGGGATCCCCAAAACCTCACCAAGCGCAGTCCTGTCCCTGCTAACACCTATTTGTCCTTCCCGCAGTCGGCCCCTCCCACTTCCCTGGGGCCTCCCTAGGGCAGAGACCTTGATTGCTTTATTTCCTTCGGACTCCAGTGCCCAGCACACAGCAGGTGCTTAATGCATGCTGGTTGCAGCAGGGCACTGGAGTGCCATGGTGGTGCACGCCCACAGTGCCAGCTGCTTGGGAGGCTGAGGAAGGAGACTGCAAGTTCAGGACAAGCCTGGGCACTTAGCAGACCCTGCCTCAAAATAACAAGGGCTGGGGACGTGGCGCTGCGGGAGGGCGCGTATCTGGCATGTCTGAGGTCCAGTGCCACCGGAAACGAAAACAGCCGGTTGAGTGGATGAGTCAAAGGCAGGAGTCCTTTATGAGACCAGAATTCCAGGACTACAGGAGGGGCCCAGAGAGCCAGGAAGCTTCCCGGATCCTGAGCGTCAAGGGGACCTGCCGCCTTGACACTGCCCACCCCTCCTGGTCACAGCCACCCCGATCTCACCTGCAGGGAGGCTGTTCCCTTCTCCTGTCCTTTTGGAGTCCACATCCCACCCACTCTCCAGGCATAAGCCTCAGTCCAGGCCCATTAAGTGACCGGGCCTGGAAGAGCAGGTGATCCTATCAGGAATCTTGAGATACAAGGAAAGTTTTGATACTCTTGGCTCTTTTTCTTGTGATCTGAGCCCTGGGAGTCCCCCGTGCCAACCCCCAGAGCATGAAGATAAAGGAGAGCAAAGCTAAGGACAGGACAGGTGGATCCTTATGTCATTGGTTGAGCCCTGGGTCTAGCTGTACCTGATGCCAACCACCTACATTCACTGTTTTGGGTGGATAAAGTGGTTTGAGTTTCTTTTCCATCCAATAAAAACAAAGGCCCACTCCTGTCCCTGAAGACACCACTCACCTAGGGCCGTGCCGTAGCCAGCAGTGGCCAGTGCCCCAGTGTTGCAGTGGGTCAGCACGGTCACCTTGCCCCCCCCAGGGGCTGCCCGCTCCAGGATGTGGTGGGCTCCCAGGTCCCCGATGCTCCGGTTGTCTCTGAGGTCTTTCTCCAGCATGTCCTCGGCGCAGCGGATGACTCTGGGCCGACAAGGAGGGTTAGCGCCAGCTGCCAGGTCCAGGCTGGTCCCGCCTCTGCCCAGGGCTGTTGTGTGAGGCCTACTGCTCAGGCCTCTTGCTCTTGTGAGGCTGGACGTTCTGCCACCGGCACAAACCCCTTATGCTCACAGTGTGTGCTCGCTATTTCTGGTGTGCCAATGCTAGGGAGGGGGCAAAGGAGTAAACAAGATGAAAATCTGTCCCTGTGGAGCTGACACTGGGGTCGGGGGGCAGGTGATGAGCAGATAAAATGAAGGAGGAGGCAGCAGAATTCCCAACAGAGAGCAGGGGGCCAGCTGTATTATGAAGAGGGGTTGGGGAAGGCAGAGACCTGAAACCCCAAGCTCTGGGGTTACTTGGCTTGTAGCAAGTGCATGTGCCAAGGCCCTGAGGCAGGAGTGAGCCTGGCCTAGTCAAGGAACACTGAGGAGACAGGTGTGGTTGGAGCCACCGGGAAGAGGAAGAAAGGAAGAAGGCAGGTAAGGGATGAAGACCGGAAACAAAGTTCCTCAAAAGCAAAAATCAAGGGAACCAGGGGAGCCACACGGGCACAGGTGAGCTGGGCATGGGAGGGGTGGGGTTTGCATAGCTGAGGTCAAGAGCTCTAGGGCCCAGGTCCGTGGCGTCACCTGAATGCCGTGCCTCTATTTCCCCATCTGTAAAATGCGTACACAAAGCCAACAGCGTCTGTTGCCGGGGTGACCGGCGCAGGGCTCCCTACCTCTCCCGGACCGCCTCCTCGGTGGCGCCCTCTTGCTCCGCCTCCTGAGTTGCGGCGTCCGCCAGGTCGCGAGCAGCGCGGGCCATGTTGACAGCGGTGGGCCGGGCGGTCACGAGGAAGCTCAGCCTGTCGCGCACGAAGTCCACCAGAGGGGCAAGACCCGGCCCCCCGGCGCCCGTCTGGAGCTCCACGGCGAGGCTGAGGCAGCCCACCAGGGCGATGGCCGGGGCGCCCCGCACCTGTGGCACAGGGCGGCAGGGGCTGCAGAGGCTGCAGAGGCTGCAGAGGCGCGCGCTCCCCCGCCCCCAGCCTCGCCGTCCCCGCGCGGCCCCACCTTCATGGCGCGGATGGCCTCCCAGGCCTGCGTCACCGAGCCCACCGCCTCATAGCGGCTCTGCTGGGGCAGCAGCAGCTGGTCGAGGATCTGCAGCGAGCCCCGCGAGTAGCGGATGGCCTCCAGGGGCATGGCTCCGCCGCCACCGTCACCGCCGCTGCAGCCACCGCGCAGGCGGGGCGGGACCTCCCGGAAGATTGCACATGCGCATTCCAGCCCTATCCGAGGGACTCCCAGACCCGAGTCCATGTGGCAGAAGCCACCCCAGCCCCTCGCCAGTTACCCGGCCCCTTGGAACCCCAAAACGCAGCGTCTGCGGAGCGCCTGGCCCCTGACCGCACTGCGCAGCGGCCTCTGAAGGGAGACGGAGGCCCGAGTGCTGAAGTCCCTTGGGTTCCGCAGGCAGGGCCCCCTGGGCCTGACCCTGTAACTGGCAAGCCCACCCCCCGACGGGGCCAGCATATGGCGTCCAGCTGACAGGAGTTGGAGTGGGGGTCGCATCATCATCCCAGAATCCTAAGGTGTAGGCCGAGGCCACTACCTGGGGGACTCCAGGACTGGGGACTAAGGAACCGGCAGGCTCTTCAACGCTGCCCCAAGCCCTGTCCATCCCAGTGGAACAGCGTCCACTTGATGCTTGAAGCACAGCCCTTGCTGCTCTCCCACGGCTACTGAGATTTTAAGGGGACACGTTTCTCCTCCGCCCTAATCTCAGGGGAGGCAGGGCTACCCTTCTTCCCATCCCGGCCACAGGCCTCTGTCCCTGAGCTCATGCCCCGCAGGACCGAAGTCCTCCAGACCTCGGGGATGGCCTGGGAGAGCTCAGAAATTGTCTCCCAAATTAACAGGTGAATGACCACTCCAGACAGAGAATGTCACTCTTGACGCACTTCATTAAAGGCCCCCTGCCTGCTGGTGGGCAGAATCACAGCCTTTGGGACTGGAGATGCCCGTGTTTCTCCTTTGCTGGCAAAGGATAAAACCCGTTTCTCCTTTTTCTCAAAACGAGTCCCCACTGTTGGACTGGCATCGGAGACAGGCACCAGCGTTGGGCAACACAGCGGGAAGTAGGCGTGGCCAAGGGTGCCACTTCCCTGAAGGGGGTGGGGGAAATGCCAATTTGGCTTGGATCTCAGTGTGGCATGGACAGGAGGCCTTAAATTTCACCCCCGTCTCCAGTGGCAAGACTGTGGATGTAAACATTAGGTGCTCAATCAGTGTTTATAAAATGGTCTTTCTGCAGGTTGAGGGGAGGTGGCAGGCCACACGCCCTTTGTAGATGTCATTTTCTGGGCCACTTTCTGCCCCCTTTCCTTCAGAGCAACCCCTGGGGCCTTCCTCAAGACCCTTCCGTGTGCCCCCGTGCCGGGGGGTGGTGACCAACAGCCCCTCCCGCACCTGCTCTGGATCTGGGTGCCCTGGGCCCCATCTCTGGCCATCTTGTTGGTTCCTCTGCTTGGACCCCTCTCCACCCTCCACCCTCCACCCTCAGCTGGTGCTGCCTTTTCCAGGAAGGTGCCTGACCCCAGCCCATCTGTGCCACCACCTGGAAACCCTCACCACCGGGGAGCCAGATGGACAGAGCAGGACGGACAGCCCCTGGGCCTGTCCAGCGACCCAAGGCCGGGCAGAGAACAGGGCTTTAATGTGGGGATGCGGGTCCCACAAGGCACGAGGCCCTCACCAGGACCAAATAAATAGCAATCCATCGCTGAGGAGGGCAAGGGGGAGGGGCGGCGAGGGGGCGCTCCGGGGTGTGGGCCAGGGCCTGGGTGCTCTAATGGCCCCGAGGGGTCCAGTCCACCTCACTCACTCTCGGAGTCAGAGTAGTCGGCCACCAGAGAGGAGCTCAGGCTGCCGGGCTGCAGTGTGCCTGGAGGGTCCGGTGCCTCCAGGGAGGAGCCTGATGGGGGCCGGGACTTGTCCTGACCGTTCCCCTCCTGCCCCCACTGTCCGCAGGTCTTGGGGTTCAATGTCTCCTCAGAGCCGTCCTGGGAGGACGCGGGTCTGTCCTGGGTGGTCCCCTGAGGTGCCTGCGGCTCCCTGGACTTGGCCTTCTCGGCCGTGGGCTGGGGGCTCCCAGGGACGTCTCGAGGCCGCCGCACGATGCCCAGGTCCTCCACAGTGATGGGGCAGCTGCTGGGTGCGCACCTGCGGCCCTGGGCCAGCTTCCTCAGGATGCTGCTGGCCTTGCTGCTGGCGCTGCCGGGGCCCGGGGCGGAGGGGAACCAGGAGCGGCTGATGATCTCCGAGCGCTTGAGTTTCTGCTTGTCCTCGTAGGCTGGGGGAGGGGATTGAGGAAGGGACAGGTGTGGCTCAGGGTAGGGCGCGGAGGAGCAGGCGCCAGCGAGGCCTGGCACCAAAAATTAAATAGCTCCTCGCGGCCCGCCACACCCCTCACAGCCAGGCACCCCCACCTCTATGCCCCTCCTATGGCTGCCCCACTCCCGGGAGCCCCCAACTCACAGTCCAGGGTGTGGAACCTGAGCAGGGAGGCCAGCCTGCGGTCGTCCTCCGACTCGGGCACCAGGGGGATGGCCAGGCTGGCCTTGGCCTGCAGGGCCTGGTCCCTCTCCTCCTCCTCCTGGATGGCTTTTTTCTTTTCCTGTGAGGGAGCAGCAGGGGCTCAGGGTCACAGCCCCGCCTCTCCCGCTCCAGCAACTGGGTCTCAGGCTCCCCCTCTGTGGGAGATGCCACTGTCACCGACACACAAATCAGGGCCCCTCTATTGTCCATCTAGACAAGATGGCCATGCTGCCCAGGGACGGCTGTGGCCCTGTAAGATGGATGGGGCTGGAAACACCTGCTGCCTGGTGGCACAGCCACCGTGGCTTCCTCTGGCCATGCCCCTCCCGTGCTGGTGGTGATGCTGGTGTAAGTAAACATCGTCCAGCTAGAGGGAAGCACAGGGTGTGGCCACCTGCAGCACACAGTGCTGATGAGTGATTAGTGACCGTCACTGACTTGCGTGTTTACTACACTGTGCTTTCCCTTTCTCTTTTGCAATGGGGTCTCTGGGTTGCCCAAGCTGGTCTTGCATCCCTGGCTCAAGTGATCCTCCTGCCTCAGCCTCCTGAGCAGCAGTTTGTTATTTTAGAGAGTACAATTTTTATTGGTGTTGTTTTAGTACTGGGATTGGACCCAGGGGTTCTCTACCACTGAGCCACATTCCGGCCCTTTTAAAAAAATGTATTTTATTTGGAGACAGGGTCTTGCTGAGTTGCTTGGGCCTCACTAAGTGGCTGAGGATGGATATTAACTCACGATCCTGCCTCAGCTTCTTGAGCTGCTCAGATTACAGGCGTGTGCCACTGTGTCTGGCCCAGCCCTTTTTATTTTGAGACAGGACTCACTAAGTTGTCCAGGCTGGCCGTGGACTTGGGATCCTCCTGCCTCAGGCTGAGTGGCTGGGATTACAGGTGTGCACACTGCGCTGCACTTGGAGTGAATTGGGTCTATGTACTATCCGTGCCCGCTGCAGCCTCGGCACCTGGTGCGTCACGAACTGGGTTGGCCACACCTCCTGTGGCAAGAGGCCTCGTGTGTGGCTCATCTAGCCATCAACTCTGGGTTAGTCAAGGCCTGATGTACGCACAGCAGAGAATCCATTAGCACTGCTCAGAATGCGTTCCTGTCGTGGGGCGAGGTGCAACTGTGTGCACAGGATGCCACCTTGGCAGGGCCCTGTTAGGTCCTGGGAACCCAACATCGGGTAGACAAGAACCCTCGCTGAGCCAGGTGTGGTGGCCTGGCACACGCCTATAATCCCAGCTGTGCTGGTTCAGGAGGCTGAAGCAGAAGGATCACAAGTTCAAAGCCAGCCTCAGCCAAAGCAGGGCCCTAAGCAACTTAGTGAGACCCCATCTCTAAATAAAATACAAAATAGGGCTGGGGAGGTGGCTCAGTGGTCGAGTGCCCCCGAGTTCAATCCCTGGTACCAAGAAACAAAAACCAGAAGCCCTTGCTGACACTGCAGTGGGTCAGTGGGCAAAGCAGTAGGAGAGATAAGGACATGGGGACGCGGGGAGGCAGAGGCAGGGAGGTCCGTGGGGAGTGCATGGAGGGCCAGGGGACGTCTCCCCGGGAAGTCACCTCTGGGAAGACCTGTGTGTGCAGGAACTCTGTGGGTTCTTCTAGGAGCAGAAGGAGCAGCTCCTGCAGAGCCTATGGCAGAGGAGTGCTCAGAATGACCAGGAGGGGCGAGGAGGCTGCGTGGCCCAGGGGCACCAATGCGGGGCAGAGGGGGAGGCCCCCAGGGGGAGGCGTAGATCCAAGGGCCCGTCACAGCATCAAGTGGGGTCGCTGGGGAACTGATTAGTTATCGGGGAGGTAATGGATCAATGCCGAGGAAATTGGGCCTAGGAATCTGTTTGTCCCCTGTCATGCGAGGACACAGCCAGAAGGTGCTGTCTGTGAGGAATGGCCCTCCCTGAACACTCATCCACCCGGGCCTTGGTCCTGGGCTTGCCAGCCTCAGGACTATGAGCAGTCAAGGCCTGCTGTGGCCATGTCGCCGCCTGTGTTTCTGTTCCAGCAGGACGGGAGTGACCCACGGGTCAGAGGAGGACACTGAGGCTCTGGGGTGAAATGACCTGGGGTGTGGTGGGGTGCTAGCTGATCCCGGCTCACAACCCACACTCTCCGGCTCCACGCCTGCCCTGACGGCCCCCCAGAGCCCCCGCCCTGTGCTCCTGACCGGGGTGCTCACCCGGAACCTCCGCCGCAGCATGCTGTTGAGGGCGAAGTCGTCCTTCCACGCGCTCTGGGCCTCCTGGATGTGGCTCAGCGTGGGCAGGGCCTTCTTGAGCGCGCTGCGGTCCGCCTCCCCGTGTTCCAGGCGGAACATGGCGTCTGCCTCCAGCCTCTGCTTCTTCTCATGCTCTGCAGGGACCACGACAGTGCGGCTTGGGCCCCGCTCAGGGCCAGGGCCAGGCAGCCGGGCACGCGCCGGGCAGGTGGCGCTCACCTGTGGTCAGCACCTGCTCGTTGTCCGCCATGTCCCAGCGTTCCTCCTTGCGCTGGGCACCGCTCACGATCACATAGTCACAGTTGGCGGGGTCTGTCTGCATCTCGATATAGTTGACGCACAGGTGGCATTTCATCCGGAACCTGGGTGAGGGCATGGGCAGGAGTCGGATGCTGTGGGCACACCCGGGACGCCCAGGGCCCCCATTCGCTTCCTTCCACCCACCAGCGACACCCAGTAAGGACTCGCTGGGCACCGACCACGCACTCGGGCTGTGTCTAGGAGGAGGGCGAGGTGAGGTGTGGTCCTACCCCCAGTGCCCTTCTGACAAAGTGGCCACCTTGGGTCCCAGGAACAACTCAGGGGTAGAGCACAGGCTTGTGTGCGTCAGGGCCCGGGTTCCATCCCCAGCACTGCAGAAGGCCAACAGGAGGAAAGCACAGGCCAGGCAGAGGCCGGGCAGGGGCCGGCTCCTTTACTCCTTCATCGATGTCTCTCCGCCTTCACTTCCTCGTGCACGAGCTCGCTCATTCAACAACCTGAGACAGGCTGCTCTGTGCCAGGCTTGGGGCCAGCTGCTGGGGACGCTGCTGGGCAGTGGAGCAAGCCAACCTGCTCCTTTTCTGGCCCTCCCTGCTCGCGCGGACAAGCGCTGCACCTGAGCCACCCCAGGCCTGTTGGTTTTGAGATGGGGTCTCGCTACGCGGCTCAGTGGGAGTGAAGCTGGCCTTGAACTTGTGATGCTCCTGCCTTCAGCCCGAGGCTGGCATTACAGGCAGGTGCCACTGCTGATGCTCCAGAGGGGGACGAGTCACAGAGGGGTCCAACAACCGCACAGTGTCAGCAGGTGAGTGCCACTTAGCAAAGGCTTCTGTGAGGGTGGTGACGGAGGCACACCCGGGGGTCGGGAGCCCCAGAGGACCCGGTGGAGGGGTAGGCCTGCCTGACCGTGGGGAGGGGCTTCGGGAGCTCTACAGAGAGGGGCCCAAGGAGGGGGCAAAGCTCCCCCTTTGTGGTCCCCTAACCTGGCCCACACTGTTCCCGGTGCCAGGCGCTCCTACCTGTAGATGGGGGTCGTGTAGTAGTTGCCCACTTTCTTCTTCTCTGCATTGTACCGCACACCTGCGAGGGCAGGGAACAAGGCTCAGGCTGGGACCCGTGTCTCCTCAGGATGGGGACAGGCAGGCCCAGCACTGGAGGGGCCTCGGGAGGGCACAGACACCCACGTGGGAAGGGGGGGGGTCCTGGCTGCACCCACAGGTGCTCTAGCCACAGAGGTGGGCCGGAGCCAGAGGGCCCGGGTTTGAGTGGGGCTCCACCACCGGCCAAGGCACTCAGGCTGCACCCTGCCCTCTGGGCCTGTGTCCCAGGATCCACCGCCTGCTTCCTGGGGCCCTGAAGCCAGCCAGAAGAGGGCACAGGGGCTGGACAGGGCTGGCACTCGGCAGGTGTGTAAGGAGGCTTGGCTTTTATTACCTGTTTAGAAAAACGGTCAGACTTTTTTGTTCTAGTTAGGTAATCTGTATTCTTTTTTAAATTCTTTTTAGCTGTCAATGAAACTTTATCTGATTCGTTATTTCTATGTGGTGCTGAGGATGGAACCCAGGGCCTCACACATGCAGGAAAGTGCTCTGCCACTGAGCGTCGACTCTGGGGACTCCTAATAGGAACTGGGGACTAAAACCCCGGGTGTGAGTCCGGCCCACCACCGACTACCCAGCCGCAGGTAATCAGTATTTCTAACTTCTGACTCTGTTCAAGGCTTGCACCTGGCAGGCAGAGCGGGCTGGTGGCTGGTGTGGCCTGCGGTTTACTTTCCTGGGCGGCTGCTTTAGTTCAGGCTCCGGGATGCACCCTGGCGCCAGGCTGAGGCCCAGTTTCCCCTCCTGTCTTGGGACAGGAACTACAACCAGCCCCTGGGCAATCTGTGTCCTCTAAGTGCCTGGAGGCTTATGAGGTAGGTACCCAGCTGGGTCTGATTAGAAGGACATGGGACTCACTCGTTCCCCTTGACAACGAGGTGGCCTGTCCCCTTCCTCCTGCAGTTCTGGGGCCCTAGAGCGAGGGCTGGGCCCTCCTGCCCACAGCTGCTGACCCCTGCCCGGGGAGCTGCTCTGGCCAGGTGCCGTGCAGAGGGCTGGTGAGCCGCAGGCGTTCACCCCTCGGCCGAGTCCTGGAGGATGCTCGGCTTCCCGCCACAGCTTTACGACACAGGCATCTGGGTTTTCTTCCGTGGTCCCCAGCTCCTAATTCCTCCCATGGCCCATAGAAATGAAAATCTCTCCCCCTGCCGTGGGTCACTCAACCTCTACCCCTCCCCAGCCTTTCTGCTCTGGAGCTGGCCCTGAAGAAACTCTTACCCAGCCCTGTCCAACGGGGGTCACAGGACCCTCCCCACCCCCGAGGGTCTTGCCCTATACCCGGAGGAGGAATGCTGAAAGGCCAAGAGGAAGCGGACGGCAGGCCTGTCTGTCACAAACACGCCGTGCAGTGATGTTTCTGCAGGAACCAAAGGGCCAGGGTTTGGAAGCTCGAGCTTCCTGGAGGTGGCACCCCGGGAGCTCAGGCCCCTTCCCACTTCCCTGGCGGCTGGGATCAAACCCAGGGCCTCACTCGTGCGAGGTGAGCATGGAGTGCGTCCTCCCCTGAGCTCCCCAGAACTAATAAATGGTGTGTGTAGATTATTGTTTTTGTGCTGGGGACTGAACCCGAGGGTGCTTTACCACGGAGCTACATGCCCAGGCTTTCGTTTTCACTCTGAGACAGGGTCTCACTAGGTTGCGCGGGCTGACCTCCAACTCGTGACGCTCCTGCCTCACCTCCCAAGCGGCTGAGGTCACAGGTGTGGGCCACCGTGCCAGGCTCCACGTTTGAGTCACATTCCCTGGTTCTGGGAGCCACTCAAGCAAATCAATTGAACTCAGAGAGCCCCCACGTGTGGAGTCAGAGCTGCTCTGTGCTCCCTGCTGAGCGGGGAGAGCCAGGGCCCTGCCCAAGGCCTCACAAAGGCTGGGCCCTCCCGCCTGCTCCTGTGCACCCCCAGGGTCCGGTGATAATGGCAGCAGTGAGAATGCTGGAAGCTGGCCCGCTCCAGCCCTCTGCACGGACCACGTGCTGTGTCAAGCTCCGTGTGTCACACCAGGTGGGCCCTTGTTTACAGACAGGTAAACTGAGGCACAGAGGCTAGTCTCCTGCTGAGGGTCAGCCAGGTAAGAAGTGGCAGAGACGGGATTTCAACGAAGGGCCCAGAGACTTAATGGCTTTGCAACCTGGGTGTCTGTTCCCCAGTTCCTGATTAGGGGTTCCCAGAGGAGATGAGCCTCCCAGTGCCCAGCATGCAAGTGGCTCCCTGTCTGCAGGGCTGAGGGGGGAAAGGCAGAGAGAGAGGGCAGGGGAAGAGCAGGGGGAAGGGGAAGGGCAGGGGGGCGGGCCGCAGCTCACCCATGCCGATGTGGTTCTTGCAGCCGTCGCACCAGATGTTATATGGCATCTCGAATCTACAGAAACAAATAATTTCTTTTTGCTTTTTGCTCCTAGATGTTATTTTTTATCCTCGTTAGTTATACACGCCAGCAGAACGCGTTCTGTTGTACACAAATGGAGCGCAACTTCCCGTTCCCCTGGCTGCACACGATGCGGAGTCTCAGCGGCCACACACAGGGGGATCTGGCTTTGGCTCCTGGGGCAGGGTCTTGCTCCGCTGCTCAGGCTGGCCCTGAACTCCTGGGGCTCAAGTGAGCCTCCTCCCTCAGCCTCCTGAGCAGCTGGGACCACCGGGGTGGCCACCGCACCTGGCCTGGCTTGACTCTGCCTCCCTGTCCTGCAGGTCTCTGCACCGTGGCTCTAGACTCCTGTCCAGAGGGGAGTCTGTGGCCGCAGCCCTGGAGTGAAGGCCTGCTTTGGGCAGTCAGTGGGACACAAGGGAGGGACAGCGTGGCAAGTGTGGGCCTCGGCCTCCGGAGGCCTGGCGGGCGTCTGCTTCCTCTTCTGGAGACCACGCACTGCGCTGGGAGGACAGGGAAGGCCGGGCTCATGTGCTGGAGGCAGAGTCCAGCCGTACAGGACCTGCCAGTCCTTCCCAGGAACTCCCCAAGACACAGGAGGGCCCGGGCCTGCCCTCCATGCCCAGCAGAGGCCTGCGGACGGGCCGGCACTGACGGTGTTGATTCTGTCGTGTGGCAGAAGTGGACCGAGACGGGGCTTTCTGCCTCACGGAATCAGGGCCCCACAGCACTGGGCCCATGAGAGGGGCTGAGCCTGAGGCCAGGGTGCACAGGGCAGGGTGCCCCCGGTGGTGCCAGGGTGGTGCCAGGGTCTTACCGGATGACGAGGATGCCTTGGGACAGCTTCCGGGCCCGCTCCCGAAGTGGGTGGCTGTTGTGGTATCGATTGAGGGAGCCATGCTGTGGGCAAGAGCGAGAGGTCAGTGCTGCAGGGCGGGCAGCTCAGGTCTTCTGTGGCCCACTGCTCTGGGCCAAGAGGCCGGCGGGGCAGAGAGGCCTGGTTGTCCTACCCTGTGTGTGGGGTGGGGTGGGGTGGTCAGAGGTGGCAGGGGAGGCACAGAGGTCTTAGGGAAGCAGGGGACCTGGAATCAGGACTTCAGCTGTCCCTCCGTATCCCCAGGGTGGGCTCCCGGGCCCCAGGGACACCCCGTCTGTGTGTGTTTGAGTCTGATATAAATTGGGGTAGCTGATTTCTTGTGCTTAAATCAGCACAAGAAACTAACACAGGGCATGCTCAGCACAGAAGCCGCTGGATTTCCCAGGAGGTTCTCAGTCTGCAGTTGGTGAATCCAGGGACAGGGAACCTGCAGGTGGAGGGCCGCTGGGAGGGCCGACAGTCCTGCTCCCGTTTCTGAGCTGAGGGAGTGACGTGGGCAAGGAAGCTCAGTTTGCCCTTCTGTGCCTCAGTTTCCCCGTGTATCAGCGGGGCTGCTGCTCACTATCACCTGCAGGTCTGGTGGGGAGGGTCGGGAGAAGGACCGCAGTGCCAGATGCTCACTCGGCACTCTACGTGCGTGACCTCATTGATCACCCAAGGATTCGGTGAGGTCAGGCTGTACTTTCCTCCAGAGCCACCACTCCAGAAAGGAGGAGTGCCAGGCCCAGGGGCGCGTGCTAGGGTCCTTGGGCCTAACTTAAGTGCCTTCTGCATGGGGAGGCAGCCATCAATCAGATGAACACCCCTGCCCTGGGGAGAGGACGTGCTAGTTGGGGAGATGAATCATATGCCAAGAGTTAAAATGGCGGTGGAGATTAAAGAGAAGCAGCAGGTGATGTGGTGGAGAATGAGCCAGTGATCAGGGAAGACCTCTGCAAGGAGCTTCAAGGAATACAGGAGATTCGGGTCAGAAGGAGGAAAAGCTTCCAGGTGCAGGAGCTGGGGCCGGGAGGGCACTGGATCTGACCCAGAGTCCGTGTGCTCAGCCCTACTCGGGCACAGATGGCAAGGTCACTGAGGACAGCCACACGTTACCAGGGATGAAGAAGACTCTAGAGCAGATCTTGGGGCTCCCATCCTGGCCCCACGTTCAGGGCACAGCGTGAGTCTCTGCTGAGGGACGTGGAGGAGGCAGGGAGCCCGGCCTTACCTTTTCGGGGTTGAAGTCCGGAGGGTAGTACTTGTTGACACCTTTCCTTTCACCCTGGAAAGCAGGAGAGCCGCGACTTGGAGAGGGCCTGCAGGAGACCTGCCCGTGCCGCCTCCAGGGACAGGACCTCCTACAGGACTGGGTCCAGTGTCTGACCAGGCGGTGGCTACCTGGTGACAGGCCCTCTGTGGCCGCACTGGGAAGTCCCACAGGTGCGGAGTCTCACACTTCACTGTTTGGGGACCGTGGCTAACAGTCAGAAATGCAGAGGGCCACTGGCTTACAGTGGTCCCACTCACGACAGCAAGTGCTTGACCATGGAGCTGCAGCCCCAGGCCCTGGACTAGTGATTTTTGACTTTACAACAGTGCAAAAGTCAGGTGCTTGAAAGCTCGGAGTGAAAACCACACTGGAGATTCTGCAAGTGAATCTCGCCACAGGCCATGATATTCCTGTGAGCCCATCTCCTGATGCTGAGGGCCCCAGTCACCCTGGGATCTGAGGGTGCGCTCCCTGCTAGGCTGGAACGTGGGCAGACGTGCAGACTCGGCACGTGTTGACCTCTGGTGTCTTCACCACAGTAAGCAGAGCGCTTCCGCTTTTAACGTCACCACTGTGCAGACACACACGTAATGCAGCTGAAGCCCAGGTCTCCTTAGGGATCACGAATGCTGGCACATGTCCTAGTAAATGCTGGCATCACCCGCCCAATGGACCTAAAGACCCCTCAGAGCGCAGCTTCTCAAACCTGGCTGTGCAATTTGACTGTACGGCCACCTGAGGTGCTTCAAAAGTACAGACACCAGGACCCATTTGGGCATGGTGCTTGGACACTGGGCCTTTCAGCAGCTCCCAGGAAAGGAGACACAAAGCCCAGGAGACACACATTCCAGGAACACACCTCTCAACAACCGGCAGATGGAAATGACCCAAGTGTCCATCAACAGATGACAGATTTCAAAAACGTAGCCCAGGTTAGGGACGTAGCTCAGTGGCAGAGTGCTTGCTTGGCACATGTGAAGCCGAGTTCCACCCCCAGCACCACCCAAAGAGAGTCCCTGGGTGACCATTTTAGTGCATAATGAAGGTTCAAGCCTACCACACCAAAAAATCACAATCTGGAGTTTGAAATCACCAATTATGCAGAATCCCACCATCATGCACAATTAAAATGCACCAATTAAAAATATGGAAAAAAATGACTACCTTGGAGCTTGTGGAGGACGAGGACAGGGCCACTCTGGGGACCCCACAAAGACCCAGGGCAAACCACAGGGAGCACCAGGCTGTCTACTCACCATCTTGGGAGCTGTCTAGGGTCCTCGCCCTGGAGGCAGTCAACCTGGAGTTCCTCTGTCACTGCGTGGACCAGTCCTGCCCTCCTGCAGGCTTCCCTGCAAAGAGGCCAAGAGGTGTGATTCCTTTAGAATCAATTTGTGGGCCCTGCCTGCCTCTTGGAGCTGTCTGTCTCCCTCTGGGTCCTGGGTCCCAGCGCTGGCTTCCCGGCCGTCTTCAGAGGCCCAGTGCAGCTGGCCTGCCACACTCTTCCTCTGCCCCTCCTTTTTGGTTTCTGCAGTGCTGGGGATGGGACCTGGGCCTCGTGCATGCTGGGCCAGCGCTCCACCCGAGCTGCACCTCAGCACTGAAGACGTGGGTTTTGTTTTCTTTCCTCTGCCCTGAATGCTCTTCCACAGGCCACATGCTGTTAATGCACCTTATAGGCTGTCATCTCGGTCAGGTGGCCCATGCCACCTTTGGATGCTGACTGGAGACTGAATGAAACAACTGATGGAGGTTTCAGAAGTGTCCACTGGGTGACCCAGGTACTAAATGTGCAGGCTGGAGGCTGCAGACTACCCCCAGGGTTTACAGGAAAGACTTTTAGGTCAAATAAAAGGAAGTTCTAGTTTACATTAAAGAGTTCACAGCCGGGCGAGGTGGCCCAAGCCTCTAATCCGGGCCGTGGCTCGGGAGGCTGAGGCAGGAGGATCACAAATTCAAAGCAGACCTCAGTAACTTAGCAAGGCCCTAAGTAGCTTAGTGAGACCCTGTGTCAAATGAAAATAAAAAAGGCTGGGGATATGGCTTGGTGGTTAAGCACCCCTGGGTTCAATGCCTGTTACCAATAAATAAATGAATAAAGGCCAGATAGTTAATGTTTCTGGATTTTTGGCCCAGAATGTCTGTGCTCAACAACTCAAAGCTCTCCTCAGAGCCAAACTAAAGATATGCATATGATGGGCATGGCTATAGTCTAATAAAAAATTTTATTTATGGACTCAAAATTCGAATTTGAAATTGCTACTACCTGTCACAAAATATTATTCTTTGGATCTGTCCCCACAATGATTTAAAAATTTAAAACCATTCTTTACTTGAATATTGTACAAAATCAAATGGGCCGAGTTTATCAGCTCTTGCCCAAGAATCACGAAGACTGGTCTCTAACTACCTATTTAGCCTACTTATGTATATGCTCTCTAAAGATTTTTTAAAAATTAATTTTGGTGATAATGGAGATTGAACCCAGAGGAGTTTTACCACTGAGCTACATCCCCATTCCTTTTTAAATTTTGAGACAGGACCTCCCTCAGTTGACCAGGCTGGTCTCCAACTTGGAATCCTGCCTCAGCCTTTGGATTAAAGGTGTGCACCACCACACAGAGCATGTTCTCTGATGTTCACTGAGGGGCAGGCAGGGTGGGGTCTGAGGAGGAGGAGGAAGAAGAGGAGGAAGAGGAAAAGGAAGAGGAGGAGGAGGAGCTGATACAGCTAAGTTTAGTCTGCATTATGCTACTATTATCTCTGGATAACCAATGAGGACAGGGGTGGGGGGTGGGATCTAGTAAGTTGCCCAGCCTCAGAAGCTGATAGCAAAGATTCTAAGGGAGTGGGGGTAGGGGTTTGTGCAATGCCCATGATGTAAACTGTTCTGCCATTTCCTTGAAACTATTTTCGTGTGTGTCCCTTTGAATGGGATTTTTCCAAGGTCTTTTTAACCCTAAAAAGTCCTTCTTACCAACGAAAAAACTTAAGTGCCCATGCAGGCTTTGGGGGGTCACAGCTCCCTGGGCTTAAATCCCAGCTCCACTCCTTACCAGCTGGGTGACCTTGGTCAGTGTCTGAGTTTCCCTGGGCTTTTGAAGAGTGGATGATGACGACAGTGGATGACTTTGGGGGTTGCTGTGGATGCAGTGATGCACGGGAAGTGCTTGCACAGTGTTAAACACGCAGCTCACAGGAGCTGGATGTGTGTCTTCAAGTGTTTTTACCCCCCCAGTGAGTGGCACAGACAAGGCCACAGAACGATGGATGGAAATCCGATCTTCAGTGTCAAAAGAGTACTGACCCCATTGGCCCAGAGTCACAGGGTGAATTTGGATCTGGCATCTGCGGAGTCCTAGATGCTTGACGTAAACTGCGGATTCTCTGTGAGCCTCACTTTCCTCCGCTGTAAAACGGGGGTTTACAAAAAGCATCCACCTGCTAAGGCTGCCTAAAGACCAGGTGGGCTGCAGTGTCGGGGCAGCGCCCGAGGTCGAGGTCAACGGTGGCAGTTTTAGTTCTCCTACCCACCGTCACCACTTCACCACGGCTTGGCAAGGTAGGGGCTGGCTGGTCTCATTTTCCAGAGGAGAAAACGGGGCGGCCCTTGAGAGACCGTAGGGGCCAGGGCAGGGTAGGGGGCGCCGCTGGAGCCCTGTGAACTTGGGTCAGGCGACGCGGCTGGCACCTCAGAGCCCCACTTCTCCCGAAGCACCGTCCGCAGGTGGGCGGTGGCCAGACCTCCGGCTCCACGCAGCCAGCCCACCCACTCACCAGCACACCAGCGCTTACCTGCCCTCCAGCTGACGTCACGCCGCGACTGGGCCCGGAAGTGCGCCCGGCCGGCCAGGGAGCGGATCGCCCTTCCCGCGTGACGGGGACGCCGGCGTGAGGCGGGGCGAGGCAGCACGTCACGCTGATTGGCTGGCTGCCGAATACGACTCGCCCTCTCAGCCCCGGGAGTGGATCAATTCAGGACTGCCCCGCCCAACCGCACAGACGTCACGGTGCCCCACCCCCGTCCCCGCCCACTCCGCCAGGCCCAATCCGAGGCCCTCCTCCCGACACCGCCCACCAGGAGCTCCGTCTGGCTGGCTGAAGCGGGAGAAGCCCGGTGGGCTCGCTCGAGTGAGGTCCCCGAGTAAACCAGCCAGCCGCCACCGCTGAGCCACACCTCCAGCCCAGTCCCTTGTTTTTGAACAGCTAGTAAACTAAGAATTGTTTTTCCTTTTCTTTTTTGGTACCGGCGATTGAACCAGGGGCTCTCAACCACTGAGCCACATCCGCAGCCTTTTTGTATGTTTTATTGAGAGACTGGGGTCTCGCTGAGTTGCTTAGGGCCTCGCTAAATTGCTGAGGCTGGATTTGAACCTGCTGTCCTCCTGTCTCAGCTTCTGGAGCCGCTGGGATTACAGGACAGCACCACCACGCCCGGCTTTTGTTTTTCCATTTTCAAGTGATTGGGAGGGGGAAAAAAGTTTCATTTCTTGTGAAAACAGTAATTTTAAATTCCACCGTCCGTAAATAGTTTTAATGGAGTACAACCACACCTACTCACTGACCTATTACCTATGACTGCTACCAGGTCCGAATTAAATGGTTGCAACAGAGAGTGTGTGGGCCACAGAACCTCCAGGATTGAATATCTGCCCCTTTATGGAGATGGGCAGAAGCTTGCTTGAGAGCTTCCAGACCAGCTGAGGGTGCTTTCTGCAAAGGGGAGGAGAGGCTTTTGAGAACTTTCTAGCGTGTAGGGCCCACCAGCATGGGCTTGATAATTTTGTGTAAGGGATGTTATCAGGCATCTGCTGTCTGCCAAGCCTCAGGGAGAGAGAGGAAAGGACATACCTTTTCCTCCACAGTCAGGCAGATAACTGACAGTTTACCACAGGCAGTGTGAGAAGTGATGACGATGCTAATCACCCATGATATTACTTCCTGCCAGGTTTCATCTGTTCTAAAGCCCTCACAGGTAAATTCTCATGTAATCATGGTGCTTCATACTGGGCTGGGCATGGGCTGCTCAATAAGCATCACCCACTCACTGGGTACTGACCTCAAACAATGCTCCTAGGAGGTGGAACTTCTTTATTGTTCCCATTTTATAGATTAGGAGATAGGTTCAGAGAGGTTAATCAATTGGCTAAAGCTCTGGCCTCACTAAATTGCCAAGGCTGGCCTTGAACGTGGGGGTCTCCCGTCTCAGCCTCCTGAGTTGCTGGGATTGCAGAATGAGCCACGGCACCCGGCTTAGTCAGGTCTCTTCTAAGAGAGAGACCCCAGCCCCTCACTGAGAGCACCTTGGGAAGAGGGGAAGGGGAGACTAAGGGGATGACATGCTGTTTCCAGTGACCTCGGTTGCCACCTGGAGACCTCACCCAGCACTTGGAGAGGGGTCCACCGCCTCCTGAAGGTCCCCCCAACCACACGCCCCTGGAGGTTCTCAGGGCATTTTCACACTGCCACCCTGGGCACCAGGTGTCACCATGAATTTGTTGGGGGCGATTGTTACAGAGCTGGGGTCTTCTGAGAAACTGAGGCAGTGTGAAGACCCCCTTCAAACCCTGATTCTTGTGACCAACTCAGATTTCAGACATGTCACTCAGAGTAACAGGAAGGAGTTTATTGAAGGGACAGAGAAAAACGAAAGGGGGCCAGGTGTGGTGGCACACGCCTGTCATCCCAGCAGCTGGGGAGGCTGAGGCAGGAGGATCATGGGTTCAAAGCCAGCCTCAGCCACAGCGAGGCACTAAGCAGCTCAGTGAGCCCCTGTCTCCAAATAAAATACAAAATGGGGCTGGGATGTGGCTCAGTGGGCGAGGGCCCCGAGTTCAATCCCCAGTAACCTCTGGAGGGGAGGGAAGGAAAGGAGACCCTCTGAAGGGAGACGGTGGGTCCTCTCAGAGAGGAGAGGGGGAGTCTGTCTCTCCTGCATCCCAGTTTTATTGGGGGTCCCAGAGAAGTTTCCAGAGAGTCCTGCCCAGTCCACTTCTTGACTTTTGGCTGACAGAAGGACAACCTTAGATTTTCAAGTCCCTACTCTCATGGTGATTCTAGGTTACCTTGGCCCATACTGACCAGTTGTAATTGGATTCTCTCTCTCTCTCTCTCTCTCTCTCTCTCTCTCTCTCTTTAGTTGTAGATGGACAGAATGCCTTTATTTGTTTGTTTTACGCAGAGCTAAGGATTGAACCCCGTGCCTCACACGTGCTAGGCAAGTGCTCTGCCAATGAGCTACAGCCCCAGCCCTCTAATTGGATTTTTAAAAATATTTCTTTCTTTTTTTTAGTTGTAGTTGGACCCAATACCTTTATTTATTTATTTATTTTATGTGGTGCTGAGGCTCAAACCCAGGGCCTCCCGCGCACTAGGTGAGTGCTCCACCCCTGAGTCCCAGCCCAGCCCTCTAACTGGATTCTTAAGCACACATTCTCCCAGGTTTTGTGGGGAGGATTTCAGGATCCCGTCACAGTCGCCCCCTGGGCCCCCCCCCTCCGCATTACCTTGGCTGCATTTCCCCTGCAGGTCCAGGTGGCCTGTCCACAGAAGCCAGGCAGGGCTGCAGGCAGATTGCTTCTGGAACAGAAATCGTGTGTGGGATCAGCACAGCGGCGGCCACTTTAGAGAATTACTCCCTCAACCTGGTGTCCCAGCGTCCTCATCTATCTGTCCCCCAACAGAATCGCATTTACACCATGGCCGTGCCTTGTGGGAGCGCTGGGTGCTCCTCTTGGCCCTGTTACCTGTGGATTTCAGTTGACCTGCTGTGTGACGCTAAGGACTTGGCCATCTCTTGGAACCTACTGTTCTTGAAATTTCAGAAAGCAAAGAACGAAGACAGACACTCAGATCATTTGGGGCAACTGTCTAAAAAAAGCCTTTGAAGTGATAACCCAGGACGTCATCGCTCAGGGCTGGGAAGAGGGGCCAGGGGGCTCCCCCCCGCCAAGGCAGGACCTGAGCGGCAGCCCCTCCTGTCCTCTGGTGGCTCTGCTGCGGTGGCCCTGCGTTCAACACTGAGCGCCCACAAATGTGAACAGACCTTGTGACCCTCGGGGCCTGTCTTGTGTTTTGTTTTGGTACCAGGGTTGGAACCAGGGGTGCTTAACCACTGAGCCACGTCGCAGCCCTTTTACGTTTGATTTTTACTTTCAGACCCGGTCTGGCGGCTTTGCTGAGGCTTCTGCCCCTGCCTCCCCAGTTGCTGGGACTGCAGGCCTGTGCCACCCTCTGATGCCTTCCTACCTGCCCAAGGAAACGGGGTGACACGCACAAGGGTCTTAACAGGGGCTTAGAAAGGCTGAAGTGGGGAAGGCAGTGACTCTCCCTGGCAGATACCCTCTGGGGGACCAAGAGTGTCAGGAAGCAGAGGAGAGCACAAAGGGCACCTGGGGAGGGCGAGTCCCCAAGTCCGGAGGAGACCAGACCCCTAAGGAAGTGGAGTTCACAGGCTGTTTGGCTCCGTAAACTTGTCTCCATGACAGAGGCCGTGGGGGGTTCTAGTGGGAAGCTGTTTACAGAAGCAGGAAGGACAAGGAGAGGACACTTCAAAGGGAACAGGCGGCTCTGGACGGTTTTTCACAATCCCAAAGCAGGGACCTGGGGCTAATTAGATTTCCTGGGAAGCAACCCTCTCCCAGCACGGCCTTCTCCTGATGATGTTCTTATCACTTCATTTTACACCCACGTCCTGCCTGGCCACCGCCACAGCAGGGCACAGCTTGGCATGTCTGCTCCGTCCTTGTCTGTCCCCTTTACTATTTCAGTGCTGACTTGGATCCCGCCCGGGTCTGTACGCGGCACGTGGAGTACTTACGAAGTGTTCATCTAAAGCTAGTGACCCCAAGTTCCTCAGCCCTGAATTCACCTTATTTTGTCTCCCCTCGAGACTGAGCCCAGGTGGCAGCCTCCGGTCTCAGTTCCCTGCAGGGACACCTGGGCCACTCCAGTCGCCATTCCACACCTTCCAGGATCAAAGGGTGCCGTTGTCTTCTGGGACTGAGTCGGCCCCTTTGCAGGATCCCAGATCTGAGGGGACACCCTGAGCGACAGGCGAAGGCGGCTCTCTCGGGGGACAAGACTGCTCCTGAGATCCAACAGGAGCTCTGAGGGGGAACTGGATTCCGCACTCGGCCGCTGGGCTCTTGTCTCCCAAATGTTGAAGAATAGAATCCAAACGCAGTAGGATTCATTAGAGAGAGAGAGAGAGAGAGAGAGAGAGAGAGAGAGAGAGAGAGAGAGACACACACACTCCCACCACGTGACGTGGGGCGGGCTGGATAGGAGAAAAACAGATTTTGGTGAGGTAGCTTAGGGCTTTGCAGTCTTGGGTGGAGCACGGAGTAAAATGGGTGATTTTGGTGCCTTATTGAACACAGTACCAAGATCACCAAAGATCACCAATTAGAATCTGTGTAAAACACACTTTGAAAAAGTACCAAGGTATCTGTAGCTTTCTGTCACTTCCATCTGGGTTCACACTCCCCCCCCTTTCCGGTTTTGCCACCTCTGGGACAAAGGACCTGCCTGGAGGCGTTTAGGCGCCTCTGGGTCAGCCGCCAGATGTGGCCTCTGCCTCTGAACAGGACCTCAGTGGGGGCCTGTCACTTAAGAGACGCGGCCACTCAGAGACACGGCCATTCCACTGCTTCTTCTTCCTGAGCTAACGCGGCAGCCAGAACTGAAGGAAGGGTCACCCAGACCCCAGCAGGACAGACTGCTCAATCACCCAGACTCCCGCCCTGCCCGCTCTTCCCGTTTAGACCTACAGCTCGGTCTGTGCCCTGGGGAGGAGCGGACCTCCCCTGCCTGCCTTCCCAGCACACCAGCCGGTCAGCTGAAGTTTCCCTCCTGCTTTCCACCAGTACTGACCAGGCCTCCGACCTAGGGTGCCAGGAACAGCCTCTCAACCAGTCACGGGCAGGGAGACCAGATGGGGTTGCTGTAAGCACTGCCAGGGGGGGAGAGGGAGGATTCCCTAAAGGGACGGAGAGTGAGACAGCCCCCCCCCCCAAAGAGCAGATGCACGATGAGCCAGGTGCATCATAAGGAGACCCTTAATGGGAGACCCTCTAACGGACAAAGACACAGATAAAAAACAGATCCCCAGGGCCTGTTCCCAGCAAGTCTAGTTCTCCCCACCTCACACCTGTGTCACCCAGCCCCCCCAGACATGCTGGCAGCACAAGCAGAGCACCTTCTGAAATGCACCCCAGGTCAATTAGCATGCCTCCACCCCCACACCAACATCTGAATGAAACCAGTTCCCTTCGTTTGAGTGACACACTCCTGTTCCTGACAGAGATCACAAGATCCCACCGAGTTGGTGAGTTGGTAAAAACAGTACCCATTTTAGGCTCTGGGGCCAGAAGGGCTCCACCCCTCAGCCCTGCTTGTTGAAGGACAGTAGCTGACAATATGTAAATGTCTGCTGAGCGCCAGGCTAAGGGACTGATAAGAAGAAATCCTTCTCCTGGGAGCGTCTACAAGTCAGCTCCTGATGAGGGCTGCTGCGCAGGTGCTGGGAGACCTGGGCCTCTGTCTGCTCACTGGGGTTGTGTGAGGAAGTGCTTCACCTCAAATTTATGGTCAGAATTTAGGATACTGCGTGTCATCACTCAGCAAGGACATCATGAGCCTCAAACTCAGAGTCACAGGGCAAATCCTGGTGGCGGATTTCTCCCTGCTCCAGCTCACGGGTGCCAGCTGACCTGAGACGCCTTCCGGGCTAAGAGCAGCCTGCAGAGCAGGAGTGCAGGCCTGGGCCAGCTGCTTGGGGCCTGGGAGCCTGATGGCTGGAGCCATGAGTTCGAGGGCAGCCTGGGCAAATTAGCGAGAGCTTGTTTCAAACAAACTCCAAACCCCAGGATACAAGGTGATGGGCACCAGGCAGGAGTCAGGAGGTTTGGGGACCACAGACTTCGCCCCCACCTAGAACACAAGCCCGTCCCAGGACAAAATCAGGACAATTTAGTTTATCAATCTTAACTGGCTTTATTTTCAATTCTAGAATCAGGCAACATTTCATTTCATAAAATAGAATTTGTTTTTCCATGAGTCAAGGCGCGGAGATGGGTTTTAGGCAGAAAAGAGCTGAAGAAAACAAACGGTAAACAGTTTCCCTGGAGGCGGGCCGAGGAAACACTGTCGGGGGACAGCGGGCTTTTGCGACTCCAAACCTAGGTTCTGTGTCCCCGAAAGAAAATCCAAGGTCAGACACTAAAAGGCACCTGGGGGGCTCTTATCCTAAGTGAAGAGAAAGTGGCAGTGAACACACTCAAGGGAGAGAGTGGGCCGCCTCTGTCCCTGAGCAGACGACAGAGGACACCATGTGGCTCCCAGATTTATTCCTGTGGACGTTTGCCTGGAGACCTGGGGACCACCTCTGCACTTTGTCAATCAAGTGTCAACTCCTCCTTCATCTCGGCTGGTGGCGTTTTTGTCCCTAATTGGTCCTTTCTGGAACTGTCACGGTGGCCATGCTATTCAGGGGGCTTCACTTACAAGTCAGTCCTGCTAAGGTGGGCCCTGGGGTCAGGGCCAGTTGGAATTGGCCTTAGCCAGCCTGTGCTGCTAAGGAAACCTCCCTCTGAACTCCTGCGACCCCTGTGGCCAGAGGCCTCGCTTGGCTTTACCCGGCCTCCCTGGGCCCTGTCAGGTTATTCCCGTCAGTCCTTCTGTCCCGTAGCCCTCCCTGTTTCCACTGGCTCACTCTCAAGGGGTGGACCTGTACAAGTTATTTACCCGTCTGCCAAGCTTCCAGTAACTTAAAGCACGCCCTGACCTTGCCATGCACCGCACTGCCCATCACGGCTACCCGAGGACATCAGGACAAGGTAGCTGGGCCTGACCACGCTCGCCTACGATTCCAACTGCTCTGGAGGCTGAGGCAGGAGGATTGCAAATTTGATACTGGTCTGGGCAACTTAGGGAGACTCTGTCTCAAAATAAAAATTTAAAAGGGCTGGAGATGTGGTCAGTGGATTAGTGGAGTGTGAAGCAGGATCCCATCCCCAATTCCGCAAAAACCTGGTCAACATCAGGTTAGTCTTTTTTTGGGGGTGGGTAAGGATTAAGACAGAGTGAATTCCATTAACCAGCCAATTAAAACTGGCTCAAATTTGGTTATAGTTTCTCTGATCCTGACTGACAGAGAGTCATGACGATTTTGGTTTGACTTTAGTTTGAGTGACTCCCTACTTTTCTAAGGCCTCGTGGGTGCTGGGCAAGGCAACTGAGCTACAGATGAGCCCCACTCTGAGCTCTACTTTGCGGGGAGAGGGGGGTGACCTCATTTTGGATTCTCTTCTGACCAGTTGGGGCCTGGTACAGGAGCTTAGTCCAAAACAAAGGTCCTGGGCTGAGCTCAGCTGGTAGCATGTGAGCTCAGCATCCCTGAGGCCTGGGTTCCATCCCCAGCACCAAGATAGAAGCAAATCCAAAACGAACGCCCGAGGCCATTCTTGTTGGTCAAGACATCACAGTACAGGCTCCTGCCCAGGGGCCAGGCCCCGACCAACAGGAGACCCCTGGGAAGGAAACTCGGTCCCCAACATGGCCGCACATCTCTTCTCCACCTGCCACCAGGAAGGGCCATGAAGGCTGCTCCAGCTCTGCGGCAGGTGCTGCTCACACTGAGCGGGCGACAGAGGGCAAAGGACAGAAGGTGCCCAGCCAGGGGGAGAAAAAAGGGGGGGAGATGTCCAATACACAAATACCTCCCAGGAAGTTGGAATACCGCCCCGAATGTCAGGCAGACATTTAGATTGTGTTTATTATACTCAAATATCCCAGACACCCCTTGTTCAGTCATCAATATGGTCACTAAGCGCTGCAAAGACGCCGTGGTGACCAGAGAAGGCGTCCCTCTCTGGAGCTTACACTGCAGCGGGCTCAGTGTGGGTTGTCCTGGGGAGACCCTTTCCTACGAGCAGGATCCCAGTCAAGTTCCTGCACACAAATATTCGGACCTGTTACCTGGCCACTGCAGAGGACCTGGAAAGGCAGGAGAGTGCCAAAGGAATTCAGAGATGGTCAGTGTTTGTTTGTTTGTTATGAATATTAGCCAGGTCAAAATAACTGATGTGAACATGTGCAATATTCCCATAACTTAAGCACAACGTCACAGAGCATTTTAAAAGACCAGTTTTTAACTTTACTTTTCCTCACACAAACACCAGGGTGTGTTGGGCTTAAACACCATAATTTCCCACAAACCAGCCCCTGCCCTGCTGTGCTCAACACCACCATAATTTACTTGTTAAAATCAGGAATAATAATGAGTTTGTCTATGGTAGCAGCCTGGAAAACGGACTCAGAAAGATGTGTTTAGGGGACAGGCTGGGAGGCTGACCGAACAAGACATGTGGAGGGGAAGTGAAAAGGTCACAGGCAGCCTGGGTGGCCTCAATAACTTCCTGTGGGGGGACCAGACTCTGGGTATTTCCAGGCCCTTAGAAATCACCTCAGCATCCTCACTTGACAGAGGAGGAACCAGTCCAGGGAAATAAGTGACAAGGTCACAATGTGCAGTCGCAGAACTGGGGACAGAACCCAGGTCTCCTGATTCTTGGCCAGGGCTGCTTCTATGCAGTAGAACTATCCATTACAATCTTTTTTTTTTTTTTGGTATTGGGGATTGAACTCAGGGACACTCAACCACCGAGCCCCATCCCCAGCCCTATTTTGTATTTTACTTAGCGACAGGATCTCACTGAGTTGCTTAGTGCCTTGCTGTTGTGAAGCAGGCTTTGAACTCTGTGATCCTCCTGCCTCAGCCTCCTGAGCCGCTGGGATTACAGGCGGATTACCCGGCTCCATTACAATTTTATACACTGTGTTTCATATAATCCAATTGGGTCAACCAGTTTCCAGAACATCTGGCCATTTAAAACATCTCTATGGTGAGACAATTAACACGTTTTGTCCTACACATACATATGTACCTATCATGCTTAACTTATCAATTAGGCACAATAAGAAATTCCCAATAACACCTAATAATAAAACAGAAAAATTATAACCACATACAATGAAAGTTCTTTGAAACCTATGCATTATTTCTGGAATTGCCAACTCAACATTTTCAGACTACAGAGAACTGAAACTGAGGACTCCTATAATATATACCTTCTGGCATATGATGTTGGTCAAATAATTAAACTATCTATTTGTGAAGACTAACCCACTTTTCTGTCTTCTGATTTTGGGCTCTAGGTTAGAAGTTCTCAGCTCAGGCCATCTCCTCTCCCAGGGGTTGTTTGGCAGTGTCTGAAGACTTTTCCTCCCCAATACTGGGGATTGAAAAAGGGGCTCTTTACCAGTGAGCTACATCCCCAGTTCTTTATTTTGAGACAGGGTCTTGCTAAGTTGCTGGTGTTGGCCTGGAGCCTGCCATCCTCCTGCCCTAGCTTCCCCCAGCCCCCCAAGGAGGTTGAATTACAGGTGCACCTGGCACGGGGATGTTTTTCGTGGTGACCATTCGGGTTGGAAGGGAGCTTTCCTGGTGTCTAGAGAGGAAAGGCTGCATATGCTGCTCAATTTCTTAACAGTGCCTAGGGGAGTGTCCCACTTCAAAGAAAGATCTGGCCTTTGATGCCAGTAGTGTGGTTAAGAAACCTTTCACTCTAGGAATAGAAACCAAAAGGGGAGCTCAGGTCGGGCAGAAGGTTGGGCCGTGCTGACCAAGAGGGAGAAGCCAAGTGGGCCGAAGAATCTGCCACCAAAGGTATTATTTCCAAAGGTGGCCTGTTAGTTACCCAGGAGGCTGAGACAAGGGGATCACAAGGCCAACATGGGAATCAGGTGACACACGACTGGGGCTGTAACCCGGTGGCAACGAGCCCTGGGATCAATTCTCAGTACCCGACCCGGCTCCAAAACAAAGGTCAAGCATCTTTGGGCTTCTAAATCCCAACATTTCCCCACCACGTTTGCAGCCTGGACGAACATGCTCCTAGTTGCCCTCTCCCCGCGTCCCCTCCCTCGACATCTACCCCGAGCACGTGGGAGGTGCGCCACCAGCTCGGCCCGGGTTCTCCATGGGGGCTCCCGGAAGGGCCCTGTCGCCGCGCCCCGCTGGCATCCCTTGGGCCACTTGGGCCTCCGGGACCGGCTTCTTCCCGTGGGATGCTTACAGTCACAGCGCCCACCTCCTCAGGCTGCTGCGGGAGCCCCTTCGCCCCACGGACCCCACTCCGGGGCTCAGCCTGTCCCGAGTTCTCCGGGTGCCCAGGGCCGCCTGCGGCAGGGGCGTGAACTGCCCCACAAACGGGGCCCCCGAGGCTGCGAGACCGCGATCTCACGGCGTGGAGGGGGTGGCCTGGGCTCCAGACCTGAGGGGCGCCCAGACGAGCTTCTCATCCCTCTTGGGCCCTTCGGAGCCTAGTTCTCGGCTGGGAAAGCGACCGGCCTGCGCCCGGAGGTCCGTGGGCCGAACGCCACCGGTCGCAGCGCGACACCGGTCACACGCGCATGCGCGAACACGCGCGGGGGACTGTGGGAGGTTGGCTGCTCCCCGAGGCCCCGCCCAGACGCCGACGCGGTTGTCGGGGCAACCGGGCGGGGCGAGGACGCTGCGGCGAGAGCTTGTTCCTGGCTGCCTGGCCGCTGGCTGGCGCTCCTCTGAGCCGGTCTTCGTGCGTTCGCTCTCTGATGGGACAGAAACTGACTTTCAGGCCTTGGGGGAGCACTTTTTAATCAAATGACAGCTTCGATGCCAGTGGAAACCGCTTTAAAGACCTCCCAGTGTCGACCTGGCTCATCACATAGGCCCCCCCCCGCCTTTTTTTCTCCTTTCCTCCTTTGCCTTGGAATACTATATAATTTATTAACAGCATCTATAATTTATCTGACTTCTTCAAGCCAGAACTTGTTTAGACAAAACCGCGACTCAGAGTTCTGCACAAATGACTCAGTGGTGACTAATTCCATTCCGAAAGCATCCTTTACAAAAGAGTTCGCCGCAGGATTTCTTTAAATAGAAAACTTCCTCAGTGCCCTGAGAAGGATTCATGTTACAAGAAATTCATTTAGATCCCAGATCCTTCTCCCTCCCCACTTTCTATTTTTTTTATTCCCCTGCACACAGGGCTGCTGTATGTGGCCGTTACAAGTTGTGTTCTGCAAAGGGTACTGGCTGAGGGGCAGGGTCCTGGGGCTGATGGACACAGGTTGCGGTCTCCAAGCTAGAGAGCAGGTCCAGTCCTATAAAGGTTTTCTCCTTCCTTCCCTTCTTTCTTTCTCCCCGCCACCCAGCCTGGCTGGGTATGGGACCCAGGCTTCTTGCTAAGCTGATCTCCAGTCCCAGCCTCTGGTGAATTAGAGAGGTGCCTTATTCTGTTTGCATGATGGTCCTGTATGTACTATCTACCTTCCAGCCTACCCAATGCTTTTATAACATCAAAAATCAAATCAAGTTAAGAGAAACGTAAGTTTCTCTTTATACAAAAAGCACAGGTTGTGATTCGAGAGACTTCAAGTTGGTTGGTTAAGAATCTCCTTTACAGCAGCATAAGGTCACAGTTTATAAAACATTAAGGAGGAAGTATTTTGACCTTTTCTCGTGATAGGCTGTTATTCATTAACTTTCTTTTAAAGGCAAACAGCTGTTTAAGCTGATGTGTCTACAGCTGATTGGTTTAATTTCACTGAGTCATGATGATGAGGATGTAGCTTATGTTTTTTTGTGTGTGTTTTGCTTATGAATTAGAGCTAGTGTTTTTTTTTTTAAGAGAGAGAGAGAATTTTTTAATATTTATTTTTTAGTTCTCGGCGGACACAACATCTTTGTGTGTTTGTATGTGGTGCTGAGGATCGAATCTGGGCCGCATGCATGCCAGGCGAGCGCGCTACCGCTTGAACCAGGTCCCCAGCCCTAGAGCTAGTGTTTTTGAGAAATCAGCATGACTTTTATTTTTCTCTTTTCTGTACTGGGGATGAACCCAAGGCCCTTGCATGCTAGGCAAGCACTCTTCCACTGAGCTATACCCCAATCTCATAAATAGCTTAAGTTTCAGCTACGTGATTATGAACACTTGGCCTTGAGATATAGCCACACTGTGGCCTCCAGTTTATTTTTGTTTTTTACAGTAATCGTTACAAGACCTGGGACTTGATGGGATGGTTACAAGTTTTATGGTATGTTATTCTACTTTGTTTACGCTACAGACTTTGTGTGGGCCCAAGTCATTGATGAAAGCTAAGCAGGGTGCCAAGAAGGTCAAGTAAGATACACGCGGAGTATTTGCTGTCTTTCTGTGCTTCACCAGGTCATCCAAGGAACCAGATTCCTTCACCTTTGTGCTCCTCCGTCTCCCAGGGACTGTCCTCAGATACATTTGTCTCCTGTCCAAGTTTCAACCAGCAGAAAGGAGGAGGAGAAAGTCTGGGGTAAGTGGCTTTGTGTCACAGGAGATGACTTCTACATGGTTTTATCATGATTGTATCTGTTCCTTTGGCTCACACTCCGTCACGTGGGCGTATTCTGCTGCAAGAGTTTCTGGGAAATGTAGTTTCTGCTGGGATCATATGTCCTGAAATGCAGGGGATTCTGTTACTAAAAAAATAAAGGGACAGTGGACTCTGGGGTACAGTTTGTGATTGACCCAGGGTCAGGACTGGGTCACTAGATGTTTCGGATAAGCACAGAAGACATGAGTCAGTTTTTTGTTTGTTTGTTTGTTTGTTTTTTGGTATGGGGATTGAACCCAGGGGCACTAAAACATTTAAGCCACATCTCCAGCCCTATATATATATTTTAAAGACAGGGTCTCACTGAGTTGCTTAGGGCCTCGCTAAGTTGCTGAGGCTGGCTTTGAACTCACAGTCCTCCTGCCTCAGCCTCCTGAGCCATGGGGATTGCAGGCGTGTACCCACCACACCTGGCATAAGTCTACTTTCTTGTTTTTTGGTGGAGGGAGAAGGTTTCATTATATTTAATAAGCATCACTGCACAGCAGAGGAGCGTTGAAATGTCACATATAGCCCTTGCTGACTGTATGACTTGGTGATGTTATGTCACCACCCAGCCTGTTTTTCTGACCGGTAAATGGCTCACAGACTCACTTCTCCGGGGGTGCTGTGAGGGTGACCTTGAGACACCAAAGTACTGGAAACTCATGATTCCCTCTGATCCTCAGCCATGGCGAACACGTCTTATTTTTTACTTTACAATATTCTTTCTCTCTCTCTCTCTGTACTAGGGATAGAACCTAGGGGTGCTCTGCCACAGAGCTATGTCCCCCCTTCTTATTATTAGTTTTTAAGTTTTGAGATGGACCTTGATTCACTGCCAACGCTGGCCTCAAACTTGGGATCCTCCTGCCTCAGCTGACCAGGTTGCGGGATCACAGGCTTCGCCCCTGCGCCTGGCAACAGTCGGCTCTTGATTTTGGAGGTTGCACAAAGCTGTACAGCCAAAAGGGGAAGAGGGAAAAGTGTTGACATGCCACATCTGATTGCCATTAGAAAACGGTGGGTGTTGATGCCGTAGCTATGGGTTTCAAACAGGAGCTGGGGTGAGGTCATCCCTGTGGTCTGCAGCCATTTAGTATCCCAGTGGGAAAGCCCAATTCAGTTGGAAGAGAAAAGTCTTTTCTAGAAGAGTCAAGAAAAAGAAAGAAAATGCTGAAGTCACATCTGTCACTTAACCTCTTGTGACCAAGAGGCTGCTCCTGTTAAAGGGAACACTATTTAAACGCCGCCTGTCATCAAAAAGTGATAGAATCATCGTGTGAAGCTGGGCGTGGTGGCACACACCTGTGATCCCTGTTACTTGGGAGGCCGAGGCAGGAGGATGGCAAGTTTGAGGTTCGCCTGGATAAACCTGGGGCTGGAGATGTGGAGTTCATGGTGGAGCACCCCTGGGTTCAACCCTGGTACCACAGAAACACAAGTCAGATGAACCCACTTTGAGTGCTGTCTACCACCTCTACAAAAAAATTTACAAAAGAGGGCCTTGTACCAAATATCCGACCAGTACTCTGAAATGAAAATGTCAAGTTCAAGTTCATCAGTCCCACCTCCGGCCTCAGCCTCCGCGGCACAGGATGGTCTATTCTCCACTCTGCCGCCAGAGGGAGCCCTCGACTCTATTTTTCAGCAAAAGTTTCCAAGTTTGCACATCGAACTTTTTTTTTTTCCCCCTTCTTTTTATAAAGGAAGTGAAATTCACAGAACATAATATCCACCCATTGGAAAGGAACAATTCAGGGGTGCTGAGGACCTTCACGGTGCTGTGCGACCACCACGACGTTCTAGTTCCAGAGCATTTCTGCCTCATTCACCCCTGACACCCTGTATCCGCGGGCTCCTGCCACTCCCCTGAGACAGTGGACACGGGCTACTTAGGAAGTGCACAGTTACTGGGGCTCAGGGTCCAGAGGTTCGAGGTCGGGCGGAGCGTGCAGTCCCATCCTGAGCCAGGAGGGAGTTTGGCTTTTTAGATGAGACGGTGCGGTATGTGTCTTGCCTTGCCTGGCTCCTTTTGCAGGGCCTGGGGTCACTGCGTGTTTCAGTTGCACGCGACATGGCTGCTGATTTTTCCAGTGGTGGCCGCGAGGTGGCCTGGGATTCCACCCGGAGAAGCATGTTCGGGTCCCCGAGGCTCTGGGCTGCAGGTGCCCACAGCAGTCGCTCTTGGAGTTGAAGCCCCGGTTCAGGTGCTGATGCCCACCGGCGGGCACGAGGGCTCCATCCTGGGGTCTAGATTCCAGGCGCGTCTCAGGGGAGCCTTTTCCCTTTTCTGGTGCTGGGGACCCACGGAACCAGGGCCTGGTGCAGGCCAGGCAAGTGCACCTCCCCTGGGTCATGCCCCCAAACCTCAGGGGGACTTTTCTCCTCACCCCTTCTAATTTGCTCCAAGACTGTGAATTTATCTATAAGTCCTTGATTTTGATTATCTCACTGACTTTGATTAAAAAATATTTTCTTTGGAAATCATTGCAGACTTCTAAAACTATTGCAAAAATAGTTACAGGGGGTTCCTCTTCCGGCTCTACACCCCCGAAGAATTGGAAGCAGGGGTTCGTGGGCAAGTTGCTGTCGTGTTCACGGCTGTGGCAAGGCGAAGCAGCCCCAGTTGTCCTGTGACGGATGAGTAGCTGAACAACTGAGGCATAATGGAATATTATTCAGCCACGAAAAGGAACGGGCCAATGTTCACTGGGTTAGTGCTTTGAACACCTCCTGCTGAGGGAGAGAAGCCACTCGCATGCTCCCATTTGTGGGAACTTCCAGAGAAGGTTGGACAGCTGGCTTTGAGCTGGGTAATTTAGGGGGATGTGAATTTCCCTTGACAAAGTTGGAAGACAGCAGGAAGGATTCACAGGGGTCATGCACATAGTAACGTCTGCAGAGCTCAAGTGCGTGCCTTGGAATGATGTTAACATAACACACCTAATCTCAGAGTTTGCTGCTGATCTCACACATGCTCTTCCCTCTAGCTTAGGAGGCGCCCAGGGTTGCACGGTGCCGTGTGTTTTCCTGTTTCTTTCTTTCCCCTAATCCAGGGCAAATCCCCTTTCTTACCCTTTCTTGCCCTTGATACTTTTTTTATTTTTATTTTTTTAATATATCTATATTTTTTTAGTTTTTGGCGGACACAACATCTTTGTCGGTATGTGGTGCTGAGGATCGAACCCCGGCCGCATGCGTGCCAGGCCAGCGTGCTACCGCTTGAGCCACATCCCCAGCCCTTTGATACTTTTTTAAAAAAATGCACTTCTGAGCATTGACTCCAGGGGGCGCTTTTCCACTGAGCTTCATCCCGTCATTTTTGATTTTTATTTTGAGAAAGAGTCTCACTAAGTTGTTGAGGCTGGCCTCAAATTTACAATCCTCCTGTCTCAGCCTCCTGAGTAGCTGGGATTAGAGGGCACCCTACAGTGCTGGGCCCCCTTGACATTTTTGAAAAGTGGAGGACAGCTATTTTGTAGAATGGGCTTCAGTCTGGAGTTGACCCACGCTTCCTGGCGCTTGAATTCAGGTAATGCTTTTTTTTTTTTTTTTGGCACGAGTCCTTGTCATGATGTGGTGTCCTCCATGTGTCATATCAGGAGGTGTGGGGGAGGCTGATTTACCCCACGCTGTGGGTTGAATGTGCCTTCCAAGTTCCATGTGTTGGAACCTTGGTTCCCAGGACAGCTGTGTTGAGTGGTGGGACCTCTGGGAGGTAGCTGGGTCACGGGGCTCAATGGGTGGATCGGTCTGTGGGTGAGGGGATTCATGGGTTATGGAGGGAGGGGCTTTGTTATCAAAACCGGCTGGGTCTAGCACCCTTGCTCTGTCTTGCCATGTTGCTATCCTTGGAGAAGGCCCTCCCCAGATGTCCTTGGACTTCCCGGCCCTGGAACCATGAGCTAAATGAACCTCGATTCTTTATAAAGTCACCCAATCTGTGGTGTTCAGTCATAGTCACAGAAAGTGGATTCAGACACCTCTGTATTAGATGGAGTGCCTTGTTGAGGTGGGGACAGCTTGCCCCTTCGTGAAGTGTGGGACATGGCCAGTGTCTGCGGGGGACGCCTTGAGACTTTGCAGATATCCTGTTTCTCATCCAACCTTTGTTCATTTATTTCCTTATTTTTCTGTGGCCTTAGGGATGGAACCCAGAGCCTTGCTCATGTGAGGTAAGCACTGTGCCTCTGAGCCTCCCCCCAGCCCTATCTATTTTTTATTAAAGAAAACAACAACTGAGCTGTAGATGGATACATGTCTTTATTTGATTGATTTATTTTTATGTGGTGTTGAGGATTGAAGCCAGTGCCTCACACATGCTAGGTGAGCTGAGCCACAACCCCAACCCTTTTATTGATTTATTTATTGGGCACCGGGGATTGAATCAGGGCTCTCAACCACTGAGCCCCCTCCCCAATCCTATTTTGCATTCTATTTAGAGACAGGGTCTCACTGAGTTGGTGAGGGCCTCACGGAGGCTGAGGCTGGCTTTGAACTTGCGATCCTCCCATTTCAGCCTCCCGTGCTGCTGGGGTTACCAGTGTGTGCCACCGACCGTGCCTGGCTCTCTGGTTTTGAGAAGGCATCTTGCCAAGTTGCCCAGGCTGACCTCAGCCTCCTGGGCTCCAGTGTTCTCCTGCCTCAGCCTCCAGAGTAGCTGGGATTATATGTAGTGCCACCATGTCTGGCTGCTTCTACCAATGTTTTTTTTTTTTTTTTTTTGGTACCAGGGATTGGACCCAGGGCACTTAACCACTGAGTCACATCCCCAGACTTTTTTAAAAAATATTTTATTTAGAGACAGGGTCTCACTGAGTTGCTGAGGGCCTCTCTAAGTTGCTGAGGCTGGCTTTGAACTTACCATCTTCCTGCCTCAGCCTCCGGAGCTGCTGGGAGCCTTTACCCATTTTTAAGAGCATAGGGACACTCAGGGACACTGAGATGTCACTCTTGGGCTGAGGTCATCACCACGTCCGTCTCCTGAACGTCTCCGTCTTCCCTGACTGAAGCTTCGCCCCCACTAAGCGCTGACCCCCCTCCCCCACTTCTTCTGTCCCCGCAGCCCCTGTTCCGCGGTCTGCCTTCACACCGGTCACTATTCCAGGGCCTCGCAGAGGGGAAATCACCCCACGGTGGCCCTTTGTGTCCGGCAGCCCTGGGGAATGTCTAGCTGCTCCTTTTCAAAGCTCCTCAGACCGTGACTCCCTGGGTCCGTACCTGGGTCCCGGGCTTCTGTCCTCAGTCCTGTCCCTCCCTGCCCGGTCTCCTCACCCACACCAGCGCTTCCCTGTCTGCAGCCCAGGCTCTCCCGTCCCCAGTCGCCTCCTGCTGAGGATGAGACCTCTTTGGAGGCTCGCTGAGCTCGTGACTCTGCAGCATGGTGCCTGCACCTGCCCCGTGCCCGTGTGGGGCCTCTCGCTGGGTCGCAGCGCCACGGGGGGGCACTTGCAGTGAGGTGGCACTACAGAGGTGCTGCCAGGGACAGCATGGCCACCCCCTGGGGACCCGCCCTTCCATGAATGGGTGGGTTTATTTGGGAGGGAAAAGCGCTCATGACCAGTCACCTCCCCATGTCCCACCTCCAGGTACCACTGGGTGTGACTTTGGGGACGAGGTGACTGTCACAGTTGGATGTGGGATGTTCCCGAGGCCCGTGGTCCCCCGGGCAGCAGTGTCAGAGGTGGGCTTTGGGAGGTGATGGGCCCTGACAGCCGTCCCTGTGGCTGGAGCCATAGCTGAATGGACGGTTGGGAGGTGGCGGTCACCAGGAGGAGGACCTAGTGCAAGGCCGCGGGTCCTGGGGGAGGTCCACTGGGGACTACAGCTCTCCCGGCCCTGCCTTCCTGCCTCCTGGCTGCCTGAGGGTGGCCCTGCTCTGGGCGCCCTTCACCACGACGCCCATCTCACCAAGGCCCAGGAGCCATGGAGCCGCTGACCACGGACTGACCCGGGACTCTGAAACCCAGAACCCAAAGGAACCTTTCCCCTCTTTTAAGTTGTTTTTCTCAGGCACTTTGTCACAGCGACAGAAAGCTAGCAGCATCTTCCAACGCGCTGATGCCAAGGAACCTGCCGAAACCCAGCGGGTGTCCCAGAAACCTTGACCTTGACCGTGCCCAGAGCTGAGTTTGCCATTTGTTCCACCAGAGTCCCTCCTTCCAGCACCTTCTTCTCCATTTGACAGAGGCACGAGCCACAGACTGGAGAGCCCGGCTCGCCTCCCTTCCTGCCTGCCGCCCTGTGACCTTCACATTTGGTGGCTGGACTGTCAGCTCCACAGGGCTGAGGAGTCCCGCCCGCCAAGTCCTTGGCCTTGGCGGTACCCACAGCTGCGACACAGCCTGGCGCCCAGCTGTCGCTAAACAAATTCTCACGTGTGAAGGGATTCCAACGGCTCGTGGCGTGGTTCAGGTCTTGGTGACGCGTCTGGATGCCACCACACAGGGCAGAGCCAGCCGGCGTGAAAAGAGGTGAAGACCGTTTCATTCAGATTGAAAAAAAGAGCTCATGGTGGAACCCGTCGGCTGCCGCCGTCTCCTGCTTGTCCACAGGTTCACCTTCTGGGGTCTCTGTTACCCAGGTGAAGTGCAGTCGAAAATACTCCATAGAAAATTCCAGAAATAAACAAGGGAAAACACTGCGGGGAGACACCGAGAGCCGGGTGCGTGGGGACCCGTCGGGTCTGTCCAGATCCCCGCGGGAAGCCCCGGCTCCGAGTGGCAGTGTCTGGAGGTGGTCAGGTCCTGGGGGTGGACAGCTCTAGAGGCTTCCTGCTGGGCAGGTTTGGGTCCCCTGGCAGGAGTGGGGGTGACACGGCACGCTTCTTTGCTAAGACTGCCTTGGGCAGGCTGGGGACAGGGCTCGGGACAGGGCCCGGGTCAGGTCTAGTTGAAAAGTGGGTTGGAGAAGTCAAAGGTTCAAGTGCAGGAGGGGTGTCCCTCAGTGCCGAGAGCCTTCTCACGGGGGGCTTGAACCCAGGGGCCGTCTCCCCCGGAGCCAGCCCCCAGCCCTCTGTATTTTTCATTCTGAGACAGGGTCTCTCTAAGGCTGGCCTGAGACTCACGATCCTCCTGCCTCAGCCTCCCGAGTGGCTGGGATGACAGGGCTGTGCCCCGGGCTTGGCCCTTTTCTTTTCTGTCACAGGCATCCAAAGCTGTGGTTTTCCCTCCTTCCCTGTTTTGACTTCACCCCGCCACGTTCTGGGCTGTATTTCCGTTACCATTCAGTTCAGATTTTCTCCCCTTTCTGTTGTGATTGTATTTGCCCTGACCCGGGGCTGTTTCGGCCTGTGGGTCTAGAATTCCAGACCTTTGGGGTTTCTCATGACCTTTTTGTGGTTGCTCTGAGTTTAGCTCCACCGTGCTCATACCCTGTAGGATCCTGGTCCTTAACAAAGTTTATGGAGACTCGCTCTGCAGCCTGACACCCGGGCTGTTTGGGGGAGTGTTCCCAAAGCCGCAGATTCTCACACAGGCGCCTGGGGCTGGCCACCTTGGGCCGAGGTGGGTAAGGGCCCCAGGGTGGCTTTAACCCAGGACGTGGCTTCTCCCTGGAGACTTCAGGCCTACTCTGTCTGCCAGCGTTCTGGGTTCGGGGAGCGAAAGGGACAGTCACTGTGGGGGAGGATTTTCCTCACCATGAGGACAGAGGTGAGCCACCCGAGGAAATGTGGGTTCCCTGAAGGTCTGTCCGGGGGCTGCTCGGTCATTTCTATTCCTGGGGACTCAGGTCACATGGCTCAGGTTGGGGACAAGGACGGTGTCTTAGGTGAGAATACTGCAAAGCCCCATCCACTGGGGCAGGATCCAGGGGTTGGAAGAAGAGAGACCAGTAATGGGGTCGCCCACGCTGGGCGCCCTTCTCAGTTCCTCTCACGGGGTGGGAGCCTCAAGGCCTGGGAGAAGCCACTGTTTTCCCAAAGCTGGGGACACGCGCCCTCCATGACCCGCACGACAGGAGTCAATTCCAGTCACGCGCCCCATGGCGACATTTCGGTCCACAGTGGGCAGCGTCCACTGCGGCACCCTGTAGGACGGCAGCGCTGGAGGTGGAACTGCGCCTGGCCGGGGGCAGCGAGGCCCCACTCCCGCCCTCTGGGGCTGATGGAGCCCTGGCCCGGGCAGGTGGGCGCTCTGTCCCCAAGCTCAGCCCGGCCTGGACCCTCCCGGAGATTCTCCAGTCTCCTTCCCTGTGCCCTTGACCAGGGTCCCCCTCGGAGGGACATTTCTGTTCTCAGATCGCACACCAGAAGTCACCGGCTCTCTGGCCTTGGCCCAGGTTTCTCAGTCCCGAGGCTTCCTGGACGACCGCCTTCGCTGGTGGTGTGTCTTGAAGATGTCCCCATGTTCACAAGAGTCACAAGAGCGCTCCACCCAAGGCCCACAGACCCTTCCCGACCCTGTACCCAGGCTCCCCATTGAGAATCTTTTCCAGATTGGTTTCAACTGTCTGTTTCTCTGTCCCTGTCACCTACACACACACACACACACACACACACACACACACGCCCCTCCCCTCATTCACAGAAGATAAGTTCTAGACCCTCCAGTGGGTGGCGGACACTGTGGGTAGTACTGAGCCCTGTACAGACTGGTTTTTTCCTATACCTGCACGCCTAGGATAAAGTTTAAATTATAAATTAGATGCAGAAAGAGATGAACAGTAATAATTAATAATAAATAGAATAATTATAATTATATTCACTGATGAAAGTTAGCTAAATGTGGTCACTCTCTCTCAAAATATCTTATTTTCACCTTACCTCCTAAAGGAAGTGCTTTATAGCTTCTCTTCGGCATGTCTTAACAGCCAGCCCCACTACTGCTAACTTGGGGGCCATTCAGTACACTAAAATGTACTTGAACACAAACACTGCAATACTGTGACGGTCAGCTGGATCACAGAGGTGGCTACTGAGTGACTAACGGGTGGGTAGCATATACAGTGTGGATACACTGGAAGAGGAATGATTCACTGCTCAGGTGACAAAGCAGGGTGGCCCAAGATTTCCTCATGCTACCTATTTAATATCTTTAGTTGCTATTGATTGTGGGTAACTGAAACCATGGAGAGCAAAACCTCAGGCCGAGGGAATGACTGTATCTATGCATATACACACACACACTTGTCATGGGTGTCATTATTATTCTCCTGAATCTTTTTTTTTTGGAGGGGGGGAATTCTGGGGATTGAACTCAGGGGAACTTGAGTATCGAGCCATAACTCCAGCCATTTTTTTTTTGTATTTGGAGACAGGGTCTCGCTGAGTTTCTTAGGGCCTCACTAAGTTGCTGAGGCTGGCTTTGCACTTGCAATCCTCCTGCCTCAGCCTCCTGAGCCTCTGGGATTACAGTTGTATGCCACCGTGCCCAGACTCTTCTCCTGGATCTCTTGGGAGTTAGTGGTGGACATCCTGTGCTTTCTTCCCTGAATACTTCACTCTGCATCTCTTAAGAACAATGTGCTTTCACCTCACTTTAAGACAATCATCAACTTTGAGACCCTTAACACTGATACCCTCCTAGCATCTGGTGTATAGTCCACATGCGAATTGTGCCACAGGACTGGGTGATTTTCTTAAAAGGATTTTTTTGGGAGAGGGAAATAGTTTTCAATTTATATAAAAGTTTCATAAATAGTACACAGAGCAAGATCTTTAAGATCCACGTTGGAGGGAAATCCTAGAGGACTGAGAAAAGGGATTTGAACTCAAACAGGACACCATAGAAAGAAGGAAATAAAAACCTATTTAAATAGCAAAATTGAAATATTCCAAAATTAGAAATTCCAAAAGTTCCAAAACCATATTTTGATATTCCAAAGCAGGTCTCTCATCTATTTATCCATCCATCCCTTTGACTAATATTTATTCTGTGCCTGTGATGGGCCACGTACTTTCCTGGTGGTCGGGATCCAGCTGTGAATAAAAGTTCCTATCCTCACAGGGCTCACTTTAGAATGAGAGGGGATAGGCAATAAATGTGAAATCTACCTGTAAATGTGTTAGGATACAGTATAGAAAAAAGAATCTAGAACAGGGTGAAGGGATTGGGAATGCTGGGACATGGGTTGTGGTTTTTTTTTTTTTTAAATATTTATTTATTTATTTTAGTTCTCGGCAGACACAACATCTTAGTTTGTATGTGGTGCTGAGGATCGAACCCGGGCCGCACGCATGCCAGGCGAGCGCGCTACCACTTGAGCCACATCCCCAGCCCGGGTTGTGGTTTTAAATAGAGTGGCTGGGGTAGACTTAATTAAGACATTGAGACCAGAACAAAAATTCATGCAGATAAGAGAGGGAGTTGGGTGGAAGAGCTTTCTAAGCAGCAGAAATAGCAAGTGCAAAGGCCCTGAGGTAGGACTGTGCTTAGCAAGTTTGAGCAAGAGCTAGGAGGCTAGTGCAGCAGGAGGGAGTGGGTGAAGGGGACATGGGAGGAGGCAAGGGCACGAGATAACGGGGCATTATGGGTCCTGGAAAGACTTGTCTCAAGTGAAGTGGGAGCCATGGAATGTTTCTGAGCAGGGGAGGGATGTGACCTGACTTAGGTGTTCACAGGTGCCCTTTGGTGGCTGTCGATGGAAGAGACTGTGGGGGGTCAGGGTAGGAGCAGGGGGATCATGGGAGAAATAACAGCTCTAGTCCAGGTGGAACTGGTGGCCGCTCAGCCCAGCTGTCAGGAGTTCATCTTTTTTATATCAGATCACCACTTTTCACATTTTGGTATGATAGCTACATTTCTTTTTATATATATTGCAAATTTGTTGGAATAATTTGAGCCAATAAAATTACAGACTGCAGAAAAAAATCAGATTGTTCAAATCAGGACTGACATTGCTAAGTTTAGTAGCTAGACACCTCTAGGACAAGGGCTGAGCAGTTATTGTAATTATTTTTCTTTTGCAGAAGTTTTCCGCCTGCTTATCCTGCCCCAGGCATCGAGGGGTTCTGGGAGATATCTGCAGGCAGCATTTCCTGTCCTAATTGGATGAGTTGACCTTTCCAACCGAGGACTCACAGCAGAGGAGAGGAAGAACTGGAAGTCTGTGTGGATCTAACCAGCGCTGTACGTGGATGCCCTGCAGGTATGAGGACAGGTCACGCACAACAGAGGCCATTTGTTAATTTCAGGAAGTTTGCTGCCAGAAAAAGGCAGAGGGTGTTGCCAAAATTGCTGCTGTCTGTCCTCCCTCCCTCTGTCCCTTGCTCCCCCCCTCCTCCCTTCCTTCTTTTCTTGAGGGAGGGTCTTGCTAAGTTGCCCAGTTTGGCCTTAAACTTGCGATCCTCCTGCCTCGGGCTCCCGAGGAGCTGGGATTAGAGGTGTGCGTCATCGCACCCAGCAGCTGCTAAATTTAAAATTTGAAAACAGGTTTCCCCCCCGGGTGGGGAAGGGTCAGAATCCTGCTCCGGTTCCTACTATAATCTTTTTGACACGCGGAGGGTATTATTTCCAAATTCCTTCTCTGCCCCTCTTCAAATTATGCAGATGGAACAGGAATGAAGGGGTTTTAAAATGTGAAAATGGATGGCAAAGACCTTCCCACGCAGTCTTCCAAGTGGGGACACTGAGCTCGTTGGCGGGGTGTCGTACGGGCAACCATGTGCATCATGCTAGGAGGGGTCTTTAGCTGGAGCCCCTTCAAATGATATTCATTCTGTAATAAATGGTTTTTCCTATCAAGCAGGTGGGACCAGCAAAGTGCTGCCTGTGGGTGATAGCTCTTCACCAGGTCCTGGGATTCTTGGATCGTGAATTATGTGAGTTAGGGCTGGGCAAAATGACCCACAATGTCTGTAGGATTTCCCCGAGAATCCCGTCTTTTTCCAGATATTATGCTAGGCAGTCAGTGTGAGGCTGTGTTCAGTGGCAATAACAAACTGAAACTTCAGTGACTTCGGCCAACACAAGTTTACTTCTCCTTCCAGTAAGGCCGGTCAGCCGGGCTCATTTCCACACCAGGGACTGGAAGTCCAGTCTTCCTCCATTTTGGAACAGAACCCCCTTTGGTGGCTTTCAGAGCCCCCTCCAGAGGACAAGAGGAGGATGGAGGGGAGCACCAGCTCCTAACTGCCTCAGCCTGGTAGTGATAATCCATTGGCTAGAATGAGTCACATGGGTCTGACCCCTCTGCAAGGGATTGTGGGAGATGTAGAGGATTCTGGGAAATGTAGGCATGGACCCTGAGATGCTCATGATTTCTATTGGAAAACAGAGACTTGGCTTTTAGTGCCTCAAATATGGCAAGAGAATTGTGTTTGGCTATCACCCGTGTCACCCGAGGGGCAGAACATTTCCCCCTTTGGGAGCCAGGGTCGAGACCTGCCCTGATCTTGGCTGCACGGTGGACATCGTGTCTCCCACAAGGTCCTGTTCAGATACTGGAGCCCTGGCTTGCAGGCGGGGAGGTGGACACAGTGAGAGCTGGTCATCAGGACAGACCTTAAAGCAACTGAGGTTTATTCCTTCCCTGTCCCACCTGTTCCAGTTACTGCTGTTGAGCACCAGAATGTTCCAAAACGCAGAGGCTTGGAACAAGGGTGACGATGGCGTCTCCTGATTCTGCGGTCGACTGAGCTCTGCTGGGTGGTTCTGCTGCCTGTGGTGTTGGCTGAGGGCTCTCTGGGGCTGCATGCGGGGCAGGGACAGGGGCTGGGACATCCAAGGAGTGCTCAGTCCTTCCAGGACTCCTTCCAGGTGGCTGTTCCTCAGCCAATCACCTGCCCTGGGCTTCCTGCCAGCATAGCAGCTGGTCTCCAAGAGAGGGGGACAGAGGAGGCTGCCAGTCCTCCACATTGATGCCATGTATACATAGGCTTTTTTGTGGCCCTGGGAATTGAGCCCAGGGCCTCATGCACGCTAGGCAAGTGCTCTACCACCGAGCTACACCCCAGCCCTTTTTGTTATCTTCAGAGACAGGATCTTGCTGAGTTGCCCAGGCTGCCCTGAAACTTGTGCTCCTCCGGCCTCAGCCTCCCGAGTGGCTGGGATTATTGTATTCTTCCTTCTAACAGAACCCCACCTTCATGTTCATGGGGGATGATAATGTTCTCAGCTAAAAACCTACATCTCCTGACTTTTAGTGACGACAGTACTGACCATATGCATCCATATGGAAGTTACCGAAGAGGGTTCTAGTAAACCCTTGAACAGTGATGATTTAGATGGGAGGTATGCCTTTTCACTCTACTCCCTTCCTCTTTTTTTTTTCTTTTGCCCCAGAGACACAGACAAATTTACTTAGAAACGCTAATAGACAAGGGAGAATGTGAGCTTTCTCAAGAGAGAGATGTCTTTTGTGGTAAAGCAAGAAATACACGTTTGGGGGAGAATATTGGTCATCTCAAGAATGGGAAATAGCCTCCTTTTCTCTAAATAGAGCCTAGGACATGGACATGATGGCTGGAATTGTAGCAGCCATTTTGCGGTCATGGAGCAACCTTGAGAACAGAAGTCAGGATGACAGAGCAATGGGGAGTTGGAAGGTCCTGGTCATGGTTGGGTGCCCTGTCATTTCTTACAGCTATACACCTCTAGGGGAGGCCACTGTACCACTCTCTTATTTAAGCTACTGTTATTTGGGTTTTCTGTTCTAGGCAGAATGGACGAATTGTGACTGAGACACTATTAACCTAAGAGTGACTCTTACTGAACCACCCCTCCTTTACCTCATTTCTCTCCTCCTTCTTTTCCTCCTTCTTTATTTTTGCTTTAAAGGGTTGGGATGCTCAATGGCCGCCTCTATGAGCCTCTGAGGATCAGTGTTTTGTTGGGTTGTGGCTGGGACCAGGTGGGATCCTGTGCCTGGAGCACATAGGACAGAGTCTGGCGCCTTGGAAGGACCCGGGTGAGCACCTAAGAAGGAGCTGGGTGAGCACCTAGGAAGGACCCAGGTGAGCACCTAGGAAGGACCCAGGTGAGCACCTCCTTCCTGGGGTCGTGTGGGCTGAGTCAGCAGCCCGCTTCCCGGGGTGAAGTGCTGTGGAGACACCGCGCACCTGGCTCTGATTAATCCGAGGCTCAGCTCAGCCGTCCTGGGGGAAGGAGCGCACCTCGATGCTTTTCAGAACTCCCTGGCATCTGGCTGTTTATCCTCGTGTGTGACCCCCTGGACGGTCTGTTTATTGAATTGCCTGGTCGGTGCTGGAGGAACCTGCCTGTGACATCGGTAGGCCCAGGTGGTGGCTAGCGGAGCACAATGAGGTCACCCTGTCCTGAGAGCGGGCGCCTTGGAGCAGTTCCTGTGTCCAGTGGACAGTGCTCCAGCTGGAGAGCCCCCTCTGGTGGCCTCCTGTTCTCCTAGGGAGCAGAGCTTGTCCTCCTGCTGTCCCCGCTGGGTCCTCAGGGCTGAGAGAAAGGAGCCGGGGTCACCACCCTCCTCCCCCAGACCCACCACCCATTAAGTCCGAAGTTGGAACTTGGACCAGGGGACCCCCGGGCTGCCTCCGGGGACGTGGCCCTTCACGGTGGCTGAGCCAGCCCGGCCCCAGCTCCAGGATCCTGAGGCCCAGGTAGCCCCTGCCGCTTCCCCACCTCCGCCCCCGGCTAGTTTCAGGACAGAGGAGGGTGAAGGAGGACTGTGACCAGGTGTCATCTCCAGGGAGGCGCGTCCCCCCCAGCACTGTCCAGAGATGCCCACTTCCGGGAAGGACTCAAACCCGGGAAGCGGGGTCACCAGGAATGGCGTCCCCAGTACTGGATTCCAAAGGCCTGGTGGCTCGTCTGCTGGGACTGACACTTCAGGTCCAACCAGAGGGGACAGGCACATTCTGGAAAGGCCCCGAGTGGTCCTTACCAGCTGCTGGGGGTTGTCACTGGGCCACTCGGGGCTTCGATGGGCCTGTCCCTGCATTGACTTCACTGCGGCAGACCCTGGGCCAGGCGCTGGTGCCGGCAGAACCCCACCTTCATGTTTATTGGAGACAAATAAACAAAGACTCCTTCCTCCACTGCCCACCCTGCAGCAGCCGGGGACTGTCAATCAGCGTGAAGAAAGCACAGCGGTGCAGGGAGGGGCCTGTTGGGGTGCGGGTGGATCAGCCGCATGACAGCGACCTTTGTCAATTATTTTACTTTATTTTGTGTGCTGGAGAGGAAGCCCATGGCCTTGTGCATGCTGGGTAAGTGCTCTACCACGGACCCACACCCCCGGCCCCCAACATTTTATATTTATTTTAAAAACTTTTTCTTTATTTGTAGATGGACTCAGTGCCTTTATTTATTTATTTATTTCTCTGCGGCACTGAGGATGGAACCCAGAGCCTCACACAGGCAAGGCCAGTGCTCCATCACCGAGTCACCACCCCAGCCCCCACCTTTGTGTTTTATTGGTGCATTCTAGTTGTGCACACTGATCGGATTTGTTCTTACACATTTCTACACACACACACAAACACACAGTATAATGCAGTCTGGCCACTATCACTCCGCAGTGCCACTGTCATTGCTGTGTCATCTGCCACAAAGCCCTCATCAGAGGCTGAACCCCTGGGGCCCTAGGATCTTGGACTTTTGGTCTCCCAAACTGTGAACTTAAATAAACCTTTTTTCTTTATGAAGCATGGAGCCTCAGGTATGTTGTTGTAGCAACAGAAAACGGACCAAGACGCGTGGATGTCTGGCAAGTGGTTTCTCCTGTGGGTGAGTCTGGGGACCCCTGGGCAGGCTGAGATTGGCTGCATGAGAGCTTCGTGGGTGAGGGGCTGGGGACGGGCATGGCGCAGGCAGCACGGGGAGCACCGGTGGTCTACAGAGGGAGGCAGGGAGGGCGGGGAAGCAGCCCAGCGCGTGGCAGCTTTAGGGACCTGGTTTCGAGGCAGACAGAGCCACTTGCGGGGGAGGCTCTGTGCCTTTCCGGACTGGGCTGCCCGTGTCCCTGCCCGGGGGGCGGGTGGGAAGCTGACCTTGGCCGCTGCCTAGTGCTGGCCTTGAGCCCGGTGGCTGGGCTGGGGTCAGTCCCGTGTCCTGCGGACCCCCAGCCTCAGGGACCCAGGGTCTTTCCGCCCTGTGGCTCCACCTTCATGGAACCCCGGCAAGGAGCGCACACGTGGAAGACAGGAAGGTTGTGGGCGGTGACCCAAGTGCTGTGCGACACTCAGGCCCTATTGACCACGGCTGGCCGCCAGGGAGGGTGGAGAGCACCCGGCTGTCCACCCAGGACTGGTGGGGATGGATGCAGACGCCCAGCAGCCTCCTCACCTTCCAGAACATTCCCTCGGGGGCTGGTCCAGCAGGACTGTGGTCACCCTTCCCCGGGAGCCCGAGCTCATTTTCTTAGCTCTTTTTTTTTCCCCAATGCCGGGGCTCGAACCCTGGGTACTGTCCCTGGGCTGCAGCTCCACGTCTCCAGACTTGGACATTTTTTATTTTGAGGCGGGGTCCTGCTGAGTGGCTTAGGGCCTCCCTAAGTCGCCCAGGCTGGCCTCAAACTTGCGATCCTCCTGTCCTGGCCTCTGGAGTCCCCCCGCCCTGCTCACTTCCTCAGCCTTTAAAACAAACTTGAAGACGCTCGGTTACTTGCAGGAATTCCCTGGAGCTCACAGTGGATGGCCCCTGGGAATCCTGCCTGGGTGCCGGCTCCAGGGAAGCAGGGCGGGGAAGACACAGCTACGACCACAGCGAGGCCGCGACCAGAGCCAAGGTGGGAACCCCTCAGACGGCCTCGGGCCTCGGCAGGCGAAAGGGGGCGCAGTGGGGTCTAGGGCCCAGTGAAACATCACCCACCCGAGAAACCAGAAAACCTGCCTGGGCCCCAGCACCAGGGACCTCGGAAGGCAGCCAGTGGCCAGAGAGAAGGCAGGCTGGTCACACTGACAGAGCACAGAGGGACCCGGGGTGGGGGCCGGGAGGGGTGTCTCACAGGGTCAGAGTCTGGGTTTGGGAAAGTTCTGCAGACGGACGGTGGCGATGGTCGTGTGTGCTTAACACTGACCGCGGTAAGTTGTTAAAATCTTACTATGATTAAAAGGGTTTTTAAAAGTGCTTTTTCCATGTTTGTTTTTTAGTTGTAGGTGGACACAATGCCTTTATGTATTTTTATGTGGTGCTGAGGTTCGAACCCAGCGCCTCACACACGCTGGGCAAGGGCTCTACCTCTGAGCCACCACCCAGCCCTGCCTGGTCCCCAGGGCCTTGTAGTTTATAATACTTCATATTTATCATCGACCGCTGGGTCATGGAAGCTGAATACCCCACAGACGGCAACATGCCGGCTCTGAGAGCCTGAGGTCCGGCATTGCCCCCGACCTTCAGCAGGTGTGCACCCGTGTCCAGCTGAAGGGACCTGCCTTTCTTTGTAGGGGAGTCCCCGCTCTCCCTTTCTCTCTTTTGGTACCAGGGATGGAACCCAGGGGTGCTTAACCCCTGAGCCACATCCCCAGCCCTTTTATTTGAGACAGGGTCTTGCTCAGTTGTTAGGGCCTCACGAAATTGCCAAGCCTCTTTGAACTTGGGATCCTCCTGCCTCAGCCTCCCCAGCTGCTGGGTTCACAGGCGGGGGCCCCTGTGGGGACGGGGGTGGGGCTGTCTCTTCTACCAGGAGGCTGTGTGACCTCGGCAGTGACAGCCAGACTCGCTGGGGCACCCAGGTTCCTCAGAAGCAGCCGTCCAGGTGTGACGGACAGGTCACTGCCGTCTCCCAGCCCCTGTCACCCTGTCACCCTCACCAGAACTCATGCTGACGCAGCCTTGGCCAGCTGCCTCCCCGCCCCCACCCTTGTGGTGATTCTGGGGACAAACCCTGGGCTTTGGCCTTGGCCTCAGGCTCTGCCAACGCTCCCTGGGGCCCTTCCTCAACAGCCAGCTGACCCCCAGGTCCTGTCTCAGGGTTGGCTCCGGGGGATTCAAGCTGAGACACTCGCAGTAGACGGACAGACTCACCGTCCAACTTGACCCCATGGTGTGAGTGTGTGTGTGTGTGTGTGTGTGTGTGAAGTCTGGAAAGGGGGAGCCCTACAGAGAGCTGGATCCCCGGACACGAGACTCCGACTTCCAGCCTCGGGTAGCGCACGCCGCGGGGCAGATGCCCACGTCTACCCCCAGAGACGGCTGGTCGGGATTTGAAGCAGGGGAGGAGGACCCACGGGGCGGAGCGGCTTTGCCGGGTGCTGTGAGCTGCTGGAGGTTCTTGGGTGTGTTGGGGGGGTCCTGGAGGGTCTCCCTTCCACTCGCCACTGCATGGAACCACAGCTGTTCCCGAAGCCAAGAGCAGCTGCCAAGCACCACGTACCCCCCGCCCCAAACACCCCACTTTCTCCCCCATTCTGGAAACTCCAAGGCTGCAAACCCATTAAGTCCCCGATTTTCAAATCTACAGATGTTTCCATGAAATTGACGCAGGTGCATTCAAATTGGTGGGAAATCAGACTCTAGAGCTTATAGAACGTATCTTACGCGTTCGATGTCATCATTGTAATTATGTCCTTTGGGTCTTTGTAGGAATTCTACATCTGGGGGGTGGGATACAAACGGGTTGATATCCGGGAGAGGGACAGTCCTTTGACAAACACAGCTTGAACTGGAAGAGACCGGTCAGTCTTTCAGCTGAGGTGCTCGGTGTCCCCCGCCCCTAGCCCCCACTGGCATGGCTGACCTGGGGACAGTGGAGAGCCACCTGCCTGTGAGTCACCTCCTCTCCATGGGCACACACCACTGCCAGGGACTGCCAGCTCACGGGGAAGCTCACTGCGGCCTGCGGCCTGGATCTTGGTCAAGAGATGGAGGCAGGAGGCCGAGTCTCTCCTGCACGGAAGCTGGCACTTCCAGACCAGGACCTTGGCTCGCGTGTCTGGCTGTGGCCCAGAGTAGCCCCTCTGATGTTTTTTGCTTGCCTTGCAATCGGCTAGCTGGGGACACGAGAGGGCTGGGCGGTGTCTAGCTGGGGACACGAGAGGGCTGGGCGGTGTCTAGCTGGGGACATAGAGGGCCGGGCGGTGTCCAGCTGGGGACACAGAGGGCCGGGCGGTGTCTTGGAAGCATCTGAATGGGGGCCGTCCTATGGGTTCTGCCCAGGAGCCGGGGAGTCCTGCAGTGGAGGTCCAGCTGTGAGCCATGAGAGGCTGAGTCTATGGAGTTTCTGTTTTCTTCTTACTCTAGTGGGGGACGTGGGCAGACTGGTGCGGGTGACAGAGACCTGCAGGCCGTGGGTCACTTGGTTCCCTATGGGGACAGAGACCTGCAGGCTGTCCTCTCAGGAGAGTGGGCAGCACCTGGAGCCCCACTTCCTCCTGTGGACGCTCCCTCCTCACCCTGGTGACCCTCAGGGGCGGCTGGCTGCCCCCACGGTGGACCGGAAGCGCCAGGGAGTCCACCTCACTCTCCCTTCCCGGGGCAGCCAATTGCCAGTGGGTTGAGGGGTCTTCGATGGACGGATGTTGGGGTGCCCCACCCCCATGCACTTGTTCAAACGCTCGTCCCCGTGGCCGTATCTGAAGGCAGGACCCGTAGGAGGCAGATTTAAACCAAGTGAGGAGCGTGGTGCCCTGACCCGATGGGATTCGCGTCTGTAGAAGGAGAGACCCCAGGAGCGGGCGCCAGGTGCTGCCTGCAGATCTGGGTCCTCAGGAGGCGGAGGTGGGAGGATCACAGCAGCCTGGGGTTCGAGGCCAGCCTGGGCAAGGAGCAAGACCTCATCTCCAAAGGAAGACAAAGTTACCCAGGACTCGGGTTTCCCTCTCTGTGAATGCACCGAGGGAAGGATGTGGGGACGCAGTGAAGGTGGCATCTGTAACCTCAGGGGACAGCCCTCTCCACAACCAGCCTCTGGACCCACAAGAAAACACATTCTGTGGTCTGACCACCCAGCCTGGGCCATTCTGGCATAGCAGCCCGAGCTGCTAGAACTCAGGTCCCCAAGTCAGCACCTGGCCTACGGCACGGCAATCCTGTATGCCTCGGGCCCCGATGGATCTGTCCGTCTGGGATCTCTCCTGACGTGGCCTCCTTGTCCCACGCCTTCCCTCCCCCATCCTGCTGTCTTCACCCCTTGACTTTTCTCTCTCTCAGGGATTGCTTCTTAATAACTCACTTGCCTCCGAATCCTTGTCTCGGGACTGATTCTGGGAGAATCTGACCTGAGAAGATCAAGGAGGCAGAACTTGGCCAAAGATCAGCATGGTATCGAGGACACAGAAAGTATCACAGTATGCATTTGACATTCAGAGCTGGTAGTTCCTATTAACGGGAGTTCTGAATCTGCCTGGGTATTAGTTAGATCCAGCAATGTCAGCTGCTGCAATAGGCAAGACCTGAAATCTCTGTGGCTTAACAGGATGAAGGTGTGAAGTTGGAGGTGGGTTGGGAAGCCCCATGCCACCATCAGAACACATGGTTTCCCAGCTTTGGGGGCAGGTGGATAAAAAAATAGAGGAGGAACCCTGATTCTTACCTGCCTCAGTCTAGAAGTGGTGTGCACCATTTCTGCTCACGGCCCATTGGCTAAAATCAATCAGATTACAAGGACTGGGGGAACGGAGAGCCCAGGGGACATCTGCCAGCAGCAGTCTGCTCCTTCAGTAGGGTCGCGCCTTCTACAGAGAGGAAGGAGCGTGTGGCCCGAGTTGATCTGGAAGCTCTTAGGAAGGCCACATTCATACGGCTGCCCGTCTGCGTCTGTGGGCTCCACATCTGTGGTTTCCACCAACTGCAGATTGAAAACACTCAGAAAAAAAATTTGTCCTTTCTGGACATGCACAGATTTTTTTCTTTGTGTCAGTATCTCCCTAAGAACGCAGTATAACCACCCTCTATATAGCATTCGCCTTTGCATTCTGTACCACAAGTAACTTAGAGAGGAATCAAGCACGTGGGAGGCCGAGGCTGTGGGCAAAGATGGTGCCATTTTACAGGAGGGACTTGGGCATCTGCAGACCTGGGTGTCCGCAGGAGGCCCTGGAACCCGTCCTGCCTGGGGGCTGGAGAACGACGTGTCATATCTGCAGATTTCTATGTCGTCTTCCTTACGGAGAAATGATCAGTAACAGAAAATGTCTTTTTAATTTTTCAAGAAAAAAATTTGAGAAACGCTTTTAATTTCTTTTTGAAAATTTGCCAATAACAAAACTGAATGCACTTTTGTGGATTTCGATGAAAAGGCAGTCTATTTGGCTTGAATAAGACACTGAATCAGATCCCACCATCATTAATTGGGAAATAAAATCTGGATATAAATGAGACTTGGTTAACACTGAGATCGCCTCCTCCCCCACCCCCCAAAGAGGAAAGTCAGGTCACAGACTGGAGGGGACATTTGTATCACAAAACAAACACGAAGCACGTGTGCCAAGAACAGACAAGGAGCTCGCCAAACAAGGGAGGGGCAAGTGAATTCGGGAAAGTGGACCCAGGGGACTGAGTGGCACTTCACTAAACCAAGAGGAGAAGTGGCACAGGGAGGTGTCGGTGCCATCGCCGATAAGAGAGATCTAGATTCATCGCGTCGCCATCGGGACGTGGAGGTGAACAGGAGCCGCCAGTGTCAGTGAGAATGGGGACAGTCCCGCCACTGGCAGGAGTGCAGACTGGTCTGACCTCCTTGGAGACCTACAACTTCCCCTGGAGCTGAAGATACTTGAATATACTTTATTTCTGGGTGTAAAGCAACGGAGGCCAGTAATCACGTCCACCAAAACACACGTAGGAGAACGTCCTCGTAGGTTCATTGGTAACAGCCCAAACCTGAAACAGTGTGGACTTTCCCACAGTCGGAACTCAAAGACGTTTGGGTTTTGGAACATTTTGGATTTGGGGACATTTTGGATTTTGGATGTTAGGATTTGGGATGCTCCACTGTATCAGTGTGGTGGGGAAATGGACTCCCCCCAGGGTGGGAGGACACCTTTCAGCCACGTGCAGAAAGTGTCCCCGGGGCTGCCAGAAATGCACACTCAGTAGTGCCTCTCATGGGGAGGTCACGGAGAGAAGAGGTATGCACCCAGAGGGTAGCAGGTCTCGCAGACGGAGAGAGTTCAGCTGGGATCCAGCCTCGCTTGAGGCCAGGTTTAGCCATGGTCATCCCTTAGCTACCAAGTGACAAGTCCCCTTTCCCTTCCCTCTTTTGTTAACTGTTTTGGATTGAGATCACCTGGAGCTCCCTGAGCCTGAACCCGCATTCCTCCACGCAGTGAATGGGACTGCTCATTTCTCCTCAGCAGCAGCTGAACTGGGTGTTAACACTCACTGTTAATGCTCACTTTTTTTTTTTTTTTTTTGGTACTGGGGATTGAACTCAGGGGCACTCAACCACGGAGCCCCACCCCCAGCCCTATTCTGTGTTTTACTTAGAGACAGGGTCTCACTGAGTTGCTTAGCGCCTTGCTGTGGCTGAGGCTGGCTTTGAACCTGCGATCCTCCCGTCTCAGCCTCCCGCGCCTCTGGGATGACAGGCGTGGGCCACCGCACCTGGCAGTACTGACTCTTAATCTTTCGTGTTGATCTTCATCTGTGGCCGCTGTGCTGCACGGAGCACTCTCCTCTGAACCGAGTTTGCCTCACTTCTGGAATGAGAGACCGCTTCCCGGCTGGAGTTGGGTTTGCAACGGGCGGACCTTTCCTGAGAGTTCAGCACGGAGCCGGTTTCGCTCTTGATCATAATGTCCCCTCAGGCGCTGGGTGTCGCGACCTGCACGATGTTGAGTGTCATGTCACTTTCCAGGCAGCCTCAGTAAGTGTTATTTTGGGTTAGAGACCCACAGTCAGAAGGGACAGGGGGCGAGACAGCTGTCACAGGGGTTCACCATGTCATGGGAGCTGCTCTTGGGGAACAGTCACCTTCCTGGGACAAATCCCATCAGGAGAGAATCTGTCTGTTTGGGAAGGCGGAAGAGACGACTCTGACTAATTGGCAAGTCAAGGGAGCCGCAGAGAAAGGGACGGTCTCAGGAAGCTGTCCCTTGTCACCGAGAGATCTGAGGCCGGAACTTGGCACCCTCAACACTTAGTTCCCAAGTCCTAGTGGAGGCCCAAAATAGCTCCCTCCTGAGCCTCGGCAGGGAGGCCTCACAGGGGGCAGGATCCGGGACCATTAGTGGCTTCTGGGCAAATTATTATTAATATTATTGGAAACCCACAGGGTCTGGAATCTCAAGCAATCTACCTCCCAAGTACTAGCCAAGCATGACCTGCTTAGTTTCCAAGACTGGACATGGTCAGAGGGGTCTGCTGTCGACTTGGGCAAATTGGTTGATCTTCTCTGAGCCTCTGTGGCTTTAGGCATGAAATAGTAAGAATAGCAACAACAACAACAACAAGAACTGACTCCCTGGGTTGTTGGGAAGATGCAGTCGTATGAGGTCAGGTGAGGATGCTGTAACAAAGAGCACCCCACCCTGGCAGTGCGGTGGCTTATGGAGGGCTCTTCTAGTCACTCAGGGATTCTGCTTCTTCTCATCTTGTGGCTCTGTTATTCCTTAGGGTCAGTCAACAAGCACCTCTTCCTTCCAGTTCTTGGGCTAGCCACGCCTCAGGCAAGACCCGACTCCTCTGGCCATGCCCAGCCCTAGAAGAAGCTGAGCCAGGGAGTCCCCAGTTGGGCTTCCGTGTTCCCTCCAGACCTCTCCCACCTGCCTGTCCCTGCTTCCCACAGAGCCCGGCTCAGGGAGCTTCAGCTTCCCCCATCCCCAGGTCTCTCCATGTTGCTCAGACTGGCCTCCTTCTACTGGGCTCTGGAGATCCTCCTGCCTCAGCCTCCCCACTCTCTGGGTGTGTGACCTGGCACCCTGCCCCTTCTATCTCGCATTGACCTTGATGTGATATTTCTCAGCCCAGAGCCACTTTCTGACCTGGCCACAAAGCTGCCAGACAGATGTGATAGATGACTGTCCCTGGTCCTTGGCCATAGTGATGCTCCAGGTTGGGGGCACAGATGGCCCTGCAGTCAGAACGGGGACTTGGCGGTAGCGGGAGATGCTTCTCCAAGGGCAGGAGGCAGATGGGCTGGGTCTGCTGGGAGCTTCGAAGCTGCTCTGAGTCTTGAACGATCCTAATTCCCAGGGTAGCCTGGAAGCCACCACCACAAGATTCTTGGATGTTTCCTGTGGCCATTCCCAGGGACCTGTTTGCGCCCCACATCTGTCTGTTCTGGGTCCTGAGGGTCTAGCCAGCGGCTGGGAGAAGAGCCCAGCCCGGAAAGAAGGATCCAGCCCCGAGACAGAAACCCGCTGATTCATCCTGGGAGGACAGGGCTCAGTCTCACAGCCACCTCTGTGTTCTCCCCGCCCCCCCACGGTGCTGGGGACGGAGCCCAGGGCCTGGAACCCCTCTCTCCAGCACGCTTTTGGCAAAGGCTGTGGTTTAGTTGTGTTTGTCCCCAAGTCAATGGGTTTGGAGCTGCTGGGTCCCCACTGTGGTCCCCAGGGGCTGGGACCTCTGGAGGTGCAGTTTATAGCCCTGCACGTTCACGGCTCCACGCCGGCGGTCAACCTGCCGAGGATCAAAAGTACCCGAAAAGTCCTGCATCCTCACGGAGCACGTGCAGACTGTTTGGTCATTATTCCTTAGACAGTGTGGCAGCCGACCCTCCCTCCTCCTCCCTCCCTCCTCTCCTCCTCCTCCTCCTCCTCCTCTCCTCCTCCTCCCTCCTCCTCCTCCTCCCCTCCCTCTCTTCCTCCCTCCTCCTCCTCCCTCCTCCTCCTCCTCCCTCCTCCTCCCTCCCTCCCCTCCTCCCTACTCCTCCTCCCTCCTCCTCCTCCCCTCCTTCCTCCTCCTCCTCCCTCCCTCCTCCTCCTCCTCCCTCCTCCCCTCCTCTTCCTCCTCCTCCTCCTCCTCCTCCTCCTCCTCCTCCTCCTCCTCCCTCCTCCTCCTCCTCCCCTTCCTCCCTCCTCCTCCTCCCTCCTCCTCCTCCTCCCTCCTCCTCCCTCCTCCTCCTCCCTCCTCCTCCCTCCTCCTCCCTCCTCCTCTTCCTCCCTCCTCCTCCTCCTCCTCCTTCTCCCTCCTCCTCCCTCCTCCTCCTCCCTTCCTCCTCCTCCCTCCTCCTCCCTCCTCCTCCTCCCTCCCTTCTCCTCCCTCCCTCCTCCCTCCTCCTCCCTCCCTCCTCCTCCTCCCTCCTCCTCCCTCCTCTCCCTCCTCCTCCTCCTCCTCCTCCCTCCTCCTCCTCCCTCCTCCTCCCTCCTCCTCCTCCTCCTCCTCCTCCTCCTCTTCCTCCCTCCTCCTCCTCCCTCCTCCTCCTCCTCCTCCTCCTCCCTCCTCCTCCTCCCTCCTCCTCCCTCCTCCTCCTCCTCCTCTTCCTCCCTCCTCCTCCTCCTCCTCCTTCTCCCTCCTCCTCCCTCCTCCTCCTCCTCCTTCTCCCTCCTCCCTCCTCCTCCCTCCTCCTCCCTCCTCCTCCCTCCTCCCTCCTCCTCCCCTCCTCCTCCTCCTCCTCCCTCCTCCTCCTCCCTCCTCCTCCCTCCTCTTCCCTCCTCCTCCTCCTCCTCTTCCTCCTCCTCCTTTTCCTCCCTCCCTCCCTCCTCTCCTCCTCCCTCCTCCTCCCTCCTCCTCCTCCTCCTCCCTCCTCCTCTCCTCCCTCCCTTCCTCCCTCCTCCTCCCTCCTCCTCCTCCTCCTCCCTCCTCCTCCCTCCTCTTCCCTCCTCCTCCTCCTCCTCCTCTTTCCTCCTCCTCCCTCCTCCTCCCTCCTCTTCCTTCCCTCCTCCTCCTCCTCCTCCTCCTCCTCCTCTTTCCTCCTCCTTCCTCCTCCTCCCTCCTCCCCCTCCCTCCTCCTCCTCCCTCCTCCCTCCTCCCCCCTCCCTCCTCCTCCTCCTCCCTCCTCCCCCTCCTCTTCCCCTCCTCCTCCTCCTCCTCTTTCCCTCCTCCTCCCTCCTCCTCCCTCCTCTTCCCTCCTCCTCCTCCTCCTCCTCCTCCTCTTTCCTCCTCCTCCCTCCTCCTCCCTCCTCTTCCCTCCTCCTCCTCCTCCTCCTCCTCTTTCCTCCTCCTCCCTCCTCCTCCCTCCTCTTCCCTCCTCCTCCTCCTCCTCTTTCCTCCTCCTCCCTCCTCCTCCCTCCTCCCCTCCCTCCTCCTCCCTCCTCTTCCCTCCTCCTCCTCCTCCTCCTCTTTCCTCCTCCTCCCTCCTCCTCCCTCCTCCCCCTCCCTCCTCCTCCTCCCTCCTCCTCCTCTCCCCCCTCCTCCTCCTCCTCCTCCTGTCTTTGAGCTCCCGATCCTCCTGCCTCAGCCTCCGGAGCCACTGGGCTTACAGGTGAGCGCCACCGCGCCAGGCCAGCATGCTGATTTCTGAGGCTGTGTACAAATGTCCCACAGACAGGGCGCTGAGAAGAGGATCCGCTACCTGCTGGTTCTGGGGCCTGGAACTCTGACATCAGGCTCTCAGGACCACGTGCCCTGCATCCTCAGTGGGAGTGACGAGGAGCGACTGTGCCCTGGAACGTGGCCCACCCTCTGCCTCCCCACCTGGGCACCATCTCGGAAGCAGCTCCACGGAGGAGACCAGAGGCAGCCCAAGCTGAGGTGGAGTCTCCACCACCCTGAAGCTCGGAGATCTGAAATCCAGTTACAGAAACGCCAAGGTCACTACCCACGTGTCTCCACGGGGAACTGAGGTTCACACCCGCCTCACGTTCAGGAGGAGTGTGAACCCATGGACCCGCAGCGGGCGAACCCCGGCTCCCAAGCCCAACTTGGCCAGCTGCCCGATTTTGTGATTAAAGTCGTTCTGTTACCAGGGATGGAACCCAGCAGCTCTTAAACATGAAACCCCGTCTCTAGCCCCCTTTAAATGATTCATTCTGAGGTAGGGTCTGGCCACGTGGCTTAGGGTCTCGCTAAGTTGTCGAGGCTGGTCTTGAACTTGGGATCCTCCTGCCTCAGCCTCCTGAGTGGGTGAGATCCCAGGCCTGGGCCCCACCCCTGGCTTTGTAACTGAAGTTCTTTGGGACACAGCCACGCCCCTTCATTGGGTATCGCATAAGGTTGTCCTATGACATCAGAGTTGACAATGTGACAGAGAGGTAGCACGCCAAACCAAAAGTCTTCATGAACTGATATTTTACAAAGTTTGCCCATCCCCAAATCAAACTTTCAAGAGCCCCCACCATTTAAGACCAGTTTTTCCAATCCATACGGTAGTGAGTGCCCCTTATCCTAAGGCGTACCTTCCAAGGGCCCCTCATGGAGGCTGGAGACCACAGAGAGTACCGAATCCTCCACCTACGATGATGGCTCCTGGAATTTTGTACTTTTGTACCTTGGTGGACCTCAAGTAATAAGCTGTGGAGGGCTAGATCATGAACAGGCGCGGAGGCCAACTACCTGACCACACCGGCTTCCCAGTGCAAGGCCAGGCATGGTGTGGCACGCCTGTCGTCCCAGCGGCTCAGGAGGCTGAAGCAGGAGGATCACGAGTTCAAAGCCAGCCTCAGCAAAGGCGAGGCGCTGAGCAACTCAGTGAGACCCTGACTCTAAATAAAATACTAAATAGGGCTGGGGATGGGGCTCAGTGGTAGAGTGTCCCCTGAGGTCAATCCCCGGTACCAAACCAACCAACCAGCCCCTTTCCAACGCTGTGAAACCGCTGTCTGCACGGCCCCCTCAGCCATCCAGGGCTCGTTTATTTCTGTCCCCAGCCCAATTAGGAGAAAAATCAAGACCCCACCTGTTCCTGCTTTTCAGTGGGGAAAAAACAACCAGGTGATAAAAATGGAATGTCACAGCATCTGAGACGTTGGGGACTGTGGGTCCATCTGCCTTAGCAATCAGAATTCAGGTGACTCCTGTTCTCACTCCCTGCACACGACTTAAAGTCTATTTATTGAACAATTAGACGCCCAAAATACCGCTGATGCAGACGAGTGCTATTAAACACCGTAGGATTTGCCCAACAACCCACAACAAATGAAATTGATAATCACACGCTAAACCCACAGCAATTTATCATTAGCTAAGAAAAAAGAACAGCGGTTGACAACCCAGGGCAGCTCGAGATGACACAGAGGCGGAATGTTCCCCAGGACGCGCCGGAAATTCCTACCCTCGGGAGTAGCTGCGGGCGCTGCCGTGGGTGGTGGTTGGCAGTCAGACCTCGAGGTGGACTGCCAGAATAGAGGGCTCCAGAAACTGCAGGAGCTCTCGGTTTTAATTTATAAACACAGTATTTTAGTAGTTAAATGCCCCTGCGGTGGTCTCAACAAGTCCTCCCTATGCAGGTCCGGGAAGCCTAATTCCCGGGGCCTTGGTGCTGGGGGGTCTGAGGGGCGCTGGGGCGGGTCTAATGGTGGGTGGGGGTGGGGGTGGGGGTGCTGAAAGAAGATGCCACGAGGGACAGATCACCGGAGAAGTTCCACTTTATTACAAAAGGCTGTGGGCTTATATAGCTCTAAGGGGAGGTGGCAGGGCTTAGTAAGTGACGGGTCACCCATTTATTGGTAAGTTCTTCCAGATGTCAGTTCCGGAGCCCACGAAATTAGTTCTTATTGGGGCTAAGGTTCCCCGCCAGCGGGATTTTGATTATTGGCACCGGTGAGAGTCTTTGGCCCAGGCGGGAGTTTTTGGGGCGGGCGGGGGAGGAAGAGAAGCTCTTCAGGCGCCATGTTGGGGTTTTGGGGTGTGGCTGCCGTTAGAGCTTTTCCCAACCTTCCTCCCTTTTTGTTTTCTTAAGAACCGGGGCATGGTGGGTCAGATCCGGCTGCTTCCTGCTGTGTGGGGCCGCGTGGGGCCTAGAAGGGGAAGTGGAGGAATGTTGGGGGGCAGGTCTGGGGATACCATGGCAACCAGAAATATAACCCAGTGGCTAGAGACAGCTACTTGGATAGGGGTGAAGTCTATGATGGTTCCCTGAAGCCACGAGTCGTCGATGGCATGGAACCAGTCCTGGATGGAGGAGATTGTTGGTATCAGCCACTGGTCCTGGAACAGGGACTCTAGGAAGTATTGGAAGCGTGGCCTCGACGTGGCGTCACCAGCACCTGAAGAAGATCACAGCAAACAAAAACAGGATGAGGATTAGAGCCAGGGTCCGTTTTTGGCCAGAGTTCCATGTTGAGGAACTGACAGAGAAAAGGCCGTGAGGAGGCCTAAAAGGACATAAAGGCTAAAGAATCCAGGTGGCAGGCTACGAGGTTCTCTGGCTCCTTGTTTCTCGCTGTCCGATGGCCGTGGTTTTTGCGTTGTCAGCATTGGGTGAGAGCTTCTTGAGAGGAGTCATCCTGTTCAGGAAGCCGTTGGTGATCCCTGTCCTTACAGTTTTCCTAATGAATCCTACAAGACCAGTAGGGACATCCTCCGTAGATGTCCTCCCACCAATGGCAATAATCTTCAGTCTGGTCCTTGGTGACGCAGAGAAAAGGCCAAGCCCAATTTCCTGGGGAGAGAGACTTAGAGGGGGACGATATTAGAGATATAGAGGAGCAACTGTGGATAAAACAGGTAGGTCTTTTCGTCCACCTTGCGGACCTTCTGGATGCCATGTTCTGAGTATCGTTCCTGAAGGGTGAATTTGTACATAGTAGGAGAGGAAGATGAAGGCCAGGCCCAACAGAGCACAGAGAATAAGCAAAGAGGGAGAGTTGAAAGGGAACAGGGTCGTCCAGGTAAAGTGTTAGGAGAGCTCAGAGAGCTCATTGTGCCTCCTTTAAGAGGAACTGGGCTGCGGGGAACACCGTGTGAGCCGCGACTTAAAGGGGTGAGATGGGTGTGGAGCGCAGGAGCAAAGGGGAGGTTCAGGAGGTGACTCTTGGAGTTCCTCTGGGATGGTCCTGTCGTCAGTAGATGAGGCCTCTTGGTGATATGGCTTCAACCTAGAAATGTGAATCCAGGGGGTGAGACGGTTCTGGTAAGGAGAGTTTGGCGGCCGTGGGGGTGCACAGAATGACCGGATGGAGGCCTTCCCATTTGGGGCAAGAGGCCCTGTGCCTCTGGGTGTTATCATAGACTAGACTCCCAGGTGTTAGGGGAGGAGTGTTTGGAGAGGGACTGGGTCCGGAAGAAGCCAGTCCTGCTATTTCCAGAGTTCCGAGCGGAGAGGAAACAAGAGAGAGAGGCAAAGACAAATCTCGTGTGAGAGGTCCTTGTGAAACAACCAACCCAGGGGGTATGAGAGGTCTTCCATTCATTATCTCAAAGGGAGACAGTAGAGATGGTTTCTTAGGAGAGCTCTGACCCGAAGCAAAGCCAAGGGAAGGAGTTTGACCCCGTCTGAGTTTAATTCCATCGTCAATGTGGTAAGGACTTGCTTCAGAGTCGATTTACCCTTTCCACTTCCCCTGAAGCCTGGGGGCGGTGTGGACAGTGGAGATGCCACTTGAAGGAGAGGGCTTGGGAGACCCTTTGTGTGATCCTAGAGATAGACTCAGGGCCATTTTCGGGTTGTAGGGAAGTGGGCATACCAAACCTGGGCATGATGTCTGTCAGTAGGATCGAAGCTACAGGGGAAGCCTTTTTATGGGAAGTGGGAAATGCCTTAACCCCACCAGAGAACTTGTCCACACAGACAAGGAGGTCTTTAGTGCACCGCACTGTGGGCATGTTGGTGAAGTCTACCTGCCAGTCAGCAGCAGGAGTGTGTCCCCGGGCCTGGTGGGAGGGGAAGGGTTTAGGCCTTAAAGGAGTATGAGGGTCGTCCGCTGACAGATCTGACAACTAGAGGCTATATTCTGTAGCATGGCTTTGTCGGGGGGTGAGGGAGAAGCAGCTCTGTAAAAAGAGGGTCAAAGATGGAGAGTTGGAATGGAATAGAGTATGGAGGAACTCGAAAAGATCCTTGTTCTTACTGGAAGAAGTAGGGGCTTCAGATGGACAGTCTAAAGTGGCCGTTATAAGTCCCCCAGGGGGGTCATAATTGGAAGAGGTAGCAGGGGGAGGAGGCGAGAGGTTCACCAGGGGGTCCCTTGGCTAGGCCATACAGGGGTTTGGCTAGAAGAGAGTAATTTGGGATCCAGGCCCTAAAATACCCTGCTCGTCCTAGGAATGATAGTATTTCGGCTTTCGTATGAGGCACCAGCAGATTAGAGAGGAGTTGCCTCCTATCCAGTGTTATCTCCTTTTTCCCAGTGCAAGGCAAAAACCCAGGTAGGTGACAGTGGACTGGGAAACCTGGGCCTTGTGGGGAGACACCCTGTATCCCTTGTCCGCTAGGAAATTGAGAAGCTGGGCGGTGTGGGGTGGAGAGTGTTCCCCAGAGGGACTACATAGAAGAAGGTCATCGACACATTGAAGGAGGGTAGAGTCAGGACAGGTGGGGTGGAAGGATGTGAGGTCCTGGGCAAGAACCTGGCCAAAGAGATGGGGGCTGTCCCTGAATCCCTGCGGGAGGACGGTCCAGGTAAGCTGATGAGAATGGCAGGTGTGAGGGTCAGTCCACGTAAAAGCAAAGATATCCTGAGGTTCTGAGGACAAGGGAATAGAAAAGAAGGCATCCTTTAAATCTAGGACTGAGAAGTGGGTGGTAGTGGCAGGGATCTGAGGGAGGAGGGTGTAGGGGTTGGGCACTAGCCGGTGGACGGGGACCACAGAGGAGCTGACGAGGAGAAGGTCTTGAACCAGCCTGTAGGACCCGTTAGGTTTCCTAACTGCCAGAATGGGGGTGTCGAAAGGAGGGTGTGCAGGCCTAAGATACCCCTTCCGTAGTAAGTCCTGGATGAGGGTTCTAACCGAGGAGGGCTGTGGTGGAGAGTGGATATTGTGGTTGGCTGATATATCTTGAAGGGTCCGTAAGACACTATGAGTAGGACTGCCCTTAGCCGTAGAGGGCGTAGTTGTGTCCCAAACCTCAGGGTTAACTGGTTGAGACAGTTGTGGGAGAGTGTGTAAAGGAGGTGTATCCGCCCTAGGATCATCATGAGGAAATGAGAGGTGGGAGAAGTGTGGGGTGATAGGTGAATGGTGACCTTCAGTAGTGACAGCGTGTCCCTTCCCAGAGGGGGAGTGGGACAGTGGGTCATAACGAGAAGGGAGTGTGTGAAGGACAAAAGGGATCCCTGCATGTAACAGGATAAGGGGGGAGTTTTACGAGGGAAAACCTGTTTACCTCCTACCCCCACAATAGGAGTTTTCGAGGGTGTGGTAGGACCCCAATACTCCCTCAAAACCGAAAAAGCGGCACCAGTATCCAAGAGGAAGGTAATGGAGCGTCCGTCCACCAGGAAGGTGGCCCTGGGCTCTTGCTTCTGGATGGCCATAGTCGGGAGGAAGGCCCAGGGCTCCTCAATCCTCCTCTGCCAAGCCCAGGAGAGGCTGGGGCTGCCGGGCGGCTGACCAGCCTCCCCTCCGGGTTGTTGGGCAGTCGGCCCCCCAGTGCCCCCTTTGGTGGCATTTTGGGCAGGGGGTGGAGGGTGTCCTCGGCGAAGGACCATCCCTGGCCCAATGTCCCTCCTTACCACATTTGAAGCAAGCTCCAGGGGGTGTCTGGTTGGGACGGCGTGGCGATGACCTTCTCTGAATGACCCGGGCCAGCATTTGGAATCTGGCGTTTTCCGCCCTCTGCCTGCGGCGTTCGCTTTCGTCCTCTCTACCACGGAAAACCTTGAAAGCAACTGCGAGGATTTTGATCTGAGGATTCGCAGGGCCCTGTTCAAGCTCCTTAAGCTTGGCTTTAATGTCAGGGCAGCTTTGGGCCAGGAAATAGGTCATGAAGACAGGACGGCCCCCAGGGCTTTCTGGGTCGAGGTGTGCGTGCTGCTGGAGGGCCTTGGTCAGTCTCTCCAGGAACTCTGAAGGTGTTTCCTCCTTCTTCTGAATGACCTCCTGCACCTTTGGAAAATCAACGGCCATGCGGGCGGCCTTCTTCAGGCCCACCAAGAGGCGGGATGCAGAAACTCACGAGAGGGTAGGCCTCCAGGGGTGTTGAATCCCATAGAGGATCCTGCTCCGGGACAGGGACAGCGTGTGGGCCCGTGGGGTGGTTGGGATGGGTTCTATGATTCTCATCAGCGTGGGCCTGGGCTAGCTCCCAGACCCGTCACCTTTCCTCAGGGAGAAGTGTATTGACGAGGAGCAGGTGGATGTCGTGATGAGTGGAGCAGTAGGCCTGCAGGACCCACTGTGGTGGGGTCAGTGGCGACTGAGCCTTCCTCTCTAGCTGAGTCAGGTCCGACATGGAGAAGGGCACAGGGACTCGGATGACACCCTCGGGACCAGCAACCTCACAAAGGGGTGCGATTGTCATGGGGGTGGGAAGGGGTCCTTAGTCCCCGTGACGGGCAGGAAGGAGAGGGAGGGGAAGGGGGCGTCTCCTTGGAGGAGGAGGTGGAACAGGCAGAAGAGGGCGGAGGGGAGGGGGATGAGACAGAAGGCCGAGGATCCGTGGGATCAGGCGGAGGGAGAGGAGGGGACAGCGGGAGAGAAGGAGCAGGTGGGGCTGATGGATAAGGTCGGGGTTCGTCTGCCGGGTGAAATGAGGAAGAGTCCGCGAGGTCAGGAGTGGAGGTAGGGGAAGGGAGGGTTTGCGAGCGAGGAGGACTCGGAGGGAGAGCAGGAAAGGCAGGGAGCAGGGTGCTTGTGTGAGAAGACCCACATTTTCAGACCCTGGCAGTAGGTATAAAGGTCCCGGAGAAGATCTGGATCTAAGGAGCCTTCTAGAGGCCAACGATGGCCATTATCCAGAGGACAGGGAGGTCAGTCGTGGGTACAGAATTGGATGAGGAGATTGGGCTTGATGGCTGGTGTGGGGGACAGTGTGGTCAGATTTGTCATTAGACATTTTGAGGGGTGAGGTTTCAAGTATAGATGAGGAGGCACCCAGGGTAACAGGAAGAGATGGAGAGAGAGAGAGACAGAGAGAGAGAGAGAGAGAGAGAGAGACAGAGAGAGAGACAGAGAGAGAGACAGAGAGGAGAACCTTTGGGCCAGAGTCGATCTGCAAAGGCTAAAAGGGCGTCCCTTTTTAGGACCTTGGGGATCGCGGAGACTCTAGGAAGAGCCGGGCAACAAGAGGCATGAGGGTCGTCACCCGGAACTGCAACTCTCGGGAGGCAAAAAGCCGGAGGCCACGAAGAACCTCGTACTAGGATTCACTGGTTATGGAGGGAGGAGAAGGAAGAAACAGAGGGGTCTCTCGCCTGAACCCAGAAGCCTCACTCCCCAAAAGGAGAACGGGCCACCAGAGAGTCCACTGCGGCCGTAAAGGCCTTAGTGGGGCGGGGTCTCTCCCCTCCATCAGGCGTCAGGGTCGCAGCTCCTGCTGCAGCCCGAAGAGGGTGGCCAGCCGGGGAGGGGGACTTACCTAAGCCCGATCGGTGGTGAGTGTGGGGAGCCAGCGTCTGAAGAGTTGGACGGGGTGAGATGTCCCGGTGGAGCTGGAGACGGGGCTCTGTGAGAAGGAGCTCACCCGTCTCCCGGGTTTCGGCACCAGGAAAGAAGATGTCACGCGGGACAGATCACGGGAGAAGTTCCACTCTATTACAAAAGGCTGTGGGCTTATATAGATCTAAGGGGAGGTGGCAGGGCTCAGGTAAGTGACGGGTCACCCGTTTATTGGTAAGTTCTTCCAGATGTCAGTTCCAGAGCCCACGAAATTAGTTCTTTTGGGGGCTAAGGTTCCCATCAGCGGGATTTGAATGTTGGCGACGGTGGGAGAATTGGCGCTGGCAGGAGTTTCTGTGCAGGAGGGAAAGGGAGAGGCAGGAAGAGAAACTCCTCAGATGCCATGTTGGGGTTTTGGGGTGCGGCTGCCGTTATACCTTTTCCCAACAGGTGCTGGCCTGTCAACCCAGCGGTTGGGAGGCTGAGGCAGGAGGATCGCGAGTTCCAAGCCAGCCTCGGCCACTTAGTGAGGCCCTGAGCAACTTAGCAAGATCCTGTCTCTATTAAATAGAATACAAAATGGGGCTGGGGAGGTGGCTCTGGATTCCGTCCCCAGTACCGAGACACAAACAAAAGACAGCGACAAAAGAAGGGCCACCTCAAAAGGCGACGAGGCTGTGACTTCATTTATAGGACAGTCCTGAAGTGACAAAGTCACAGGGCTGGGGAACAGACTAGTGGTTGCCAGGGAGGGGGACATCGGGGGGTCCCTGAGGGTCACTGTTCTGTGGAGATGGGAGCAGTTCTGGGTCTTGATGGGGGTTTGTGGTAACTTTCCTTCACAAATCTGTACCCGTGCTATAGACGTGATAAAGTGGCAAAAACTACACACCCGTGAGCACCCACACGCGCACACACAGGCCTCCCAGGATCGTCCTGCAGGCCCTTGTGCCCCCCCTCCCCCCACCGGGAATCTCTAATGTCCTAGTCCCCAGTGAAGGCCGATCGGTGGAGATGCGGGTATTGATTTTGATTGAAAAAACTCAACCAGTGGTCAGACTACTTGCAGCATCGAGGAGGTCTGCACCTTTGTAATTTGGTCCTGAGGACAAATCCAGGGCCTCTCATGCACCCCACATACTCTATCACTAAGCTACATCCTTTTTAATAATAAAGTCCGTTCTTTCTTTCTTTCTTTTTTTTTTCCTTTTTGCTACCAGAGATTGAACTCAGGGACACCTGACCACTGAGCCACAACCCAGCCCTATTTTGTATTTTATTTAGCAACAGGGTCTCACTGAGTTGCTTAGCACCTGGCTGTTGCTGAGGCTGGCTCTGAACTAGCCATTCTCTGGCCTCAGCCTCCTGAGCTGCTGGCATCATAGGTGTGCACGGTGGCGCCAGGCATCCATTTTATCTTTCACTTTGAGACAGAGTCTAAGCTGCCCAGGCTGGACCTGGACTTGGGATCCTCCTGCTTTAATCTCCCCTGTAGCTGGGGTATAGACATGAGCCACCCTGCCCAGGGGCCTGACTGTTTCACAAGGAGAAAAAAAAGTCCCAAGTAATGAACCGGCATCAACTAATATTTATGAAGTGGTAGATTGTTGAGATCCACAGCCAAAGGGGCCCAGCAAACTTCCAGCTGCCAGCAAACTTCCAGCTGCCAGCTGATGCACAGCGGCCCCAGCAACATCTAGCTGATTGGCTCCTCTGCGGTGATGCTCATTGGGCTGTTTCCCTGCCCTTCAGACTGCCAGCTGATGATTGGCTCACAGTGGCCCAGCAACATCTAGCTGATTGGCTCCTCTGCGGTGATGCTCATTGGGCTGTTTCCCTGCCCTTTCAGACCACGGAGCTGCTCATTGGGGGACTTCTTTGGCTCCGCCCATGCAACCCAGCCAATCGGCCTCAAGAGCAGGAGGATTGTGGGAAGTGGAGAGGCGGGTGTTGGGGTGAGAGGCTTGTGGGAAGCTGGTGGTGGCAGTTGGGCTCTGAGGGTTTTTCCTGAGGAGCTGTTTTGTTTGGCCTGTGTGTGTTCTAAAAATAAAGTAAGCTTCTTTTGACAAGTGGCTCCTGAATTGTGCCCAGCCAGACTGCGGCACTGTGGGTCCTGTGTTCAGGTCTCCTAGGCCCCTACCCTTGCTGTGCCTATCAGTGGTTTCTTGGCCTGAGTAGCTCTAGCTCTGTCTGGGGACTTCCTCTGGCTGTAGGAAACTTCCCTCCTTCCATGTGGCATCGCCTACCTGTGTGGGGGAGGAAAGGACCCTAGAGACAGTGAGAGGAAGAACACCCCAGCTCACTCACACCTTTGGTGCAATCATTCTGAAGGTCATTGTATTAGTCAGCTTTCCGTTACTGTAACAGATAGCTGAGATGATCAACTTATAAAGACAAAAAGTTATTTTCTGGCTCACAGTTTTGGAGGCTACTGTCTGTGATCCGTTGACTCTGCAGCTTTTGGGCCTGTGGCCAGAGGCATCCCATCATGGTGGTTGTGTTTGGCAAGACCATTCACCTCCCTATCACCTACTTATCATCTATGTATCTAGGTACCCGTCTATCAGTTTCATAGATTTTAATCTTAAATTCTAAAAGCAACTCAACCTGGTGGATTCTCTTTTATTTTTCAAAACTGAAGCTGGAAAGTGGTGAGTGACCAGACCAAGGACACTCCATCAACAGGAGCCGGGGTTTGTACAAGTCTGTGCAGCTGCCCGGCGTCTCCCCTCTGGTCATCCCTGCATGAGCCCCGAGATAAGAACACAGCCCATGGCCTTGACCCGCAGTCCTTGTCAGTGGGGGCAGGGCCAAAGAAAACGCGGTGTCCACTATTAACAGGATTTCCTTCCTCCAGGAAAAACAAACAAACAAACAAAGGAAATCCTGTCCCTTGCTGAGAATGGATGGAGCTGGAGGGCAGGATGTTTAGTGAGATCAGCCAGGGGCAGAAGCACAGTAGGGACTTCCAGAGGCTGGGCAGGCAGGGGACAGGGACCCAGGGAGGTGCATGACAGCAGGCAGCAGTTCTAGCTTCCACAGCACCGTGGGTGGCCGGAGGTGATAACTTATTGTGTATTGATTTTTTTTTTGTAGTTGTGGGTGGACAGACACCTTGATTTTATTTGTTCCATTTTTGTGTGGTGCTGAGGATCGAACCCCGGGCCTCACACATGCCAGGCGAGTGCTCTGCCACTGAGCCCCAGCCCCAGCCCCTGTGTATTTTTTTTAAATATGTATTTTATAAGGAACTAGGAGAGAAAGGAGTTTGCAGGCTGCACATACAAAAATAATCAGTGCGTAAGGAGATGGAAATGGTAATTATGCTGATGTGATCATCAGGCAGTGGGTACTTGTATCCGATCATCACCCGCTACCCTACAAGTTGATGTGCCATCATTATGTGTCAATCAAAAATAAATCTAAAAACACGACCTTGCATTTGTTAAGTCCTTGAAGAGAGGAAGGAAAGTTTTATTATTTTTTGTTTAAAACATTTTTGAGACAAGATCTTACTAAGTTGCCCAGGCTGGCCTAGAGCAAGTGATTCTAATTCCACCGGCTCCTGAGTATTTGGGGTTACAGGCTGCTCCTGCACCCGGGCTCAGGCCAAGCTTTCAAACTGAAAAACTGCATGATCATTTAGACTCATGGTTCTTGGACGATTTAGCCTCAGAACTCCTTTGCACTCTTAAAACAACTGTGGACCTTTAAAGAACTCTGTTGATGAGGGTTTTTTCTATCAATAGTTACTCTTTTAAAAATTAAAATGAAGCCAGGCACCGTGGCACACGCTGAGGCTGAGGCAGGAGGATTAGCAGTTCTTCTAAAGCTCAGATTTTGTCACTGTCAATAAACACTGCCGGTCATTGTCACCGAGGTAGCAGGCGCGCTTCCTTCATTTTTGAGAAAATTTCTGCCGAACCCTCAGGTCTGCGTTGCCACAGCTGGTCCGTCGGCTGTTCTTTCAAATGAATTTGGTGTCTGTGGACAAGTCAAGGTGGCTCTCAGCTCAGACATCCGTCACTCACTGTCCTGCTTTGCACACACAATGTTGGAATGGCGTGTACTTTAGGGTCAACCTGTAATGACACTAATCATTTTGCTGCTTAATTGAGGACTTTTTATTTATTTTTTGGTACTGGGGATTGAACCCAGGGGTGCTTTACCATGGAGGCACACCCTCAGCCCTTTTTATTTTAAGACAGCGTCTTGCTAAGTTGCTGAAGTTCTCACTGAGTTGCTGAGGCTGGCCTCCAACTTGTGATCCTCCTGCCTCAGCCTCCCAAGTTGCTGGGATCACTGTGCTGAGCTTGGGACGCTCTTTTTTTTTTTTTTTAAATAATTACTGTTGAGTACATTAGTTTTCTTTTTTTTTTTAAGAGAGAGAGAGAGATAATTTTTTAATATTTATTTTTTAGTTTTCGGCAGACACAACATCTTTGTTTTGTATGTGGTGCTGAGGATCGAACCCGGGCCGCATGCATGCCAGGCGAGCGCGCTACCACTTGAGCCACATCCCCAGCCCTTGGGATGCTCTTATGTGAAGCTGCTTCTTCTTTCTTTCTCCTTCCTTCTCCTTATCTCCCTCCCCTTCGCTCACTGCCTCTTTCTTTCCTTTGCTGTAAGGGCCGGTGATAAAGAATTCATCTACTAGTGATTTCCCCCACCGTCCCTTTGTACCAGCAGATAACACAGAGGGAAAAGGAGAACCGCGTTTTCACGTTGCTCTGGGCGGCGCTGGGCTGGTAGACGTTTAGCAACCACAAAGGGAAAGGAGAATCTCTGTATGCAACTTCCACCATCAGTTTCAAGGCAACAACTGCCTCCTCAAGGCCTGGCCATCTTAGCAGCCACTTTCTCCTGCTGCTAGGAGCCGGCCGCAGCAGGGACGTTATTTCACCCAATACCCGGCAACAGGAGGGGGCCGACTCCCAGTGGGGATCTGGAGCCTGGTTCTGTGCAGCGACCACCTGCAAATTCAGGGCCCTGGGTGGCCTGCTGGTGAAGTTGGAGCTGCGTGTCCATTCAGCCCATTTCTCTGGGAAGGTGAAGGGTTTCTGGAGGGAGTTAGGGGGCAGCCATCAGATCTGCTGCAACATGTGCGGGCCGCTGTGCCTGCAGGGAGGTGAGAAACCGCGGGTGCTGCTTTCCGTCCACCTGCCACAGCATGCACTGAGGACTCTGTGGCCACCTGTCACTCAGAATCACACAGGGAAGGGGGTCTGTGGAAATGGAGTTCCAGCTTAGCTAAGCTGACCTTGTCCAGAGCCAGCGTCCCATCTGGAAACCAGGGAGTGGTCATCACCCCCAGATGCCTGCCTTAGTCAGCTTGGCATTACTGTCACAAAATGCCTGAGGCGACTAACTGAAAAACAGAAAAGGTTTACTTGGCTAGCAGTTTGGAGGTTCAAATCCAATGTTGGGTGGCTCCATGGTTTGGTTCAGCTGGGGGTGGCAGAGAGTCATGGAGGGTCCCATAGCCCCTTTTGACCTAAGCACCTCCCTCTAGGCTCACAGCACCTGCCGTCACCACCTCTCTAAGGACCAACCCTTACATGTGGACATTTGAGGGACGCTACCCCTATTCAAAGAGAGGATGTAAATGTCCAGGCACTGCCCAGTCTCCTCTCATCCAGGAGATCCCAGCACCCAAAGGCAGTTGCGGATGGTGCCAGGGGCTGGGCATCCACAGCAAAGCACCCGGATGTGTTAAGGTATCAGAGGGGTCTGGGTGGCGCTCACAGCCACTGTGTCCCCTGCAGCTGGTGGCCAAGCCCTGCATAGCCTGCTGCAGCCCTGCGAGGGTCACAGTTGTCGCCTGGCCCAGCAGGCTGCTTTGGCAAACGTGAAGCTGACAGAGAACGTTGATAAAAACTAACACAAGCAAGAGGGCGGGGGTCAGGGTGGGGCGCAGCGGGGCAGGGGACGGGGAGGGAGAAGGACACCGTTTTCCCACAGTGACAGACAGACAGCAGCCTGAGCCTGCTGACCGACAGCCTGCATGCCCGATTCCCAAGTCCAAAAATAACTCTTACGTCTCTACCCGGAGAGACCGTGAATATGGCGACATCAGCCGTGAGTGACAGGCCCGATCAGTGGACAGGGGTGACCTAGAAGGTCTCCGTGCGGAGCATCTTGAGCAGCTGTAAAAATACTTGGTGTTTAGAGATCAAGAAAGACCAACGCCCAGAGGAGTAGCTCACCCTCCCATTCTGCCCTGCACCGTCCAGGCTCCCCCTGGCCCGTCCCTCCACCAGCTCCCCGCCCACCTGCCAGTGGCCAGCACCTGCCTTCCTCTGCCTGAGGGTGTTCCCCGGCCTTTGGGGGTGCCCCCTGTGACCTACCCAGCTGGACCAGAAATTCTGGTGAATTCATGTCCCCGTGGGGGGCAGTGGACCACGGCTCAGAGGAGGTGGGGGACAGATACCAGCTCCCTCCCGGGTCCCCGAGGACCGGACTCCAGGGGCACACGGTGGTCAGCTGCTCCGCTCACTCCCCGCGCCCCCACTGGCTTCCTGGAACCCACTGTTCACGACTTTCCCTCAAACCACGTCTCAAGATTTGCTCCTGGGGGCGGCCACACGAAGACCCCCCTCCCCCTGGATGCGCGTCTTATCCCAGGGACGGTGTCTTCACAAACTTATTGTTAAGGGACTTTCACATACAGTGGAATCTTAGTATTCAGCCACAAAAAGAATGAAGCACTCCTGGAGACAACCAGAGGTGGATGCCCAGGGCCTGATTCTCAGTGAAAGGAGCGCGGCTCCCGCAGCCGTGATCCGGAGAGAGCTCCCCCCTCAGAAACCCGGGGGACGCCACGTTCAAGGACTCCGAGCCCCTTATAAAATGGTGCAGCATTTTCGTGGATCTGGGTCCATCCTTTTAAATCACCCCGATGACTTACGACACCTGATGCCACGTGACAGCTGGGTAAATGGTCACCGTACGACAGGACACCGTCTAGGGACTAACGACAGGAATCTGTTCAGAACAGAAACCGGGTTCAAGATATTTCTGACGTGTCATTGGTGAGACCCGCGGGTGCCTGCATCTGTGGACTTCGCGTCACCGTCACAAAACACCTGGGGTGGCTGACTTAGGGGAGGAAAGGTTTCTTCGGGCTCTTGGTTTTACAAGCTCCATCCGCGTGGGGTCTGGGTGGCCCGTTGCCTGAGTCCTGTGTCAGCACATCATGGGGGAGGGTGACTCAGAGGACAGAGAGAAAGAGAAAGGGACCAGGGTCCCACAGCTCCTCAAGGGCCCTGCCAGTGACCTAGGGACCTCCTACTAGTGTCATCAAGTGTGCAGCAGTACTGGGGACAAGGCTCAATACAGGGGCCTTTGGGGACATTCCAGATCCCAGTGATAGCAATGCCGAACGCGCAGACGAGGAGGGTCCTGGCTGTACATGTGTCTGTGCGGCTTTCTTGGGGAGGCAGAACTATGGGGAGGTACGATGCATCCATCAACAACAGGGGCTGAGGACGCGGGAAAGGACCCATTACCAAAGAGTGGCAAGAGAACAGTCCCGGGGGTTGGAACTGTCCCACGTCTGCATTCTGGTGATGGTTAGATGACCGCATGCATTTATAGACACTTACGGAACCGCGCACTAATAAAGAGAGAATTCTACTATAGGTAACTTACACCTCAATAAAAAAATTCGTTAAAACAAAAAAAGCCTTCGCCATGATTACCTTATTTGGTTGTCCTGGCAACCCACTGGGCACCATTCTTCATTTTTCCCCCCAGCCAGCTGTTTGGAAAGGAATCTTCATCCATGTTCTGTGGCTATCACCGGGTGCCTGACACTGGGACGTTTATAAAACAGAGAAGTTCATGTAGCTCGTGGCTCTGGAGGCGACTGCATCCGGCAAGGACATGGCGCAACGTCAGCACCGGGCAGAAAAGCAGAAGGACGAGCAGACACGGAGGAAGAGACGAGGCTGGGGGCTGGGGCCACTTTCCCGTGACCTGTCTCTGTGGAACTGACCACCCCCACAGGAAGGGACCTGTCCATGGGCGGGCAGAGCTCGGGAGACCCGCTGACCTCTTAGAGATGCCTCCGCCTCGCCCACGGCTCCCGGGGCCAACCTGCAGCAACCGCAGTGGACCACGGCAGGGGGCGTCTGCAAGGTGACCCCGCCCCTCCCTCCACCCACTGCGCCCCTCGCCCCGGGGCCTTGGAGACGCGGTATGGTTGCCCCTGGGCCCGGGGTCTCCTGGGCGCTCCCTCATCCCACCCTCCCCTTGTCGCCCCTCGTGCCTCTCCACACTTCCTGGGGGCTCCGTCCACCGGGGAGCATCGACCCTACCTCTGCACTGCTACTGGGTAAGTGTGCGCGTGACCGACCCCAAAGGGTCACACGCAGGAGTTTGATCCCCAACGTTACAAAGCAATTAGGTCACCGGGGGCACTTCCCTTGGAAGGGGCTGATGGCTCTCACAGGATCTTGGGTGGTTCCCTTGAGAGCAAGTTGTTATTTAAGAGCAAGCCTGACCCCCAAATCCCTCGGGCTCCCTGTCTGACTATGTGATTTCACATGCAGCTGCTATAATCCCGTCCACCATGATGTGAGAGAGCCAGAAGATCCTCACCAGATCTGAGCAAGTGCTGGCTCCATGCTCTGGAACCGACAGAATTGCAAGCTAAATAAACCTCCCTTCTTCATAAGTTATCCAGCCTCAGGTACTTTGTTATAGCAACAAAAAACATACTAAGACACATATTCATGACTTCCAAGTCCATTTTCCATTTAATCCCATCACTACCTAGCCATCTGGATTTCTGGTTTAATACTCAACAGTTCTTCCCCCCCCCCCAACTTCTCCAAATGCCATTAAATCAGCTATGTTCTTTCTAAAAATTCCAGAACAAAACCTACAGCTCAGAGATACTGCTACTAGATCGAGTAGAAGGATGAGGATAAATTTCACCTCATAAAAGCATGTTGAGAGCACCTCCCTGAATTCTTATGGAGCCATGATGTAGCACAAGGCCTTTGCCAGAACCAAGTAGATGCTGACACCATGCTCCTGGACTGCCCAGTGTCCAGAACCAGGAGCTCAAATTCACCTGTCTTTAAAAAATAAATTTCCATTTGGTGTATTGTTATAGCAATAGAAAATGGACTAGGACAGTTGTTGAGCATCCCTCGTTGGTCTACAGGTGGACGCTCACCAGGTTTCCATTACACGCGTGAAACGGCCGAGGTCTGGATTTATAAGGAGTCAAGGCCTATTTCGGATCCAGCTTTGTAGGTTCCCGTACCTGACTGAAAGAGCACCTTGGGCCTGTGGTGAGGCAGCGTATCATGGAGGGAGCATGCAGTGACGAAAAACCTACCAGGAAGCAGAGAGAAAAGAGGGGCCAGAGCTTATGATCCCCTCTGGAGGCACACCCCCAATGACCTAAGGCCTCCCATGAGGCCCACCTCTGAGTCTCCACCATCTCCCCACAGAGGCCCCTGGGATCAAGACTTTGCCGTGTGGGACTTTGGGGGGTCATCCAAGACCCCAGCTCCGGCTGACCTGGGACTCCACTGGGAAGCCGGCAGGACCTTTTGCTGACCCAGCTTTTTTCTGGAGGGTCCACCCTGTGCCAGACACTGTTTAGTCATTTCATCAAGATGCTTTGATTGCAGTCAAGGTTCTTGGCCTATTTGACAGGGAGGAAACTGAGACTCAGAGTAAGTAACTGTTAGGGCTGAAGGGTGTTCCCTGAGGTTCACAGGTTGAGGTCCTGACTCCCAGCAGAATGCAATTTGATGTGAAAATGGGGTTATCATAGATGTCAGTTTATGTTAGGTTATTAGGGTAGGCCCATGGGTCCTCATTAGGCTGCTATAACAAAATACCAGCAACTGGGTGATTTATAAACAATGGAAATCATTTCTCACTGTCAAGGTGCCAGCAGATTCAGTGTCTGGTGAGGCTCCTGCTCTGCTTCCAAGATGGTGCCTCGTTGCTAGACCTTTCCAAGATGGCGCCTCATTGCTAGACCTTTCCAAGATGGCACCTCGTTGCTAGACCCTTCCAAGATGGTGCCTTGTTGCTTGGTCTCTATACTGTCAGGGTACTAATGCCATTCATAAAGTCAGAGCCCTCATGACTTTGTCACCTCCTCAAGGCCTCAACTTTACTACTATCACTTTGGATCTTATTTTCCAGTGAGTTCCGGGAGGACACATACATTCCAGCCATAGCAGGTTCTAATGCAATATGATCGGTGTGTCACAAAAAGGGGAAACTTGGGCATAGCACACACAGAGAAGAACATGGAGGGAGCAGGAGGTCACCATCTATAAGCCCAGGAGGGAGGCCTGGGTCAGATCCTTCTCTGAGAGCCTGCACCTTGATCTTGGACCTCCCTCCTCTGGCACTGTGAGAATCAGTTCCATCCGGAAGCCACCCAGGTCGTGGTACCCCATTATGGAAGTCACGGCCGACTAAAGGAGCAACTCAGAAACCACGGACTGGGCAACGGGAAAAGCTGGCATCTGCGTACAGATGGACTTGACTCCGGAGCCTGGGACCACCTATTCTCTTCCAGTTTAAATGATGAGGTCCCGCAGGTGAGGGGGGCAGACATCTCACGTTTTTTCTTTATTTTCGGTGCTGGGGATGGAACCCGGGCCTTGCACCTGGTCGGCAGGTGCTCCGCCCTGAGCTGCAGCCCAGCCTTATCTCACGGTCTGGTTTCCTGCTCTCCTCTGTCCCTGTTCCCTCCCCACTGTTACCAGGCATTTGGACTTTGCCCAGAATGTACAAGCAGCGATTTTCTCGCCTGGGCAAATGGCAGAGGCCTTCACTGTGCCAATGGCTGCCGGGTGTCGTATTTCCCAGTGTGTTCTGTGCGTGCAGCTTCAGCTTTCACACTCAGAGAGGGAGCTCTGCCGCGGTGGAGGGCACTGTCAATCTGGCCAGCTCCTGCTCTTTTGGCCAAGAGGAATCTGGTCTAGAGAACACAAACACAGCCTAGTGACACCCCTCCTCTCGGGGTGGCTGGCTCTAAAACAGATGTCTCCAGACGTACCTGTGTAGGTGGAACCGTCCTTGAGATCTATGGGGGGGGGGGTTCCCTGGAGAACCTATTTCCCCCTTTGCATCTGTCTCTTTGGTAGCAAGAGGAGAAGAAAACACAGGATGAGCCACGAGCAGGCTACGGAGACAGATGACCTGATTTCAGAAATACGGACAGGGCTCCACTGGAGAACTGGCTCCCCTCCAGCTCCACTCTCTGGGGGTCTCAGCCCTGCTCTGTGCCCTGCAGGCTGACCCTAAAGGACAACATCACCTGCTCCCTGGCTCTCAGTCTGCTCAGCCAGCGGGAGGTGCTCACAGATGAATCGTGGGAAAAGAAGGTGGGCGCCCTGAAACTGATTCCCTCAGCTTCCTCTCCTGCGGGAGGCTGTGAGTTGGAGGCAATCCTTCTCCTGAAGGCTGTACCTCCTGCAGCCTGCCCTCTCTGTGGGGTTCTCCCTCTGTTTGCAGATTCTGGAAACTTCTCCTCATGACCCTTTCAGACTGGGTGGTAACTAGCTCCACTCTGTTGCTGTTGTCACATCCAAATGATCCTGCCTTTGCTGTCGATAGATGTTATTAAGTCAGTGATGGAAAGGCTTAGTAACAAGGCGCAGTCTTGGAGATGTCAGGCAACAAGGAGCCATCTTGGAAAGGTCTAGTCACAGAGCACCATCTTGGAAAGGTCCAGCCACAAGGCGCCATCTTGGAAAGGTCTAGCCACAAAAGCGCCATCTTGGAAAGGTCTAGCCACAAAAGCGCCATCTTGGAAAGGTCTAGCCACAAGACGCCATCTTGGAAGCAGAGCGGGAGCCCTCACTAGACACTGAATCTGCTGGCACCTTGACTTCCTGAGAAAAACAACTTAAAAGAGAAAAGATTTTCTTGTCACATGGTCCATGGTCAGGGGACCATGCTCTGGGCCCATGGTGAGGCAGAACATCATGCTGGGCCATGGGGAGTGTGTGACAGAGGAGGCTGCTCAGCTCACAGCAGCCAGGAAGCAGAGAGAGGGGAAGGGATGGGTGACAAGGTATACCCTTCAGGGACTTTTGCCTGGTGACTTCCCACTGGCCCCACCTCCTAGTTTCCACTGATTTCCAATACTCCATTCAGTCATGAGCTGACCCACTGACTTCCCAGAGCCCCACCCCTGAACCTTGGCTGTCCTGGGGACCAAGCCTCCAACACATGAGACTCTGGGGGACATTCAAGATCCAACCTGCAACAGACCGTGATGGATGTCATTATCACTGGAACCAGCAATGACTAAGAATTTTATAGCACGATCATGTGTCAGGCTCTGTGTTCAGGTCACCTTCTTGGAAACCTGGGTGATGTGCATCCTGTAGATGAGACAATTGGAGCACAGAGAGGGCAAGTGGGTTCCTCCATGTCCCAGAACTGGCTTAAGTGGGAGGCAGATTCCAACGCAGGCCCTCTGGCTCCCGTGGCTCTGGATCTCCCTGACAGAGGGCGACGATGTTGATGATGACAACAGAAGCCAGCACGCGTGGCCCCTGCATCCTGGCGCCATGTCCGGACATGAATCTTGAATGTTCTCTGGCTCCATGGAGCTCAGGAATTTGCAGATCAAGTCCTTGCTCCTGGTGCCTTTGAATCACCCAAGCATGTTCTGAACCACGTGTGACGTTCTGAGTGCGCCACCCCAATCCAGCCTTTGGAAACACCCCCAGACACCCCCAGAAATCACGTCTATCCAGCTGCGCGGGCACCTCTTAGCCCAGTCAAGGTGACGTCTGATGTTAACCATCACAGGTGCATTATCGACTGCCCTAAGGCCTAGTGGCTTAAGGAAGTCATCATCCCTAAGTGCCTGCTCCAGTTGGGGCTGGCGGATCAGCTGGGGCTCTGCTCCTGACCCTGCTCCAGGTGCCCCTCGTTCTCCTCCTGGGACAACCGTTCTCACGGCCAGAGCAGAGGTGGAGAAGCAGGCGGAAATCCACGCGGCTTCTGCTGAGGTCCCTGCTCAGAAAGGGTTGGCTGCCATTTCTGCCCACGCGCCATTGACAGAGGCAAGTCCTGTGGCCGCTTCCTAAGCCAAGGGGTGGGAAATCCGTGCCACCCACGGGGAGAAGAGGGCAGAGAAGCACAAACAGGAAGTGCTGAATAATCAGGGCTGATTGTTCATCTATTCCTGGTCACCAACATTTGCAAAAGCCACCAGAGTTTCAAAGACGGTTGACTCAGGACGGTCTCCTTCTCATAAAGGAAAAAGCAGAACTTTATGACATTTTCAAAGGACTTTTAAGGAAACCGGGATGGCTATTTATGTTCATCAAGAAGTGACTCACACAAGTCATGTGATGTAAAAATAGGAAAATTCAATGCTAATTGCCCAGACTTATGGCTCCCTGCACAACAATAATAACATCTTCTACCGCACAGCAGTTCAGACTGCACGGTGCCCTTTAGTAACCACATCTGCCTTTACACTCAGAATGGTCTTTCTCAAGCCTTATGGTCTTACTTTTGAACAGGAAGTGATGGAGCCGTAGGAGGCTTGTCCCAGGTCACACGACTTGCAAGAGCCGGAGCCTGGGATTAATAGGGCACTTTGTCTGTAGCAGGTGATAAATGTCTAGATGCACCAGGGGTTAGCCCACTGTGGCCCTGGGGTCAAATCCAGTCTGCAACTGGTTTTTATTTTTATTTATGTTGTTGGGTGCTTACTACTGAGCCACATCCCCAGCCCTTTTTATAGTTTATTTAGAGATGAGGTCTCTCTGTCTTGCTTAGCGCCTCACTAAGTTACCGAGGCTGGTTTTAAACTCATGATCCTCCTGTCTACCACGCGGCCTGCGCAGTGGTTTCATTAATGAGGTTCTAGGCATAAAGTTAGTTAGACGAGATCGAAATAAAAACACAAGACTCAATTACCTTAATTCTATTGCTAGGTTCGAGACTTAATTCTATTGCTAGGCTCCTCTAGCCGCCCAGCAGGGCAGCAAGGATTACTCAGGGCTAGCAGGAGAGAGAGCGAGCACGCCGGGGAGTAGCCTTTTATTAGGGAACCAGAGATTCAGGGGAGAATTCCATCCAATGAAGGTTGAGGGGGGGCTGCACTCCAAGGTCAGGGTCAGCGATTGGGTCCCCGGGGTCAGTGGTCAGGCACACCCCCACACGGATGGGCTCTCTCATCAGGAGAGGGACGGGAAAAACTTCGACATGTGCCAAAGTGCCTCAGACCCTCAACGGGAGGCACCCGATCACGTGTGAGAATGGCTCCCAACACTCCTGCCTCAGCCTCCCAAGCCCTTGGGATGTCAGGCGTGAGCTCTCTCACTCAGCTAACATTGTTTTCTTGTAACTGGATTTTATAAATAAAGTTTTATTGGCACGAAGCTCTGCCCATTCATTCACAAATTGTCATGGTGGCTTCTACCAGGATTAAGAGGGAGGGGAAAGATGTGCAAGACTTTGCCTTTGTCACTTCCTAGCTTGGAAACTCTCACCCAGCCGTGGAGTTAGGGGTTGGCTTTGACCCTGTCCCCTCTCTGGTTCATCTTGGCTGAGTCCTTCTAGTGCATGCCCCTCCCCCACCTCTGTAAAATACAAACTTTCAAGCACACAGGACACAGAGGGAGGAATTCAATGCACCCCGTGTCTGTGTCACCCAGCTTCTTCAGTGAGCAGGCTTCGATTATTCGTGTTTATCTTTTCCCTCTCTTTTCTGTGGAGGTTTTTAAGAAATGGAGGTGAAATTCACACTGCACAGAGCAAACCCTTGTGAAGGGTGGAACTCCACAGTACTGCTGTGTTCTCAGTGTTGTGCACTTAGCACTCTCACGAGTTCCAAAATGTTTTCATCACCCCTACAGGAAATCGCATAACTGTTAGCAATCACCCGGCTCCAACTTCACCTCTCCCTAGCTCCTTGAAGCCACTAATCTGCTTTTTCTCTGGCTCTGCCTATTCTGCATGTTCCATGTAAGTGGAATCTCTTGCTATGTGGTCTGTGTGTCTGCCTTCTTCCACTCAGCATGACATTTTTGAGGTTCATCCACATTGTAGCCTGTCCGAATGCTCCATTCCTTTCTCTGGCTGTATAATATTCCACTTCATAGATATACCATATGTTATTGATCTACATAGCAGTCGCTGGATATTTGAGTTTTATAAAACCAGATCCAGACATCACATCATTTCATCTATACAGACTTTAGTATGTATCCTGAACAGATAAGAACTTTAAAAAAGCCAGAGAGCAGATCTTACAAAATGAACTCTAATTCCTTAAAATCCCCTGATACCCAGCTAGGTTCAATTCTCTCCAACCGCCCCCAAGTTATGCTGTTTTTTCCAACCTTTGACTCGACCCTGGGGGGGAAAAATAAGGGATTATCTGTGTCCTAGATGCTTCTTATAGGAAAAACACAAACTCCCATCTTTAAAAAGAGAGAGGGTGGCATCCGGCTGGGCCAATTGTTTAGCATTGGTGAGGCCCTGGGTTCATCCCCAGCCCCTGGGGGAGGAGGGAAGGGGGGGGAGAGAGAGGGAGGGGGAGAGAGGAGAGACTTTTCTAATTTGCAAGTAAACACACACACACTTGCAATCAATTGCTTTTTCTGTGGAACGACTCAATTTTCCTGGTCCCTGCGTCTTTCCTGCTAGTGACACCCACCCCCTACCCGGAAGGGAGGTCGGGGTCAGGGGAAGCGGTTTCCAGAACGGACTCTACGCTCCCGGGAGCGGGTGAGCAGCTGTCCCGTAATCACCATTTTTCTGAGGGCATGAATAATTTAGGCTGCGATCTGGCAGAGGGGAGATGGCGAAATCACCAGCGCCGCTCCCTGCCCCTGGGCCTGGCTCCCGTCCCACACCCGGCTCCCCAGATCCCCGGCAGGCACAGGGGGGCCCGGGCGTCCGCGCCCCGCCTCCCCGGCTCCTGGGGACCCAGGTCCAGCTTCCGCCCGGGAGCAGGGCTCCGCCGGCTGCGGGAGGCCACCGGGCGTCTGCGGAGCGGGCGGTGAGAAGCCCTGGGTCCCTCCCCAAGGAGCCCTGGGGGCGGCACTCGCGGCTCGCGGCTGGGTCGGAGCGAAACCCTGGGTGGAAACCACCGGGGCACAGGCTCGGCCGCCGGCCCCGCGCCCGCCCGGCAGGGGACCCCTGCGTCCCCCACGTCCCCGCCCGCTCCGCTCTCTCGGGCCCCTCTCTTCCCGCGGCGGACCATGGACCTGTGCGCTTGGGAAGGCGCGGCCCCCGGGGACACCTGAGGACCCGCCGCGCTGCGCACTAACGCGGTCGGCGCCGCCCGATCCCGCAGGTGAGTGGGGCGCGCGGCGGACACTGGCGCTTTCCCCGCGGCAGCGTCACCTCCGCCGGCAAAGGTGGGGACGGCCAGGGCTTCCCTCCTCCTCGCTGTGGCTTATTTTATTTTCCGGGTGTGTCCGGTTCCCCGGTTCCTGCCCTAAACCCCCTTCCCCTCGCCGAAGGGTTTTTGGAGGGGCCGGGAGGGGGGCGCAGACACCGCGATCCGGCTCGAACTTGATTCTTTCTTAAAAACCCATTTTCTTTCAACGGCGCTCATCGACCTGTCTCTGCGCCCCAGCAGCCAAAGGCTTTGCCACCTGCCCTGGACATGTGACATTTCCCCCAACCGTGACAGTGGCCGACTTAAGCCAAATTCTACTTTGTATACCCCCCCACCCCACCCCCAACCCCGCCCAGGACAAGTCCGCAGGAAGCCGCTTTCTGCTCTGGGACCCGGGCTGGCGGATAAGGGACAGGGTTTGGAAGGGACAGGTTTTGGAAGGCGACCTCCAGCCCTCATGGCTGGTGGCGTTGAGGGATCCCGAACAAAAGTTGGCGACGCGTGCATGCGTAGTGCGACCTTGTTCTCTGCGCTCAGCGCAGCGTGAATGTGTCGCTGGAAGGGGTGGCAGATGGGGCTCAGGCAGTGGAGACTGATCACGCCCCGGGCAGCCTCGTCCTCCGCTTGGTATTTACCACCTCACCTTCTTTGCCCCTCCGGAATGAACAGCCCCAGAGCGAGGACCCTCCACTGCCCGCCCCCTTTCCCTTTGGATGGGGCTGTCTCTCGTGGCTTTCCTGTGAGAAGGGAGGAAGGCTGACGGCGGGGTCCCTCTCCTCTCGTCCTGGCTCTGTGGACGTCCACAGCTTCCGGAACAGAAGCCCCCCCACCCCCGCAAAGGGGACTGTGGGAGGGGCAGGGGGCTGGGGGGTGGGCACATCTGGGATGCTTTGTCAGGGACTCTTTGCTTTGGGGGTTCCTCAGCGACTCACGGCCACCAAGAAAGAGCCAGAGTAGATTGTATACAGGAGAACAGCCCCTGGGGGGCTCTATCTGCACCCCCTGGAATCCCACCCTGTTGGGAAGACAGCTTCAGGACAGGCTGTTTCAGGAACACTCTTAGGTGCTTATAGCTATGGCCAGATCCTCCCTTCTTATGTGAATTTCTACCCCACCCCGTACTTCTACCAACACCCCAAACCCAGGCGGCAGGAAACCCCGACTCCAAGCAGCCCAAGATCCTGGTGTTTGGCCTGTTGATATTCTGCACCATTCCAAGACCAGCGGCTCTGTAGAGGCGTCTAAAGACGTCACTCAGGGCAAATGCCACCTTCCCTCCACCCAGGAGCAACTGAGCTCCATGCCACCTCCCCACACTGGATCCAGAATGAGCAGCCCTCAGGTCAGGAGGGAGAGGGTGCATTTGACATTGAATGAAATGACTGAGCAAATGACCTACAAAATGAGCCAAGTGATGTCAAAGGCTCAGGCACGGCCAGTTTATTTCCTCATTTATATTATTATTTCAGTGGGATGCAGGCGCACAGGACCAGGGGCAGGCTCTATCCAGGATCTTTCAGCAGGCGGCTGCCCTGCAGGCTCCCCCAGTCCTGCTGGGTGAGAATCCGCATCAAACCTGGGGAGTCACGAGAGCAGGTCAGTGTCTGAGAAGCCCCGAGGCCGGACACATATTGACGTGTGACGTGTTCCCTGCTGACACAGAGGCCTGGATTGCAGAGAGGGCGGCAGCCAGAGCTGAGGTCTCTGAACACTGGCTACTTTTCAATTCCTCTAAATTGGAGAAAAATCTATGGAACATGAAGTTTACCACGGTTACCACCTTCATGCAAACCGTTCCGGGGCACTGAGCATGTTTGCAGAGTGGTATGACTGTCACTGGCTATGTCCCTCCAGAATTTTTTCCATCACTCCAAAAAGAACCCTGTACCCACTAGCAGTCACCCCATTCCCTCCTCCCTGGGGCCTGGCAACCACTAATCTTTGTGTCTTGGTGGAGGCGCACATGGTCCACGCTCCCTAGAAGCAGAGTGCACCGCCCGCTTGGTGCCGGGTTTCTCCTACTTCTGATTTCTTTTTTTTCTAAATGCATTTTAGCCTGAAGTGAGCTGCACACACGGTACACGTTCCTGGGGTACCGCCTGGTTTCCACCGCACCCACCTTCACCTTTATTATCCCTCCTCTTCCACGGGACTCACCCCGTCCCCTGCTCAGAGAGGGGTAAGGGGCCACCAAGGACCCAGGGTCACTGCAGATGAAGTGAGCATCCATGCTGTCCCCTTCCAACATTTTTAGAGGGCTGATTTCAAGGGCGACTTGCTTTTTCCTAAGGTGACACTAATCATCGAGATCCAGTTATTTTCCTACAGCCGACACCGGCAGGATATTTTCTTACAGCCCCCAGGGGAGGGAATTCCTAGCAGATTTCTTTGGAGTCTGAAGTTTCCGAGGTGAACTGCGATGGAGTCCCAGGGCCTTCAGGGTGCTCCATAAATAGCTGAGCAAACAATGGACGTCAGGGCTCCCGAAGGCCACTCTGGTGATTAAGGCTTTAACTATACCAGTGACGCACAGAGGGTGACTGGGGGGCAACACCAGGGGGGCAACACCCAAACAGGGGCTGGGGACGTGGCTCGGTGGTTGAGGGCCTCTGAGTTCAACCCCAGGTGACACACACACAAACAAAACCCCGTATTTGGAGAGGAAAATTCAAGGATTAATATGAGCGACGTTCTCCACCCACTGCCCAGCCGCCTGCCCAGCCCGGAGTTAGCGGTGGCCGCTGGGCTTGGGGGGGGTCAGTCGCTCTGTCTCCTGGAAGAAGGTTTGATTTGATTTGATTCTTTTCCTGGTTGCTCTTTCTCCTTTGAACCTTTGAGCACGTGGAGTTAGGCAAGTTAGAGGGGGGCGGTGGGGGGAGAGAGAGAGAGAGAGAGAGAGAGAGAGAGAAGGAGGAGGAGACAGGGAAAGGCCCACGGTTTCCATCACCCCGAATGTCGGTCAGGTGGCAGCCCTGGCCTGACGGCACGGGCCCCGCCCAGCCTGGACAGATAAATCCAGTTTTTTTTTTATACCAGGGATTGGACCCGGGGGCACTGTACCACTGAGCCACGTGCCCAGCCCTGTTTTAAATATTTTGTTTAGAATTAGGGTCTCACTGAGTTGCTTAGGGCCTTGCTAAGTTGCTGAGGCTGGCTTTGAACTCGGGATCCTCCTGCCTCAGCCTCTGGAGCCGCTGGGATGACAGGTGTGTGACACGGTGCCCGGCTCGATCCACTTTTCAACAAAGGTCTGTCGAGCGTTTCCCGTGGGGCAGGGCTGGGCTGGGCTGTGAGGATTCGGTTAAACGCAAAGCCGACTCTGTGAGTCCAGTGATGCTGACAGGGGACACTTGCCCAGGGCCTGTGTCTCTGCGTGGGACGCCGTCTGAGTGCGTTGCGTAGGATTAAGGTCCAGCTCCCCTTGGCCTCTTGGGGGATCGGGTCCGGGACTCCTGGCTCCAGGTCTGGGGTGCACAGGTCTTTCTGTAGATGGCACGTGTTTGCCTGGAAACTCCACAGGCTTCCTGTCCACTTGAGGTCACCTCTAGATGACTCACACACCTCACACTATGTCGGCACTGTTTCCACAGTTGCCGTTACTGTGGTTTAGGGAAAGGTGATAGGATGTCGCGTGTTCAGAAGAGATGCCGTCTTTTCTGAATACTTTTCATTCAAGGTTGACTGACACTCTGGATGTGCAGCCTGAAGACACAGAGAGACAACTCTATTTCATCTGCACCACAAAATGCTTCAGATGCTCCTTATCACCCCCATTTTACAGATGGGGAAACTGAGTCCAGAGAGGTGAAGTGATTCACCGGGGGCCACACAGCAGGAGGTGTCTGATCTCGGAGCTGGGCCCCAGCAGGCTGGTTGCGGAGACGGGATGTTCCTCCCCCAACTCCTGTCAGTCCGTGGCTGAGGGGGGTTTTAGGTGCTAACTCTGTGTCACCTCGGCCATGCCCTGCACGTGGCCCTCAGTCCTCTTGCCACACAAGACCCAGGCAGGGAGAGGCGGGCGGGGGAGGGAGCCATGGCATGTGGGCAGGCCTAGGGCGTGGGAACTGAAGGATTTTCCTAGAGACCCTTGGAGCAGACGCATCTGGGAACAGGACCTTGGGTGCTGGAGGGGGTGAGGGGGGGGTGTCTCAGGCATCAACTGAGGTGACGGGAATGAGCACGGGAGGAAGGCTGGGCCTCACCAGGCAGCACCTGGAGCAGGTGACAGGAGCACTCAGTGGGCAGCTGGGCGTCCTTTTAGGATTGGCCGCTGGATGACCCGACGGTGGGGGAGAAGGGGAGACTCAGGGAGGGCGGCCTGGAGTGAGCCCTTAGGTCCAGTGGGTGGGGCCCATGGGGACATGCCCCTGGGCAAGAGGGAGACTAAGGACCAGGCAGTCCCCAGCCCTGAGGCTTAGCATGTGGGGGTGATAGTGGGGGGAGGGAAGGGGTCTCCCAGCAACCGTGGTGGATGGGTTCCTTTGTCTTTTGGGATCTTTGCAAATCTGACTTCCAAAGGGTACCTGTGGGCACACCTCGGTCACAGCAGATCCAAGGCTGTCCCTCTGTTGGCTTCCTGTCTGTTCCTTGGATGCGCCAGGCATGCCCGTGCCACAGGGCCTTTGCACAGGCTGCCCCTTCTGCCTCGGGACGTTCTCTCCCACACACCCTCATGGCACCTTCTCTCCTGGCCTCCTCCCTCCCTTCTTCCCTCTCGCTTCCCTCTTTCCCCCTCGCCTCCTGACCTTCTGACTGGGAAGCTCCCCTCCCCCCAGAGGGGACTCTTCTCTCTGGTTCACTGCTGGATCCTGGTTGAGGATAGGTTCGGCATACAGCAGGTGCTCAAAGCACAGCCCTGGGTGAGTGAGTGACGGGGGGGAGGGGGGCTGGGAGGAGAATTCAGCTTGAGATGCAGCATCTCGTGGCCGGCACCCTGGCTCTGCCCTGTCTCCTGCCTGCGGTCCTAGTCATGTCCCGGGGCCACCCGGCGTCTGTGCCCCCCAGTGGGGGGAGTGTGTCCCTCTGTCCCTGTGGTCACCCTGGTGAGGGCGAAGGTGGGAAATAAGACCAGCGTGACCCATTTGTCCTCCCCCCGGGGGTGGCCCTTTCCAGCCACACTCAGGTGACACAGGCCATGTCCCCCTGCTGGGCCCTGCCTGGAGGTCCTGGAGGTCGGCCTCTGCCGTGTGGCCTGCGCTCCCTTAGCCTGTCCCCGCGTCTGGGCTGGTCCCGGGTTTCCTTCAGGTTCTTGGTGACCTGCTTCTGGTTGCCTTCCTTCACCTTGGCCTCTGCCCTTGGAGGTGGGGTCTGAGGAGGCCCCCTCCCTGCCCCGGGCTGGGCTCAAGGCAGCACCAAACCCTGGCCTGCAGGGATGGCCGGCCATGCATGTTTGGATCCCGGGTGGAGAATTATTTTCTTTTTATACATTGAACATTTCTGGATGTGCCGCTGAGCATCTTAACATTCCTAAGTGTGTGTTCAGTGGCGTTAGCTACATTCACGTTGTCACGCCGTCCACTCCTCAAGGTCCACCTGTGTGGTAGCAGATATCAGAGTCCCCTTCCTTTTCAAGGCTGTGTAATATTCCAGGGTGTGCGTAGGCCACTGTTTGCTTATCTTTCCACCCACTGATGGACATGTGGGCTGTTTCCGGTTATGAGTTTTTGTTTCTAGGGAGATGCCGCACTCTCCCTGTGCCTGTCCAGCTGCGATGCCAAGTGTTTGTTCAGGGTGCGGAAATGACTTTAACGATCAGTCAAATGACACCTCACCAGGAAGGTGGTGAGTGCATTTGGAGGTTTTGAGATGACGTTCGGATCATCTTCCTTCTGCTGCTCTGGGAGCTGCCCTCAATGGTCTGCTGACGTCCCGCTCTTCAGCCCAGAGCACAGAAGGGCCCATTCCTGGGGGTCTCCGCCACCCCTCTTTTGTCTGGAGCTGGATTAAGGTGCTTGACTGAGCGCTTAGCACCTGAGAAAGACGGAATTGAGCAAGTCGGAGGAGCATCGCGGCTGGAGAGGGAACGGGGAGGGGAGGCGAGGGGCTGTGATGTCCCGGGTGGACGCTGTCCTGAGGTGCGCATGGTCCTGGGTCCACTCCAGGGCCTGGCACACACCAGGCAATCAGGGCCCTGGCTGCACCGGGCTCAGGTGGAGGCTGTTGGGATGGAGGGCCCAGGTGTGCTCCTGGGGACTCCAGGCACCTGCCGTCTGAGGGCAAGACTTCAGGGCACAAGAAAGACACCGAGAACCAGAACCAGGGCCTGGGGCGGGGGCCCAGAGGAGAGCGCTCGCCCAGCCCGTGAGAGGCTCGGGGTTGGTCCTCAGCACCACGTGAAATAAAACACAGGCCTCGTGTCTACCTGCAGCTGAAACAGAAATCAGCACTGCCACCAGAGCAAGGCTGCCCCTTGGTGTCTGAGGGGGTGGCTCCAGGACCCCGTGCAGGTACCCAACTCCATGGAAGCCCGAGCCCCTTCTATCAAGTGACATAGTGTTTGCCCAGAACCCACACAGCCCTCCCGTGGCCTTAAATCATCTCTCAGTGACCGAGAGCACCTGATGCGATGTCCCTGCCGGGGACATCGCTCTACTCTCTTGACCTGTCCAGCACGGGACACCTTCCCCACCTATTTTTGATGGTGGTTGGGTGTGGAGCCCGTGGACACAGAGGCCAGCGTGGGGTGGGGCTGGGGGCCTGCGGTGGCTGACCTGTCCCTGCTCAGCTCCTTGTTGGAGTGCTCACCCCAGTGAGTGGTGTCTGGAGACGGAGTGGGGGGGGGAGGTGACTGGGTCCATGTGAGGTCACGGCAGGGGCCCCTCATGGTGGGATTAGTGCCCTTCCACCCAGAGACACCAGAGGGAACCTTTGTTCTCTCTGCCACAGAAGGACATGGGGAAAGAGTCTTCCCCGGGGACCCTGGTGAGCAACCTGATTCACCCTTGATGTCTGCTGTGGAGGCCACACAGTCTGTGGCCTTCTTTCATGGCAGCCAAGCAGACGGAGACGGGCTGCTATGGCAACCAACAGGTCCCCAACCGTTAAGAGGCGCAGCCCAGGTTGGTTAGGACCTCGCCTACCGGCCCCGACCAGCAGGTGGCGCTCCTTCTCCTCCTCCACGCGGTGACTCAGGGATCCAGGCTCCTGCGCACACGGGCCCGCCCGCCCCTTTAAACGGGTGCATCTCTAGCGTCTCCCCTGTCCAGGGGAAAGGGAGCAGGCCTGGGCACCTCTTCCCTGCAAACCTCTGTCCTGGGAGTGACGCTCTTTGCGTCCCCTCCTGTTCCACGGGCAGTTAGTGACCACGCTGACTCCAGACGAGCCAGGCGTGACCTCTGGTCGGTGCAGCAGGTTTCACGATTCTGGAGACACTGTCCGACACGCTCGGGGTGCGCACTCGCTGAAACGGCGACTCCACGTCTAGGAAAGTAGCCCCCGGGGACGCTCGTGGCTCACAGAGACGTTCACAGGGGCCGTTGGCTGCAACCTTTTGGGGCACAGCAAAAAAAATCAGAGAAACCCAGAGGTCCCACCGGATTCCACGAGACCCCGTGCCCACGAGCGCATGGAGCTTTCCAGGTGCCGTCCAGCCCCTGCCTGGCCCTGGGAGGAAGGGTGGAGGCCCTGCCTGAGCTCCCACCGGGTGCCGTGGGCTTTTCTAATGTAAGTGAGGAGCCCTGAGTTTTCGGCTGAAGCTCTGTCACTGCTCCTCACCAGTTAGGACCTCTTGCTTCACCCCGGGGTGGTGGGGGCCACCAGGGTCCCCTGAGCTTCCGTGGCCCTTCCTTCCGGCCTCTCCCCGGCACCTGGACCAGGCTCCCTCTGGTTGTCATGGCGACACCGGTCATCAGCGCTGATCTCAGGTGAGGCTCGCTGCTGCTGAGGACCAGTGACGGGCGGGCGGGCGCGAAGGGTGAGGTCTGCTGCTGTCATTGTGTCAACAGGTCTCCTGGCCCTGGCTTCTCGCCTTGTATCCTCTTCTGTTTGCTTTTCCGCGTTGTCGCCTTCTCCCAGCGCCGGCTCTTTGTGGCACCTGCTGCTTCTGGGGGGGTGAGCCAGGCGCTGGCCGGATTCCCTCCGCCTGCGGTGCGGGTGGCAAACAGAGAGCGCCATCGTCACACCTGGCGAGGAGGCCGCACAGGTGCTGGGGACGCGCCGGGCTGGGGAGCAACGCCGTGTGTACACACAGGACAGCGGGGGACCTGTCGGGATGCTCACGTGGGCTCTGAGGAGCCCCGTGGCGGTGTGGTGGAGCAGCTGTCCCCGTGTCCTGTGGACGGCCCCCTCGGCCTGCTGCCAGGAATCAACGCCAAAACAGGCGCCCCCCGAGCCCACTCCGTGGGGGTACGGGGAGCGGCCACCCTTCCCCAGAGCTCTCTGAAGGGCGCCGGCTCTGCACCCACGTCCACCTCTGTGAACGCAGCCGAGGGCAGGTCAAAAATATTTCTACAAGTGCATCTGTATCTGGACTCGTGCACATCTGTTATCACTCCCTAGAGGATGCTGGGCCGCAGGTGTCCGCACAGCATCGGCACCGTGTCAGGTCGCCCAGGTCACCTAGAGATGATCCCGAGACCGTGGGGAGGTGTGGGTGCTGTTATGCAGAACCCAGGTCATTTTATACAAGGGACCTGCGCATCCTCAGAGCCTGGTGGGTGTGGGGGTCCGGGAGCCCCCGCTCTAAGGATCCCCGGGGACGACTGTGCCCATCATTGCCCCGTGGTGCGGCAGAGGAAGCAGAGCCTCTGAGGCTCAAGCGATCTGCAGGGGACCCTGCAGCTAGTAGCTTCGTGCTGGGGTCACACTGGCCGCAGATCACTGGGACCAAGTGTCTTTCCGAGCTCACCAGCTGCCTTCCCTACCTAGGAAAAGCCCCGGATCCCAGGCAGTGGCTTGGGTTGTGCTTGGTGGCTCTCCCTAGACACAGTCCTGAGAGTGTCCACCCACCTACCCACCCACCCATCTACGGATCCACTCCTCCATCCAGGCCAGGAATATTGGGACCCCAGGGCACACGAGACAGTCCAAGATCCTTGTCCCTAGGAGCTGTGGGGAGGACACCCCCACCACAAGCCCCCACACAAGCCCCCACACAAGCACTGGTCCCAGAGAGCAGGACGCACCTCGGGGAGGGCCTCCCGGGAGGGTGACCGGGCACCTGCTGTAGCATCGGTTTGGACAGGAGGGTCCGGGAGGACCTTGAGTGATGGAGGGAGCTGGCCCCCAGAGACCGGGGACAAGCGTTCTGGGAAAAGGGACCAGCAGGTGCACGGGGAGTAAGCCTGGGAAGGACCTGGGGGTCAGAGGCAAAGGGGAGGAGGGGCAGCAGGAGCTGCGGGTGAGGCAGCCGCGGAGATGAGGCTTTTCTCCCAAGAGCCCTGAGGTTTTAGAAAGGCCCTGGGACACAAGCAGGTGGGCGTCCCCTGAGCCACACCCCAGCCCGGGGCCATTGTGGTGCCGAGGAGCAGATCCCCCACAGCAGGCCCAACCTGGCCAGACTTCCCTCCTGTCCAGGGGTAGGGGATCCTGGGAGGAGGGACTGGCTCAGACCCACACCCCCAGCAAGGCCTGGAATGTCTTGGAAGGCCCCGTCTCCTGACCTCAGGGTCATCTCTGCACCGCGAGGAGGCATGGGAGGGGTCACGAAGGGACCGGTGGGTTTTGTCTTTCAGGTGGTGGGAAAGTATGTGGCAAAACAGAAAAGGTTGTAGGATTATCGTGGGTGATCCCGAGGGAGGCTTCTTTTTATCCCCTTTTCGTCTTTCTTTGGGGAGGGAACCCAGGGACACTTTCCCCGGAGCCACATCGGCAACCTTTTTAATTTTGGGCGGGGATCTTGCCAGATTGCCCAGGCTGCTCTGGAACCCGAGACCCTCCTGCCTCAGCCTCCCGAGTCACGGAGATCAGGTGTGTTTTCGGAGAGTAAGTCTAGGCCCAAGGCCCCGGGAAGACAGCTCGGCGAAGCTCTGTCAGTGACGGGGCTTGAGAGATCCAGGGAGGCTGCGTTCATTAAGCTGCTCCCCAGCTGATGGGCGCCAGAGAGCACGGAAAGTTCTCATTTCCGTGGATGATTTAAAGCAGGCTCAGAGGAACCGGGGAGGGGACGAGGCGCCAGCCTGCAGCACATCCTTTGCCATCGGGATCAGCCTGGTTCTCTGCGTTTATCTACCTACAGCTAAAAAGGCCACTCGGGAAACAATTGTGCATGAGATTTAATCTTCTAATTATTAAGATTATTTTGCCGTGCTGAGGGTTGAACCCAGGGCCTGATGCCCTCTAGGCAAGTGCTCTACTGCCGAGCCCTATCCGCAGCCGCTAGCCTCCTGATTCTGAATTCTATTCCATTTGTGCCAGTGTTCCAGTAGATTAACTTTTCTTGAACAGATACTGAGAGGCTCGGGTGGGAAATTCATTTTAGGATTGAAACTATGTTGTGGATTCTAACAGCCATGCACCACGTGGCTCTGGAAGGAGCCAAGAGCAGCCTTTGCTGGGTGCTCCCGAGAGCTCTGCCCCACCATCTCCCCTCCCTTGTCCTCTCTGCTCCTCCTCGCTCACCTACAGCCACGTGGGTCTCCCTCTTGTGGCTGGGGCAAGCCACACGCTCCTGTCTCAGGACCTTTGCACATGCTACTCCAGCTGCCTGGAAAGTCATGCTCTTCGACACCCACATGGTTCTGTCTCATCTCCTTCAGGCCTCTGCTCAGACGTCACCTACACAGTGAGGCCGTCTCTGGCTCCCTATTTAACAGGCATCTAGCTCACCTGGCACTTCCTACCACTCTCATGCACAAAACTGTGTCCTCTCTCAGCTTCATATAGGGAAGTCTTACCTACCACCGTACCACAGTGTGTGTATTAGAATTGTCATTTAAAGAGGCTCCATGGGTGGGCCCTCATCCAGTGTCACTGGTGTCCTTATAAGAAGGGATCCGGCCCTGAGGGAATGACACGCTGTGTGGGTGCTGAGTGCCTTTGTTAATGTCCTCGACGGAGCTGTTCCTCTGTGTCCGTGAGTTTCAGAACATCACGCTTTCACGACAAAAATGTACGATTTTCGTCAATTCCAGTTAGAATACATATTAAAAACAAAAAAGAACAAGACCAAAGGGCCGTCTCTGCCTCAAGAATGCCCTGAGGGGGGCGGGGCTGGCTCAGGGGCAGGGGCTGGGCTGGCTGGTGGGAGGCCCTGGTTCCGTCCTCAGCACCACACAAACATCAACACGAACAAACAAAACCAAGGTTGAGAAAATGCACTGGAGGCTTAGCCCACGGATGGGCGTGAGCGGGACGCAGGGGGACGGGGACACAGGGGAGCCCCCTTCCCTTCAGTTGACCGCCGTCCCCCCCAATCGCCCCCAGCCAGGGGCCGTGGACTGCTTATCTTAATAGTGTGTGACTTCAGTAAAGGCAAGTGTGTGGCGGCCCCTCACCCTGGGGTTCAGCTTCCCAAGGCCAAGTGCATCCCCAAATATTATCTGTCTTGACTCTTGAGAGAGCTAGAGAAGGGGGTGGAGGAGGGGGGGTCACATCCCCAAAACCTCCATGACAGTATTCTTCCCGTCTTTCCATGTCACTGTTGGTCATTGCTGTTGATCTCTGACTGTGCCTAGCTTATGAATTACAGTTTGTCATCATTCAGGGAAAATAGGACGGATAAGGTTGGGTACCATCCGCCATCCTAGACATTCATTGGGGCCCTAGAATATGTCCCCCTCAGATAAGAGGACCGCTGTGTGGAGGAGGAGGAGGAGGGAAAGAAGAAGATGGAGAGGAAGAAGGAGAAAGAGAAGAAAGAGAAGGAGAAGAAGGAGGAAGAAGAAGAAAAAAAGAAGAAAGGAGAGGGAGGAGAGGGAGGGGAGGGGGAGGGGGGAAGTGTTGAGGACACACTTACGAAGGGGAGGACATGGGGGAGACAGCCATGCACAAGCCAAGGGCAGAGGCTCCAGAAGGAAGCTGATGGTGACCTGGGACCCCAGCCTGTCCCTGAGGACCGGGCTCCCTGCTTGAGCCCCCACCTGGGCAGGAACCTCCTCTGCACCCTGGTTTCTGCACCTCAAATTCAACCAGCTGCAGATTTAAATTGCGCCTGAACGGAGGGTGCAAACCTTCCTGTCCCCATCTCCTGGATGGCGCACTCCAGCACCGTTCCCCTGTCCCTCACTGAGGTGCGGTGAGCCGCCAGGAGATGATTGGAATCTCTGGGAGGGCCCTGCAGGTTCTTGAGACACCATGTCATTTTAGATAAGGAACCTGAGCACCATGGATTTTGGTGTCTGGAGTGTCCTGGGCCAACCCCCTGCGGACACCAGGGACAACCCAAGTCCCCTATCCTGGTCGCCTGGGCAGGCTCCGGCTCCCTCCTGTCAGCTCCTCATTTCTACACCACATCCTCAGACTCTGTTCCTCCTTGTCTGTCTCCCTCACCTTGTCTGTCCCTTCCGCCTGGGTGGGGACGTGGGTCAGACTCATTCACAGCTGCGTGAACAGCGCCCAGCCCAGCAGCCCGCACACCCCCACTGCTGAGTGGGCGGGTGCAGGAGACAGAGCTCAGGGCTCCACACCCCGTGGAGGTGTCGGGGGTCCTGAGTGCCCGAGGTCCTGTCCCTTTTTTAAAAACCAGCCAAATTATCATGAGTACTAATTAACACATTGTATACCTGAAAATAGCTCCGTGAGGCTTTGACTATCTCACCACAAAGAAAAGATAAATGTGGAAGGGACAGATGCACCAATGACACCATTTTGATCGTGACACAATGTGTACATGGACCCAAAAGTCACATTGTAACCTAATTGACACGCAATTATGTGTCAATTAAAAATAAAAAACAACCCTCCTGAAATCAGTCAAGCCTGCACAGAGGCCGTGGCCACACAAGAGGCATTTGAAAGTGGCCCTTGAACTTGCCCTGCTGTGGTTCTAAGTGCCACCTCTGGTGCTCAAGGGACCCAGGGGCTGGGGGAGAATCAAAGAGCAGCGGTGACCCATTTTGCAGACGGGAGCATTGAGATGCCCAGAAACCCAGCACCCACCCCGCGCGGCCAGCAGGTGGCAGGCGACCCGCCCTGGAGGGCTTCACTCCTGGAGCTGCCCCGGTTGCCCAGCAGCTCCTGAGAAGTGGCTTTCTGGGTCCCAAGTTGCCAAGGAAGTGCTCGGTCCTGCCGGGGCCAAGCGGGCTGCGGGGGGCTTCCGGGCCGAGGGCGGGGCCGCTCCTGCCCTGCAAGGCCCTGCTCTTGGCTTCGCTGCTGCGGGCTCTGTCCCCGCTCACTCTGCCTGTCCCTCTCTCTGCCTGTCCCTCTCTCTCTGTCCCTCACTCTGCCTGTCCCTCCTCTCTTCTCTAGTTCCCTCTCCACTGTGCTGGAAGCCGAAGACCCCGGGATTTCTGAGCAAGGCCCATGGACGTGGAAGACCTCCCGGGTCCCCGACCCCATGCGCTCCGCGGTCAGTTGCCATGACGCCCCGCACGGCCGCCGCTCAGGACCCCCAGGTCCGGACAGCACCCTGGCGGGCGCACCCAGCACCCCGCGGCACCCGTGGGCCCACCAGATGAACAGCGGCTTCGAGGGGCACCCTCTGAAGCGGCGGGGTGGCGTGGTGGACCATCGGGATGTCATCCTGGCCCACCAGGCGCACAAAATTCACAGCACCCCGCAGGCGCGGAGGAAGGAATGGGAGTGAGTACGCGGGGCGGGGCGGGCGGGGCGGGCGGCGGGCTCGGGTCTGGCAGGTGTCACGGGGGCGCATTCGGGGGGCAGATCGCGCAGACGACTCCGGCCGCCAGGCTCCTCCCCCTCGGCCGCTGCCCTCCCAGGCCCCGCCCCCTGCGGACCCCGCGCTGCCCCGCACTGGGGCAGCAACGAAGGGGTGACCACCAGGGCGGGGCGGGGGCTGGCGGCCACCCGATGGGTTCGGAAACTGTCCCACGGGATGGCTGAGGAGCTCCGCTTTCTGGGGGAGCACAGGGAACCCCACTTCTACCTCCACCCCTGAGTGGGAACCCACCGGAGGCGGGTCGGGCCGGAGGATTTGGTGGCTTTGGTCGAGTTGCTCCCGAGTCCTCCTTTCCCTTTGCCAGGGACCCCCAAAGTGGGTCTTCCCGGGGACGGTGGGGTGGAGCCAGCGCTGCCGCTCAGTCGGGTCCTGGGTGGTCCTGGGTGGGGGGCTCGCGCTCCTTGATCTGGGGCTGTTCAGCCCCAAGGAGCCCTCGGTGCTCCTGTCCTCCTAGGGGGGCGCTGCCTCCGCCTCCTCCTCCTCCTCGTCTCCCCCCCCCACTTCTCCTTCTCCCTCTTCTTCCTTTTCTGAGAGCTTTTTGGCAAAGGCGCGGAGCAGGGCTGGGACCCTGGGCAGGCTCAGGCGGTGTGATGTGCACGTGGCTATCAGGACGCGTGCGGCCGAGCTGCCAGGGACACGGTCCACCAGGGAGACTCACATCCACTCTCCTCCCTCCGCACTCCCGGCCTCACCAGCTTTCTCCCAGGCTTCTCCTTCTTCTTCTTTTTTAATTTGCCGGAGCCGGAGTGGGGTTAAACGCCAGCTGGTTGTGGGTAAATTCAGGAGGCCGCGACCCGGCATGATGGCTTTGCTCATTTTCAAGCAAAGGAGCTCAGTAAGAGGCAAAGCCGAGGGTTTCCGGGGTTAGGCTGACATCTGGTGGCCTGTCGGGGCAGCACCTGGGAAGGTAATAGGTCACCTGTGCTGCTTTCCACCTTGCGCTCCTCTTAACTTTCTGTCCTCCCCCACCCACCCACCCAGCCCCTCATCCATCTTCCTACCCATCCAGTCTTCCCAGTGTCCATCCTTCCTTCCTTCTCTCCTTCCATCTCCATCCACCCTTCCACTTGCTTATATTTCCCTCCCTCCATCCATCATCTGTCTATCCTCCATCTACCCATCCAGCCAGCCAGCCATCATTCCATGCATCCATCTGTCATTCCGTCTATCCCTCCAACTATCCATCCAGCCAGCCAGCCATCATTCCATGCATCCATCTGTCATTCCGTCTATCCCTCCAACTATCCATCCACCGATCCATCCATCCGTCCATCATTCTGTCTATCCCTCATCTATCCATCCATCCATCCGTCTATCTACCCATGCATGCATCCATTCATCATCCATCCATCCACTATTCCATACATCCATCTGTCATTCCGTCTATCCCTCCGTCTATCCATCCACCCACCCATCCATCCATCATTCCACCCATCCATCCATCATTCTGTCCATCCATCCATTCATCCATCCACCCATCCATCCATCCATCTGTCCAGCCACCCATCCATCCATCCATCCGTCCATCATTCCATAAAGCCGGGATGCGCCCGTCACACTTACCCAGTGCCCACACTGCCCCTCCACCTCCCCTGCTCCGGAGCTGGCCTCAGTCTCCTCTGGACTCCCTCCTCCCTTCCCTCGTCTCTCTTCACCTCCATTTTCCTCTTGCTTCCTTTTATTATCTTTTTGAAAAGAAATCTGATTAGCTCTCTCAGAAAGAGCCAGGTTTCTTTGAGGGGTTACAATGAGTCATTTCCGCAGACTCGCTGGAGAGAGTTTTCTTTTTCTTTTCTTTTCTTTTTTTTTTTTTAGGGGAAGGGAAAAGTGAATTAGAAAATTAAACAAACACTGTGGCCCAAGGAAAATGATCAGTGTAATTTATATTAATCATGGCAGTGAATACTTATTGGATGCCTACTGCGTGCCAGATGCAGCGCCAAGCACATTAGCACCTCGTGGCAGGAGCTCAGTTCTGCCAGGTCCGCAGCATCTTGGCTGTGCGCGTGGAGAGAGGTCAGAGCCACAGGGACGCGCCCGCCGCCCAGCTGCAGAGCCTCCCAGCCAGAGCTGCTATTCGAAGGCTCCACGACCCCAACTCTTTTTTTTTTTTAATTTTTTAGTTGTAGATGGAAGCAACACCTTTATTTAATTTATTTATTTTTCTGAGCCACAACCCCAGCCCATGACCCCAACTTTTTTGGGGAGGGTACCAGGGATTGAACCCAGGGGCACTCCATCACTGAGCCACCTCCCCAGCCCTATTGTATTTTATTTAGAGACAGGGCTCACTGAGTTGCTTAGTGCCTCACCACTGCTGAGGCTGGCTTTGAACTCGAGACCCTCCTGCCTCAGCCTCCTGAGCTGCTGGGGTGACAGGCATCCTGTGTACCTGGCTTTGAAATTAGATAAATATTCTGCTAGACTTATGAAATGCACGACAAAAATATAATATACTACATATAAACAAGTAAAATGTTGACGGCCATTGGTGAGGTACTGGATACTTTAAATGGTTTTCACTTTTAAACTCAGGCCCCCCCACGCCCTCCTGCCCTCCTGTTGGGGAAGCCGCCTCCACTTTCCCCGGCTGCGCTCTGGGAAGCCCTCCCTTACCCCCAACGGGCCAAATGCGCTAAAAGTAAAGAGACCGTGAACCCTCAGGGCGTCACCCCGTTCATGAGTTACCAGGGTCTGGCCGGGCCGGCCTGGTAGACCCCTGAGATGTTTTAAAATGTTTATTTTCTGAGATGTTTTAAAGCGAATCCCAGACCTCGCGCGATTTCCTGACCCCGACGACACCCCTAAAGCCCGCGGTTTCCAACGTCACCTGGACCACAGAGAGAGTGACTGTCACGTCATCCCAAGCCCAGGCTGTGCCCCACCCCTCACTTCACCTGTTACAGTTGGTTTCCTTGAAAGGGGGGGGGGGGCTGCGCTGCCTTGGCCATTTATCTACCTGGCGTGTGCGTGTGCACGTGTGTGCGTGTAGAAAATGTATATGACATAAAATTTACCCTTGTGGCCATTTTTAAGCCCACACTCTGGTGGCCTTACGCAGTCACGTGGCTGGGCTGCCACCGCCACTGTCCCTCCCAGAGCTTTCTCATCCTCCTGTACTGAACTCGGCCCCCACTAAACACTCACTCCCCCTCCCCAGACCCTGACACTCACCGTTCTGACTCCTGCCACTCCTGGGACCTCCTATCAGTGAGTCACACAGCCTTTGTGTCTTAGTGACCCTAAGGCCCTTGAAGTCCGTCCATGCTGTAGCATGTGTTAGGAGTCCCTTCCTTTTAAAGGCTGCATACTATTCTGTTGTGTGTGTGTTAGCCACATTAAAAAATAAATTTACACACCCAAACACGTCACTTGGGTGGCTTCCCTCTTTGGCTGTTGTGAATGGTGCTGCTGTGACCGGGGGTGTATAAATATCTCTTAGAAATTGCTTTGCCTCTTTTTCATCTATGCCCTGAGGTAGAATCGCTGGGTCACGGGTTGGCCTACCTGTATCCTTGCTTGACGTCTTCTCCGGCCTGTGTGGCTCCCTCCTCCACCCCATCTCCTCTCTCACCGACACGTGGAAGAAGCCAGGTCGATGGTCCTGTCGATGGCTTTCTCATGGGTGGGAACCCCCCACGGGCACCGTGTTCTCGGAGGGTGATGCAGGACGGCTGCCTTGGACTCGCTGACGTCCTTGGCCACCTCTGATGGCAACTCAATCTCACTGCCCCATTTTTTTTGCAGTTGGGGGGACACCCAGGATTGAACTCGGGGGCCCTTGACCACTAGCCCCACCCCCAGCCCTATTTTGTATTTTATTTGGAGACAGGGTCTCACTGAGTGGCTTAGGGCCTCGCTGTTGCTGAGGCTGGCTTTGCACTCTGATCCTCCTGCCTCAGCCTCCCGAGCCCCGGGAATGACAGGCCTGCACCCCGGCGCTGGCTTAGACTCCCCGTGTTTCCTGTTTCTGTGATGGCGGAGGCGGGTCCTCTCTTCCTTCCTTCCTGCTGTTTTCTTCAGCCCCACTTTCCCAAAATCCCTTTAAAGCCACATGTCCATTTTGCCGGTCAGCGTTGCAACCCACCCACCGGCTCACACCGGTCAGCAGGAGCAGGATGTCGCTGTGTGCAGGCACGGGGGTCCTCTCCTGGTCCTGCCCCCTGGAATGTCCCCAGCAGGGATGGCTGTCTCGATGGTGGCCGTGTGCCCCAGAGCCCAAGGCCAGGCCAGCACCCAGTGATGCTCAGAAAACATCTCCAGAGCCGATGGATGCAGGCTGCTGCCGGTCCATCGGGTGGGTTGGGGCCCATCATCGATGAGGGTTAATAAATCTCTACACTTTTGTTCCTGTTGCATGAACCAAAATATAAATGGAGATTTAAGTACAGTTGACCCTGCAGATCTGAGAGTTCTGCATTCATGAATTTGAGCCCCGTTGGTAAGAAATATCTTCAAGAAAGTGAGCTTTGGGGGCACAAGAGACTAAGTAACAACATCGGAAGTTTCACTGTTATGTATAAACAGAAGTCACACAGAATGGGGCCGGGCTGTGGCTCAGGGGCAGAGCACTCGCCTCGCACGCTGAGGCCCCGGGTGCCACCCGAGCCCCTTCCCCGTAAGCACCCACTGGTGCTCTCTGTGCTGGGCGCAGGCCGCGGGGCTTACCATGTCCCACACCTGTGTGCGGAGCAGAGGGGTCAAGTCAGTGAATTAGTATACCTGACACTTCAGATCATTTTTGGGGGGGACAAATTCTCTCAGTTATTTTGAAACATGTGATGCTATAATAGCCATTGTCATTTTAAAAAAATTTTATTCTAGTTAGCCCATGACGGTAGAATGCACTTTGCCACGTTGTATACAAATGGAGCACAACGTCTCCTTCCTCTGGCTGAGCAGAGTGCGCAGTCGCTCCAGGAGGGTAGTGACACGTGTATACAGGGTGATAATGTCGTCTCATTCCACCTCCTTCCCATCCCCACCCCCCTCCCCCACCCCTCTGCCCAATCCAAAGTCCCCTCCTTCCTCCCTACCTGCTCCTGCCCCACTATGGATCAGCTTCAGCTTATCAGAGAAAACACCTGGCCTGGGGTTTGCTGGGCCTGGCTTGTTTCACTTAGCGTGAGTCTCTGGCTCCATCTGTTTACCTACAAATGCCATGATTTCATTCTTCTTTAAGGCTGAGCAATAGTCCATGGTTGACCACATTTTCTTTATCCATTCATCTGTGGAGGGACTCCCGGGTAGTTCCACAGTCTAGCTGTTGTGAATTGTGCTGCTATGAACACTGACGTGGCTGTGTCCCTGTGGAAGGCTGGTTTTACGTCCTCTGGGTATAGACTGCGGAGTGGGATGACTGGGTCCAATGGTGGCTCCATCCCAAGCTTTCTGAGGAGTCTCCAGACTGCATTCCAGAGTGGCTGCCCCAATTTGCAGTCCCCCCGGCGATGTGTGAGTGTGCCTTTCCCCCACGTCCTCGCCAGCACTTACTGTTGCTGTTTTCTTGATAATTGCCATTGTGACTGGCGTGGGATGAAATCTTGGAGTGGTTTTGATGGCAACTACAGATCTCATGAACTACAGTCCCCTGCCTGCCACAGAGCCCCCTGACTCTGACTAATCACGGCCCGGTCTCTGCTCCCCCCAGTGCCCCATTCTAAGATTCCGCCCAGTAATCTCTCCCCCCTCCCCTCCCCCTCCCCTCCCCTCCCCCCTCCCCTCCCCCTCCCCCTCATCCCTTTCTTCTGTGCTGGGTGGAACTCGGGGCCCTTGGGCTCCATTTCTTGATGGACGTGAAAATTCTGACATTCAAAATGCAGAGTCCATGAAGATCCTTCCGGACGAAGCCGTCTTTTCTCGTGGGCATGCAGTCTAGGGGGTCCGCAGACCCCCAAGTGCTACCCGGGCGCCAGGTCCCCGCCCCTCCCCGCCCCGCCCCGCCCCGCGGCTCCCCGGCGGTCGCCCGTGCCTCTCACGACTGGCCACCAGGTGGCGCAGGAGCTCGCGAGTCGCGCGGTGGAAGCGGGAACCAGGGGCGGCCCCGCGAGGTGGCCACCTGGTGGCCTCACCCCAGGCCTCGGAGGTGCACGTCACGGACTCAGGCTCCTCAGGCGGCGCCCGTCGTTGCAGACGTGGCCATTGCCTGTCCCACGCACCGAGGGCTTGGTGGAGGCCCACTGGGCGGAACCGGGCTTCGCAGGACACTCCGGGCTGCCCGGCCTCGCCGTGGTCCAGCCTGGGGCCGTCTGTGGCCTGGGATGTGCCCGAGTGGCCTGACGGGGTGGGTGACAGACAGGCAGGGCTCAGGTCTCAGCCCCCCACTTGCCGATGCCGGGGAGAGGAACCCCAGGTCCCTGCGGTGCCTCAGTTTCCTCATCTGTGAAGTGGGGGTGACAGAGCCCCTGGGTCCGGGGCTCCATAAAAGAGGGAATTTCCTGCCGCGTTCTGTGGAAGCATTTCCCTGCACAGGTGCCTGCTCAGGGCTTTCTACGGCTTGATGGGACAGAGGGGACATGGGGTGTCCCTTGGGCCTCGGTTTACACTCTTCAAAAACAAAAAGGATATTGGGTCATTGAGACAGGACACTCCACTGCGCCTGGCCTTGCCAGCAGACCTCCCGGGGCGAGCCCTTGTGTCTTTGTCTTGGTTTCTGCCCCTTCTCTCTTTTCCCAGGGAGGCATCTGGCTGCTTCTAGCCTAGTTCATATTAAAAAAATATATAGGTCTGGTCCCCGGGGCCCTTCCTCCGCACGGCTGGCTGCTTTTCAGCCCAGAAAGACCCTCCTTTTGTCCTCTGGATCAGCAGCTTCCTGCCAGCCACTGTGGAGGCCCAGGGAGCGCCCCAGAGACATGGTCCATCCCCGAGGGTCTCCCGGGTTCTCTGCGCCCGTCTGGGGCAGCTGAGCCGCGTGTCAGACGGCTGGGCCCCAGGTCGCCCCTGAGCCCCCGGGACTGTGTGATCTGATGCTGAGGTTCCACGGCTTCCAGCCTTGGGGACGACCATGACGCTTCTCCTCTTTGCGGGGGCTCCATGCCCCTGCGAGCTGGGGATCTTTTCTTCTGCTGCGGTCACTCCCGGATCCTATCCTCTCCCCACCTCCAGGTGGTGGCCTTGTGGTGCTGGGGGCTGAGCGTGCCAGGCAGGTCCCGCCACCCAGCAGGGACAGCCCCTCTAGGCGCTGTGTGGCCCCAGGACCCCCACACCAGGGGACGTGACAGCCTGGGCTTCAAGCCCCCACACGTGCTTTGGTCACCCCCCCCACCTTGCTGGCTTTTATTAATTAGTTTATTTATTTTTGCATCTCCCTGGGCTGCCCAGGCTGGGCCCAAACGCTCGGGCTGACGTGATCCTCCGGCGGCAGCCACCCTGTCGCTGGTGGTCCAGCGGCGCCCGGCTCCTGCATTCTAAGGGACTCGTGCCCCTGGAGGCCGTGGCCTTTCTGTTCCCGGGGCCGGCTCCTTCCTGCAGCCCAGTCTCAGCCCAGGTGTCCTGTCTCAAGGAGAACCCAGCCTCCCCTGGGGCCACTGTGGGCCACAGCACCCTGTTGGTCATGTGAAACGATGTCGTTCCTCCTAAATTGGGCTGTCAGTAGGGTTCCCCCCCCCATCTTGGTGGTATCTCCAGTGCTTAGAAAAGTGCCCACTGCAGAGTACATGTCAATGTTTGTTGAACGACTAATGGATGGGCTCCCGCGACCTTGGACACCTAGGCTGGTGTTCAAGACTCAAAGCCCTTTCAGAGCCAGTGGACACAATCTGCTCTTGGGTTCTCTCCCCAGGGTGTGTTCTGGTCCAAGCTAGCCCGGTACTCAGGGAGCCTGCCTGAGGGGAGGCAGGTATTCAGACAGTGCCCATACACTGCACAGGAAGTGCACCACTCCACACCCACCACGGCCCAGCTCCGGGCCAAGGGGCTTTGGGTGTGGACTTGAGGGACGCCCACCCCGTGCCCACGGCACAGACGACTGAGGTGCAGGTTGAACAGTGGTTGGAGCCGACCTCGGAGCCCAGACTCGTCCACACCCGGAGCCCGAGCTCTGAACCCGTTCTCTTGGAAGATCTTGGCAATGCCTGGCACAGAGCAGGAGTGAAGGGAGCATGGGGGGCACAGACTCAGGCCGCCGTGACCTCGGCCTCCACAGGCGAGGCCCGTGCTGGTTGATCCTGGGATCTCCGGACTTGCTCAGGGCAGGTCTTTGCTGCTGGAGGGTCGGAGCCCTGTGGGGGCTGGACGTGGTGGTGTCAAGCTGATAGAATCCAAGGGCGAGCAGCCCCCGAACCCCTGTCTCTATCCTGCCCTGAGAGCCGCTTGCAAGAGGCCCGATGGAGGTGTGGCAAGATGAGGTGCCACCTCACCTCGGGGTCTCCCACTCCCCACAGCCACCCAGCTCTGTTTCTGGCCACCGGGAAGCTGGGTTTGTGAGGAGGTATTCTAACCCTCAGATTAGAAATGAGGAAACAGCACCAAGTTCACTCAGAGATGAGCCCCGGGCCACAGATCAAATGGGCGATAATGCAGCTTAAAAGCGACACAATTATCTCCCTAAAATGACCCCCCTCCCCGTCTCCCTAACTGCCACTTTGCAGATCATAGGGGTTCCTTCGCCGTCCAGGGGTCATTCCTGCCTGTGTTGAGTTCTTTGGCCCAAAGAGCTGCTTTCAAAATCCTAACCCATTCCATTATGGCTGGGTGACTCTGAGCCAATGTCACAGCCTCTCTGAGCCTTGGGGAAAATAACAAAACTTGGTTTTGCAGCAAGTCTGGGAGTCTGCACTGATAAACTGGGATCAGATACAGGGCCTCCTGGGGCAAGCCACCCTTTCTTCCCCTCCTGGGGTCCGGGTGCCGCCTGCCCGGAGTGTCCCGGTAGCTCGTCAGATCTGTGGCTTTGGTCAAGGGTTTCTGAATAGGAAGCCTGCGTGACATAGTGGCCCCCAATCTGCAGCTCCGGGTCCAGGCTGGGTGCTGGACTGTGAGACCTCAGCAGGTGAGTGGCACTGAGTATTGGAGCTCCTTGGGGGTGACAAGCTTTTGGGTGACGGTGCCTCCAGGTGGCTTGGCTGTCCCTCGGGACCGTGGGCCACAGATCTGTGGTCCCGCCAGCCCTCTCATCCTCGAGGACACCCAGCTCTTGGGCTGTCCCCCACTCTCCCTGACCTGGAGGCCGGTCCCACTATCCACGTCCTTAACGTCCCCGGGCGGTCCTCAGCCACAAGGGGCCTCTCTGCGGCGTGCTCGGCCGAGGCCCAGTTTCCCGCACAACCTGGAAATTTCAAATCCTCCGAGGGATGAAAAAAAAACCCAAACAAAACAAAACGCGGCGTCTAACCCGTTTCTGAGCCAACGCAGAGTCCCTCTCCTGTGATTCACGGCTTGGATCCTCTTCTCTTGGCTCCGGTGATCTCCCTGTGTATCGAGAGCAGATATTCCGTGGGGACACACTGGTTCAGCAGATGTGAAACATGACAATATCTCCACACCAGGTGGTGACGGGCTGTGGCTGAGCCCTCCCGGGCAGGCTCCCGCCACCGGAGGATCCATTCCTGCTCTGGGGCTCGGGCCTCCCACTGAGAAGTTGTCCTCCGGGGCCCCCACGGATCCCCAGACCCACAGACGCCGAGTCCCTTCTGTGGAACGGCGAGGATTTGCACGGAGCCTCCCTCCCGGGGACTCAGGAGACCCACAGGCGTTTCCTACGCTGCGCAGGGAACCAGGAGAAGAGCAGCCGCTGCACCTGCAGATTCGGTGCAGACGCAGCACCCCCCATATTGCCGACGCGCCGTGGGTCCAACCTGAGCTTGCAGGAGTCAGAGGGCCGAGCGGGTCCCAGCTCTGCCCCCCTCGCTGGACAGCTCGTCCACAGCTGTGGCTTTAGTGTTCACGTCTGAGCCGTTGAGAGCCTTGGGCACACGGGGAGGCTGGTTTGCAGGGACCACCCCAGGACAGGCCCCGTGCCCAGTTTGCATCATGGAAGGCTCGGGTTAGTGGGGTCCTCTGCCCATGTCCAGCAGGTGGCCGCACGGCCTGCCCACGGCCACAGGCTGCTTTGGCTTCAACCAAGACACATCTGCTCTCTCCCAGTTTCCGTGGGTCGGGAATCTCCACGTGGGTCCGCTGCTTCCAGGTCCTGCCAAGGCTGTGGTCAAGGCGTGGCCAGGCCTGGGGGGGTCTGAGTCCCCCCGAGCCTACCTGGTGCTGCCCGGTTGGTCCCCTTGGAAGTCACTGAGCGGAAGGTCGGGTTCCTGGCTGGCCTCGGCTCCTCCTAGTTGTTGTGTCTAGGGGACACTGTAGCTGGAAGCTTTTGTCATCTAAGCCTGGAAGTGACGTCCCCTCAGTGCGGAGGCGGGGTCCTCAGGAGGGGGTTCCCTAGCCCACGAGTGCCACGCGGTGCACACCGCCAGGCCTCCTAGAAGCGGCAGGTGGTTGTTTGTCACTTCCCCGATGTGCTGCTGACTGGGCCTCGGCCAGGGTTTCCTCCTTGGGGAATGGGTCTATGCGGCATGGAAACTTCTGGAAGTCCCCGAGTCATCTGTTTACACGGGTGGGGTCTGAGCCCCTCTCTTCCCCGCCTGCAGGGTCCCTGCTGTTCAAAACCCAATGGCTTCAGAGCTGATGGGGGCTCGGGTACCTTGGAGGAGTCCCCCAACCCTGCCCTGAGGCCTGGTTACCCCTAAATCTTCCTGGCCTGAGCCCTCCTGCTCGGGGGACCCCAACTTTGCACAACCCTCTACAGAGGCCAAGCCAGTGATAGAGGGACGGAACAGCTTCTGGGTCAATAGGGACAGTAGGGAAAGGTGGGGCCTGTGGCCCACGGGAGGCCGCACCCCACTCGAGCGGCCTGACCACGCGGTAGGACCGGATAGGCGCCCTGTGCAGCGTGGGTTTGTTTTTGTGAGTCTTTTGATTTTTGGAGAAAAGGCAAAAAAATCCAAATACGTTTTCAGCCCACGTCTGTCTTCAGATGTGATTGGTCAAGGCAGCCCTCTGTGAGCCTCGTGTGAGCTCAGTTGGGAACACGTGCTGCTAACCTCGTGGTCACGGGGAGAAGTGCGAGGGACCTTGCAGAGGAGGGCCCCGGGACCCCGGGTTGATTGGCGGGAGGGGACTCTTTCCGAGCTGCGACACTGTCTGCAGGCCTGGTGCGGTCCGCGGACCCCTCCGCCGAATCGTTTTTTGGATGTACTGACAGCGAGTTGTCACACACCTAGGGTCACAGGGTGCTGGACTGGGACCCACTTCCAGAACAGCACACACAGCCAGGGACAGGCTGACCTTTGCATTGAACCCAGAGACGCCCATCCCCAGACTTTTTGTTGTCTCCAGACGACGTTAAGCGCCGTAAATCCCAACCGAGTCGGGAAGAGTCTTCTCCCACATTTAGGAAGCGAGGGCAGAGGGCCATCACCAGCCCACTCTTCCCCTCTGCGTGGTTCTGATCCTTGGTTGCTGAGCCCACAGACGCAGCCCGTAGGTGCCGAGGGCCAACCTGTCGGTCACGACTCGCGCTGTTTAGAGACAGCCGCTGTCGCAGAGGGAACGAAGAGCGGGGTTCTGGCTGAATCACTCCCTCGCAAACACTGGTCGATCGATTTGCAAAATTTACTTTCTTCTGGCAAATAATAACTGGATGGGTTTGTGGGGTACAACCGATTTCTGATCTGGACGCATATTAGATCAAGAATCAAGCTAAAAGCCGGCCACAGTGGCATATGCCTGTAATCCCAGGGACATGGGAGGCTGAAGCAGGAGGATCCCATGTTCGAAGCCAGCCTCGGCAAAAGTGAGGCCCTAAGGAACTCAGTGAGACCCTGTCTCTCAATAAAACACAAAATAGGGCTGGGATGTGGGCAAGCAGATGGATCCATCCCAGTCAGTAACCTCCAGGGAGTCAGGGTCATAGCCAGACAGTGTCAATGACATGATTGCTTTCAGAGAGTATAACGGAAGGGTTTTCAATAACTTTCTAAAGGACTCACGAACTAAAACCAAAGGATAAATAGAAAACCACTCAGGAATGGAGCCATCATAAAGGAGCGGTGTCAGTCAGATTTCTATGACTGTAACGGAACACCCGAGACAAGCCACGTATATAGAGAGAGAAGGTTGACTTTGATTGACTTTCAGAGGTTTCAGTCCGGGGTTGCTGGGTCCTGTGGCTTTTGGGGTTGTGGTGAGGCAGGGAGGCCGTGGAGGGAAAGTGAAAGAGGGAGGGGGACAGGCTGAGGTCCAATGTTCCCTTCCAGAGCCCGCAGCCCGTGACCAGGGCCTCCCACTAGCACCGGCCTCCTCACAGCTTCTCCACCCCGGCAGCCCCACAGCCGGGGACCCTCGTGGTACTTTTAATTTTCCGAGGAGCTCCATCTGGTCTCCATGACGTCTGTCCTAATTGGCGTTCCCACCAACAGCGTGCAGGGTCCCCTTTCCCCACCGCCGCGCTCGCTGTCCCTGGTTGTTTTAAAGATGGCCATGTCTGCCGGGGTCGGGTGCCCGGCCACGAGGCTGTGACTTGCATTTCCTGGTGATGGAGGAGGCTGAGCCTTTTCACGAGCCTGTGCGTCTGTGCGGCTTCTGTTTGGCAATTTCTCTGCCCAGTTTTAAACTGGACCATTGTTATTACTTTGGTCCCTGGGACTGACCCGGGGGTGCGGGACCACTGAGCCACATCCCAGCCCCTTTTTGGATTTTACTTAGAGACAGGGTCTCGCTAAGTTGCTGAGGCTGCTTTGAACCCGTGGTCCTCCTGCCTCAGCCTCTGTGGCCGCTGGGATGACAGGCGAGTGCCACCGCGCCCTGCAAACTGGGTTATCATCAGGATAACATTTGCCACTGAGCTCTTTAGAATTCCTTATGCATCCTCGATCTAAGCCCCTGTTAGGTGTGCAGGCTGCAGATCGCTTCTCCCGGGGCGTAGGTTGTCCCTTGTCTCGGTTGACGGTCACTCTTGCTGGGCGGAAGCCTGTGAGCTTGAGGTCATCCCCTTTATGGAGTTTGGCTTTTGTTTCTTGTGCAAAGAAAAATAAAATAAAATAGAATCCTGCCATTTGCAGCAACAGGAAGATGAACTAGAGGTCACTGTGTGAAATGGGACAAGCCAGGCCCAGGCCACAGGTGCTGTGGGGCCACCCATGCGCACGCAGGGTATTTAGGGCGTTAATCCCATAGAAGTTCCCGGGTGACGATGGCTGCCAGAAGGGGCCGGGTGGGGAAGGAGGATCGAGGGGTGCCAAGGCGCAGTGAGTGCTCTGGGTGCTGCTGCTCAGCAGGGTGCCTAGGAATAGCCACAACGTGGTCAAGACTTCAGAAGTCCAGAGGGAAGGACGACCATCGCCTTCACCAGGAAGAAATGGTGGATGCTGGAGGAGATTCGTTTAACGGGAGTCAAACCTTACACAATGCACACGTGGGTCAGAACGGCTGGAGGCTCTCCATGAATGGGCGTAATCTTTATGTTTTCATATATCAGTTCAATTTTAAAATAATAAAAAGGGAATGGGAGGCAGGTGCTCTGGTGTCCGCCTGTAATCCCGGAGGCTGAGGCAGGAGGAACAAGGCAGCCGCGGAGGCCGTGAGTCTTCTTGGACAGGATCTTGATGGCGGCTGCTGTGGTCTGAGGAGATTGGACTCTTGGCATCTTCACTCTTCCAAGGTGGACTCTGCAGTGATTCTCCAGGAAGTTTCCAGAAGCCGGGCTCGGACTACAGTAGCGCCCCGGCCCCTCTCTTCCCGGGCCTCAGCCTCGGGGCCTGCGCAGCGCTGTTCTCCGCTGTCCCGCCTGCAGCTGGCCATCGCGGACTCTCCCGCTTCTGGGCACCAGCCCACTAATAAGTCCCCTTTTATAATCACACTCCCGTGGGCTCTGCTCCCCTAGAGGACCCTGACGACTACAGGGGCCTCACCAGGGCCACTCCAGATGCCCTGGACCGCGGGAGAGGGCCCCGCCCACCTGGGACAGAGGCTAGCTCCACTGACCCCGCCAGTGGCCTCAGCTTCCCCGCCCGTCATCCCGGGGACCTGCCCCTGCCGCCGCACACTCGAGTCACTGTCGCACTGTTGGAAAGTATCCTAGCACGTGGCTCTGGGACCTGGGGGCAGGGTCGGTCCTGGTCCTGTGCAGGGGCTGCTCACTGGGAGCGGAGGGCTCCAGGCTGAGCCTCAGGCACCCAAGCCGCTGCGAGGCCGAGGCGCCCAGACCACCTTGCCAGGCCAGAGGAGGTGGCTGGAGCTCCGTGGGGTCTGGGGAGCCCCCTCCCTCCCCAGGCCAGGGGACCTTGGCGACCTAGGGGAGGCCCGCGATGCCACACCCCCAGGCGGCAGGACTGGGCAGAGGGCTCCGGTCCTTTCCTCGGGATCCCCTTCTCCCCGGGTCTGTCTGTCCTTCTGTCCCTCCTACGCGCTCTCCCTGTTCTCCGCCTCCCTTGCTGTTCCATCTGGGGACCAGAATGCCACCCGCCTGTGGGCTGGACCCGAGGGAGGAGGACTCCCCACATCCGTCGCTGGCCCTGTGCTGGCAGGTGGAAAGGCCAGGCGGCCGGTGGTCCCTGGAAGCAGGGCCAGAGCTGGGACTCCTGGGCAAGGCACTGTTGGAGGGGACACTCTTGGCAGACCTCGGCCGTGCCTGTCTGTTGGAGGGGACGCTCTTGGCAGACCTCGGCTGTGCCTGTCCGGGCTGGCTGCTGGGATGACCTCGGGCGACATGGCCCTCCCAGCCTGGCGCCTTGCCCGCTCAGCCCCAGGGGTGCCTGGGGGCCTTCCCAGCCTGCGTAGGCCTGGGAAGGGCGGGCCAGGGGTGGGGTTCTGTGGAAGCTAGGCCCTGCCTGATCCTGGGGCCCTCCAGATGGTGACGAGCCAGAGGTCCACCCACTCGTGGGCCGAGACCAGGGCCGTCCCTGGGCAGAGTGGCGGGCACAGGCACCTGGTGGTGAGGCAGCTCCCGTGCCCCAGGGAGACCTCGTGACAGCCTGGGATGGACCCCGCTGGGTCCAGGGCAGCTGACCAGGGCACCAGCAACCCCCTTCAGGCCAGATGATCCGGGAGCCACTGGTGGACATGCCGACCCAGAATCCTGTGCTTCCCTCTGGGAGCCGTGGGCCACTGAGCAAAAAGGAAATCGAGGGAGCCATGGGTGACACTGACAGATGGGGTCCCCACGTGCCCGGCCCTGAGGCTCAGCCGTGGATCATATAAACACAGAATTCACATTCTCGAGGAAGGACAGATAACGCACCAGAGTCTAAGCATAAGCACGCTTGGTTGAGATCAGGGTACGAGAGAGAGGAGTGAGTATGGGGGTGACTCAGGAGGGGAGGGGCTCTAACAATGGGTGGGAGGGGCAGCACCAAGCTGGAAGGGAAAGGGGGAGCCACTGGAGGCTGAGCGAGTGGGAGTGCAAAGGCCCTGCGGCAGCCATGAGCTGGGCCTGTGTGAGAAGGGGAGACTGTGGACCAGCAGGAAGAAGTGGGGGAGAGGAGGAGGAGGTGGACAGCAGGCCGTCCATGCAGACCCTTGCAGACAGTGTGGAGGGCTGGACCACTCTTTCTAAGTGCACTGGGGTTAGAAGTTAGGGAAGTAAAATGATTTCATTTAGAATTTTTCTAAAAAATATGTAAAAGTCACTTAACATTAAGGCAAGCTTTTTATTTATTGGTCCGTTTTTGCCGTTCTGAGGGTGGAACCCAGGGCCTGGGGCTCGCTAGCCAAGGGTTCTTGAGCTGGAGCCCAGCCCCAAGGGAACCATCTTAAATGGACGATTCAGTGGCACCGTGGGAGCCCCCTCCTCTGTCTAGCTCCTACACATTTCCTCTCTGCAGAAGGGAAACCTGGGACTCATTAGGCCCTCAGTCCCGTTCTGTCGCCCGAACCCCAGTGAACAGCAGCCAGCATTCTGCCTCTGCCGACTGACCTGTTCTGCGTGTCTCACATCAGTGCATCACATAACGTGTCCTTTGTATCCGGGTGACTTGAGTCAGCACCGCGTTTCCAAGATCCATTTATGCAGTGGCGTGAACCCGAGCGTCGTTCCTTTGTAGGGCTGAATAATGTTCCCTTGTGTGGATGGGCCGCCGTTTGCTCATCCTCTCACCTGTCGACGGGCATTAGGTTGTTTCCACTGTGAACATAGGGACATAGGAACCTTTTTGGGAGTTTCCAATTTGGAGGAGGGGTTGCATACCTAGCAGTGGATATAGAATTTTAACCAGTGGCCACTGGTATCTGTGTGGAGGTATGGTGGTTGGGAGGCCAGAGATGGAGGCTCCTGCGGCAGTCGAGGGGGATCCTAATGTTGGCCAGAACTGGAATAATGAAGTTCTGTTACTAGGAGAGTCATCAATAAAGCCTCGGCTCAAGCAGTTACGGAGGCTGAGAATTCCACAATCTGGAGGCTGGGGAGCCAGTGGGGCGGACTCGGGTCTTCACAGCCCCTTCCCGAGGGAGCCAACGGGGGCCAGGGACCTGGCCAGGGCAGCCCCCTGCAGCCAGGGGGCGGAGCCTCCATGACCCAATCACCTCCCAGCAGGCCCCGCCCTTTCCAGGTCACATGATTGGCCTGAATTGCAAGGGCCGCTGGGAAATGTAGTCCATCCACGTCCAGGAGGCCTGTGAACCCAGAGGCCGATTCTTCACCCAGGGCTTGGGGGAGGACAGACACGCGACCTCTTTGATTCACTCGTGGAGGACAGCACGTCCCTGCCACCTGTGCCTCCCCCTCTGGATGATGAGGAAGTCCTCTCTTTGTTCCCTGGGGCGGGGCTCGCTGATGGCTCTGTGGCCTGAGCTTTGGGGCTTCTTGCCTTTCCTCTAGAGGTGGAGGGAGGGGGAGGCGCTGCAGCGCCCGCCCGGGCAGTGTCCAGGGCCCTTGGAATCTGGTTCCTGACGTTTCTGCCTGGGAAGCGTTTTTCCTCCTCCCCAGCATCTTGGCAGCCGGTTCCCAGCGCTCCTCTTCCTCCCCCGACTCGGCTTTTCCAAAGCTTTCAGACTGAAAAGTGCTGAGAGCAGTGTCTCTAAGTGCTCCCTGCTCCGGTTGTCACAGGCCCGAGCTGGCTGACACGACTAACTCCTTCCTCCTCGGGGTGACCAGCACCCTGGGGCCCGCCTCGGTGCCACCGGCTCAGGAGCCCTGTGTCACCCCCGAAGCCCCCCCCCAGCTAGGCCACTCTTCGCTTCCACAACTCAAAAAAATTCCTTTTAAATATATTTTTTTAAGTGAGTATAAGATACATTTGAGGAAATGTACCAAATGTGCATACAGTGGCGCTCTCTAGCTGCAGGTTCTGCAACTATGGATTCAGCTACCGAGGATCGAGAAGATTCTAGAACACTTGTGCCTGTGCGTTTCTTCTGTGCAGGGCTGGGATGGACCGGGTGGTGGCACAGGCTGGGTGAGTGCTCTGAGCTCCCCCCAGCCCAACATACATGTTTGTCCTTGTCCTCGTCCCTCAACAATATAGAATACAAGAGGATACACAGCCCTTACACTGCATCAGGAGCCAGGAGTCATTGAGAGACGGTTTAAGGCCTGTGGGGGCATGTTTGTGGGTGAGGAACCTGAGCCTTCCTCAGATTTAGGGATCCCTGGGGGCCCTGGAGCAAATCCCCTGTGGATACCAAGTGACAACCTTATTATAATCCTCAGACGACCCTGCGAGGCAGATGCTACCATCATGCCCACTTTCCAGATGAGGAAACTAAGGTACAGAGAGGTGAAGCACTTGCCCCAGGTCACACAGCTGGGGTTGGCAGAGCTGAGACCTGGACCTGGATGGTGTGACTCTAACTACTGAGCCTGACAGCTCTCAGTCCAAGTGTTGTGACTGCTGAGTGGGATCCCAACTTCCTGATCTTCACGTCCTTGGGAGACCTCCTCCTTTGGAATGTGCATTACATCCAAGGATTCTCTTAGGACAATTAGAATGTGACCTAGTGCCGCAGTCTGGCTGGGCACAAAATAACCGAGCCGCCACACAGCCTTGTAGGTTCAAAACAGGAACTCCTTTATTCTCCCCACTCCTGCAAACTCCACGCACGCACGCGGCCTTCTCCCGGGACACACCACACACCAACCGGAAATCCCTCCTCCGGCACTTCCCCAACCAATGGGAACTTCCCCCGAGAGATCTCGGCAAGAACTCCGAGTAGCAGGCCTAGGCGGACAGCAGGGGTCTAATATACAATTGAATACACAGCTTAACATAACCACTCTCATCTCACCTCTCAACCACTCCATTCTGGCAAAAATGCCAGGCGTCATTCCGACTCTGCTATGGCTCTCAGCAACCTAGAGATGGGATGTCACTTCCTGGTTAGGACATAAAAGGACTGCGGCTACGTCTTGCTCCTCCCTCATGCTCTCTGTGCTTGCTGACTCTTTGGAAGCCACCTGCCGATTGCAAGTTGTCCCCTGGAAAGGCCCATGTGGCAAGAGCCTGACGCAACTTGTGGCCAAGAGCCTGTGAGGACTGAATCCCGCCTCAGGGGGCGAGCTTGGGTCCTTCCACACCTGAGCTCTCAAATGAGACCAAAACTCTGGCTGCTGTCGTGATGGTGGCCTCACAAGAGACCTTGGGGACAACGCACCCAGCCAAGCCACACCAGAAGCGACTAAATAACCAGCATTGGTGGTTTAAAGCGCTAAGCTTTGGGCTGTTTAGACACAGCATGGACCAGGCGAGACCAAGGGCAGGCACTCCTTGGCTTAGATGGGGCCGCCTTCCAGTAATCCGGCTGAGTAGGAAATGTCACAAGCTGGGAACGCCACCAACCCGCCTAACCCACCCACGAAGCCGCCCAGGGCGCTGTGAACGCAGTTGTTTCCCCTGCTGGATTTTGGGGGGCTGACCAGAGCTGCACTCTCTGCTGCTGCCCCACATCACAAGTGAGTCCTCCCGTGGCTGGCCCCAGGGGAAAAGCAAAATTCAAATTTCAAAGCCAGATTTCTCCCGGACCACCCCAAGGTCAAGCCACTGTGGTGGAGCCCCTGTGGGTGGGGACCCTGTGAGGCCCGGCCTGTTTCCCCTCCAACCCGGAGGCCAGTCCCATGATGGTGCGGTGCCTCTTCAGGGTCAGAACGTCCACAGCCGCTTTAACACAAGCCCCATCCTACCCCACCCCCGTCACTTGGTCAAAAATCACCAAGACGGGTTGGACGGTCTGAGCTTTGCGCATGCGCGTTTGACTGTGAAATGGATCGATTCTATGATTAGGAAAAAAAAAATCAGTGTTTTTGAAGAGTCTGAGATGACTTCTTATTCCCCCAGCGGAAGTCACCCCCACTCGTGGTGGTGGGTGTTCCTCCAGAGACCGCCCGAGATTCCTGGGTCCCCAGCGTGCGCCTGTCCCCGAAGGGCCGGGGGTGGGGTCTCCACGATGGCGGCTCAGACTTCTTGGGAACCTTCATTCATAATTGTTTGGTGAGCAACTACTCTGTGCTCTGCTCCAGGGCTGGGACTCCATCAGGGATTCCTTTGTTTTATTTTTTTGGTACCCGGGTTGAACCCAGGGGTGCTTAACCGCTGAGACACATCCTCAGTCCTTTTTAAAAATACTTTATTTAGAGACAGGGTCTCGCTGAGTTGCTTAGGGCCTCACTAAGTTGCTGAGGCTGGCTTTGAACTTTCCATCCTCCTGCCTCAGCCTCCAGAGCCGCTGGGATCACAGGCGTGGGCCACTGCGCCCGGCCACTGCTTTCATTTGACAATATTTTTTCAAAATCCCTGCCTCGTCCTCTCCTTCATTTCGTTCCCCTTTTCCATCTGTAAACTTGAGAAAACGCTAGAACTTACGGAATCGAGTCTGAAGGAGGCTGAGCGACGGGTGCCAGTTTCAGCTGAGTGGTCGGCAGCCGCAGGCGCGGGGTGGCTTTTCCTCTGCCCTCTGCCCCTTCCTGCCCAGCCCCTTCTCTCCTGGACCTTCCCCCTCCCCTTTCTTTTCCAGCAGCTCCTGCAGGATGCCCAGTGGGGGTCAGAGCCAGGGTCACACCCTTCCGGTCTGACTGTGTCCCCTGGTTCCTGGGCACCATCTGGGTTTCTCCAAACCTTCTTTACTACCTGCACGTTGTCGTGGTTGGAGGGTGCTCCCCTGAGACGTGGGGATGGATGAAGAAGCACGTATTTGCTGTTCACCCCCAGTTCCTGGCACACAGCTCCTAAAACCTTGCCATTTCCTGAGTAAGAAGGACGATGGGGACATCTTTGGTGACTTTGGCTCTCTGTGCCCAGTTCCTGACACAGGAGCTCCGAGACCCCTGTGACCTGTGAGTGACACCATGTCCTTGGGATGCTAATGAGGCAGCTTTGGGCTGCAGGGCCCCTGGCGGGTTTCAGGGTGAGAACTGGTCACCAGAAAGACCCAGGCATGGCCAGAGGTTGGAACTTCCTGTCCCTCCTCCCAACCTGCGGGGAGAGAGAGAAACCGGGGGTAGACCTGGCCCGCTGTGGACACTGCCGTCACAGGGGCTCCCTAGGGCCCCGGACGCTGAGGTTCCCCGTGAGAGATCCTCACACACGCTTCCACTCGCACGCACCCCGAGGATGTAATGCCACGTGACCTAGGCCACCCAGAGACCAGCGAGTCAACTCCCTGGGACACCCAGAGCAGCCACATTTACAGAGACAGAAGAACGAGGGGTGGGTGCCCTGGACGGCGTGGGTGGGGATGGGGAATTATCGTCTCTTGGGACAGTTTCAGTTTTTGCAAGAGGAAAAGAATTCTGGAAAGGGACAGTGGGGACATTTGCATAAAAATGTGGATGGGGTCAGCGAACCTGGCACAGGGAAGTGGTCAAGGTGCAAACCCCACGCTCTGTGTGTTTTGTCACTCCAACGGCCCTGGTAGTGTGACATGGCCTTCGTCAAGTGCCATGTGGGCGGCTGGGTCACCCGTAGGTAGAATATGGCGAAGGTCCATGCGGGGCCAGGGCCGCCTGCACTGGGCAGTGGTGGAGCAGCTCCTGTCAGCTGTCTGGCTGGGCCGAGTGGCCTCCTATCTGAGTAGCTCCCGATGGCGGGGACGTAGGTGGCTGCGGTGTCCTCGGGTCACATACCGCGTGCTTCGGGCGGAAACCTGGGAGGTGTCCGTGCAGCGTGGCCGCCGGGATCAGCTGCAGAAGGTGACTGCTGGCCAGGCTGAAGGCGCGGGCAACTTGGACGTGGCCAGTGACCCTCTCAGGACTGCGCCAGTGACCGGTGCCGCTGCCTGGTGTCCTGGTGTCCGTCCGTCCTTCCAGCTGAGTGCGTGATCAGCTTTGGGGGTTTTGTCCATCATGTAGGTGACAAATGGCATCTCGCTACCATTCTAATTGCTCTTCTCTTATTGCGAATGAGAATGGGCCCCTTGGCATCTCCTAAGGGCCATTCCTGTTCCTGGCTCTTGGGAAGGGACCACTGGAGCAGGGAAGCGAGTTTGACCCCCCCCCGTGTTTGACCCCCGCGGCCACCACCAGTCCGCATGCCCGACGGTGGCTTGGCGGATTATCGGCAGGGAGTGGGCACCGTCCCCGTTTCTCGTTGGTTCTCAGTGCCCGAGGTCTCCCATCAGCTCTCTGCAATGCGAGCTGCGCGTCATCTGCTGGTGCCACTTGGCGTATCTGTGGTCCCTTTGGAACCATGGACTCTCCCCTCCCCCACCCCAAAGAAGTCAAAGCCCAGAAGCAAAGATGGGTGGGTGTGGCTTGAGGCTTGTCAAAGTGACAGTCATCTCTGAGTTCCTTTGGACGGTCAGATCCACCCTGGACGTCCTGAGGGAGAAATTCACCCATCCCTCCGTCCATCCGTCTGTCCATGTAGCATCCATCCATCAACCCACCTGCTTATCTTCTTACTTATCCACCGACGCAATCATCCGTTTGTCCACCCGTCCTCCTACTTATCCATCCACCCTCCACCCCCCACTCCCCACCCATTTACTTACTTATCCGTCTATGCATCTAACCGTCTATGCACTTATCCATACGTCTATCCAAATGGCCGGGTGAGGACGGTGCCAGGGCAAAGTCAGCCAGGTGACAGGGACAGAGTAGGACTCCTCTAGGCGGTGCAGATGCTGGGTGCATGGCCCGGGGACAGCATGATCTTTGTCTCTGTCACCAGCACCGACCCCACTGCACGGTGCCTGATGGTGTTCTCTTGGGAGGTTCTCCTCCAGGTGGTGACACAGGGACCCGAGGGGCCTCCAGCCCGTAGCTCTGCAGCCTTGAGGAGGGGCCTTGGCCGCCCCCAGCCCCACAGCTTCTGGGTTTTGCTCGAAGATGAGGAAGAGAGAGGACGGGGGGGGGTGATGGGCGACCTACCCTCCCCCCTTCCCTCCCCCTCCCTCTCCCCACTTCTCCTCATGGCTCTGGGGACGACCCGGGGCCACCACCCAGCGACTCCCTAGTCCTTTTCATTTTTTTTGGAGACAGGGCCTCCCTGAGTGGCCCAGGCTGGACTGGAACTTGAGATCGTCCTGCCTCAGCCTCCCGAGTAGCTGGGACCCCACGGAGCCAGGTCCAGGCTCAGGAGTGGTGCATGTTGCTTCTGCCTAAAGCCACCGGCCAGGTCACAGCCTCAGGGTCCCCCGTACCCTGCCGTGTGCCCAGGAGGGAAAGGAACGGGGGTCTGGCAGGTGCTGGCATCATCCCTGCCACTCAGGGGACCGTGGGGGACAGAGGTTGGGTCAGTCCAACTCCATTTCCATGATTTGCCAAATGGGAGGACAAAGTGCCCGCGACGGGGTCAGGAGCAGCATCCAGGGAAAGGGGCCACGCGTCAGGGTGGAGAGCCCGGAGCCCCCTGCCAGGTCCCCTCTGACATCGCAGCCTAGAGCCCCCTCCCCAGACCAGGTCTCTGCTCTGTGCGGCCCGGACGCTGGTGGCTCTTGTTGCTTGTCTTTAACCCGCGGTGCCGGGGCTGGTTTTCCTCTCAACGTCTCCTGGGTCCTTGGTCCTTTCTCAGGACGACGGGTGATGTATTTCCTTGGCCAGCCCCAGGCGACAGAGGAGACGGAGCGGTTGTGTACTGGTCACCAGGCGATCGCTGTCATTCAGCGGTGGAAAGGGGCCTTCAGGACGCCCCACATACAGCTCACCCACTGACTTCCGTCTCCTCCCCTCCGTCCAACCTCTCCTCCTGCCTTGATTCATTTGGTACCAGGGACTGAACTCAGGGCCCTGGACCCCTGAGCCACCTCCGAGGCCCCATTTTGCATTTTATTTAGAGGCAGGGTCTCACTGAGTTGCCTAGCACCTCGCTTTTGCTGAGGCTGGCTTTGAACTCACGATCCTCCTGCCTCAGCCTCCCGAGCCGCTGGGATGACAGGTTGGTCTTGGATAACCACAAGGCTGTGTTCACAGATCTTAAGCTTGTGGCTCAACAAACGCTGTGCAGATACCTGTGAGGCCACCGTTACTGCAGAATCAGGAAATCCCCCGCCCCTGCGACCTTCCCAGCCTCCCCGCCAGCCCCTGACCACGGAGGCAGCCTGGCTAGTTCCCCTCAGGTGCACTGGCTTTACCTGGCTTTGAACTTCTAGGGATGGAATCATCCCGGGTACACTCCCGTGGACAGCGGCGGTCACCCTATGTGACGTTCTTGAGCTTTTTCCATGCTGTTGTGTGAAGTCTGTCCTTTTTCGTTGCTGTGTAGGTTTCCATGGGCTGAAGCTCCACATTCCTTCAGAGCCATTGGAACCTGCCTGTTTTTACGTCACTCCAATGCTTTTTGTCATAAGCAGTTGTCACCACCTAACAGACATCTTATTGAGTTTGCTTTCTTTTTTTTTTTTCTTTCCCATGCTGGGCTGGAACCTAGGGCTTGGCACACCTAGGAAAGCTCCCTACCACCGAGCTACAGCCCCATCCCCTATATTTGGATCTTAAATGTCCCTCAAAGCTGGGGTGTTGGAGGCTTGGTCCCCAGACCATGGTGCAGGGGTGAGTGGTGGGAGCTTTAAGAATCAGGACCAATGGAGGGCGGGGGTCCCTGGGGGCAGCCCTGAGGGGGTCCTCTCTCTGCGTTCTGGCTGGGAGCTGAGTTCTGCCTGCCATAGGCGCTGCCCCAAGCCCTGGAGACCCCAAATCATAGGGCCATAGGTGGTGGACGGGAACCTCCCACACTGTGAGCCCGAACAGACCTTTTCTCTTCCTAAGTTGGCTTTTCTATGACATTTGTCATAGCAACGGAGAGCTGACCCACACAAAGCACTTCTCTGTGTCAGGCCTGTTGTGAGTCTAAGGGACCAGGGAGTCACATGGGTGTTGTTCTGTGCCCTTGAACTTATCGTCTTTTGCAGACTGAGGTTGGGGGGATCAAGGCCCTGGGGGGGGGGTCCCATTTCTATGACTTTCTGCTGGTTGCGGGCCACAGTTCTGTGATTCTGCTGCAGCGATGGAAGCAGACCCGGGGGCTCTGTGTTGGCAGGGGCGGGCGGGGAGGGGCCAGAGTGGCTGGGGTTAGATGTCCTCTACGTTGCCAAATGCCCCACCCCGTGGTCGGCGTCCTCCCCGCCTCTCCCCAGCTCCGTGGGGCCCCCCTGTCTTGTCCCGGTGACCCCGGATCCGAGCGCAGGGTGGCGGAGGCGCGGTGCGGGGCCGGGCTGGGCCCGCCGCAGGCCGGTTCCAGGCTTTGACGGCTGCGGAAGGTTCTTTCAGGATCGTTTTCTGGCAGAATTCCCAGAGAGCGGATTTATCTAAACAGCTAATATGCGGCGTTTGCAAATAATTATGATTAGATGTTTGCGGTTTCCTTCTTCCCCGATGCCGCTGTGGGGCCACTCTGCACAAAGGGGTGAGGAATCGTCACCTCCCGACGCCCCACGCCGTGTGGCAGCTTCGCGGTTCGCTGCTGCGTGGAGACCTTAGAGGGTCCGGTCTCCTGCTGTGCTTCGCCGGTCACCTGGGCCCACCGGGTGGCGGCCCTCGCCTCCCACCTGCGTGCGCTCGGCCTCTGCTTTCCCGTCCTCTGCTCCCAAGGCCAAGGGACTGCTCACCTGTGAACACCTGAGCCAGGTAACGTGCCTCCGGGTGCAGAGCCTGCCAGGGCTTCCGCCCACCCATGAGAAGAGCCCAAGGGCGCCTCCCGGCCCGCGGCCCTGCAGGGCTCATCCCCGGCGGCTTCTCTTCTGTGCGCACGGCACAGGCCTGCCCGGGCTTTCCAATCCTGCTGGCTCAGCCCAGAATGTTCTTTCTGCAGATTTTCTTTTCATAGGACTAGCAATCGATCCCAGGACGCATTACTGCTGAACTACATCCCCAGTCCTTTTCATTTATTTTTTAAAAAATTGAGACGGGTTGTTGAGGCTGGCCTTGAACTTGTGATCCTCCTGCCTCAGCCTCCCGAGCAGCCGGGATTCCTGGCATGGGCTCGTTCCTTGTTCTGAATTCAACTGTCAACTCTCTAAGACCGTCTCGTCCTAGGCTGCACCCCCACCCCACCCCCAGCTCCCGGCCCATAGTAGGTGCTCAACAAGTATGTCTATTTGGAGCAGATACATATGGATGAAATATCTATGTGAAGCAGGAAAAAAGTGCCTGGTTTCTGCAGCCAGTCTGGAAATACGCAGCAAGGGTCTTGCAAACGTGCTAATTTCACTTGTGACCTGGTGATCCACATGGTGACAATAGCTCGGAACACCAACACATGCTGTCACTCATTGCCTCCTCGCTTTTAAAAGCATCTAGGTTGGAACATTATTAAAAATTTACAAAAGGGAGCCAGGTGCGGTGTCGCACGCCCGCAATCCCAGCAGCTCGGGAGGCTGAGGCAGGAGGATGGTAACTTGGAGGCCAGCCTCAGCAACTTATTGAAGCTCCAAGCAACTTAGCAAGACCTGGCCTCTAAATAAAATATAAAAAGGGCTGGGGATGTGGCTCAGCGGTGAAGTGCCCCTACGTGGTGGGGGAACCTGTGAATTCCTGGATACTTACTACTGGAAAAGCTGCTTTGAGCGAACCCATAGAAAACAGGACTTGAACTGTCACCGGGAGCCCTGGGAGGTGGGTGGGTGAGCAGGGGAGGGGCCGACGGGGACCTTGTCCTGTTGAAGGAATCCACAATTGCGGAACCCGAGCTGTCTGTCACTGGTGTGCACAAGACCGAAGTCATGATCCAAACACCCAAATCTTGGAATTGATGGAGAGACGCATCAGCAGTTGTTCTTCTGGGCATGCGCAGTTCCCGCTGGCTCTCGGGTGGAGCCGCAGGTGGCAGCCGAGGGAGGCTTGACACCTTTATCAGTTTCCGCCCAGGGTCTTGGGATCCTTTGACACCGGCTCCCCTCCTTGGAAGCACCCCCTGCCGCCGCCACCTACTGGGGGCTGAACCCAGGGGCGCACGGCCGCTAAGCCAGGTCCCCAGCCCTTTTATTTTTTGTTTTGAGACAGGGTCTTCCTAAGTTGCCCAGGCTGGCCTCCAACTTGGGATCCTCCTGCCTCAGCCTCCCAAGGAGCTGGGATCACAGGCGTGCGCCGCGGAGCTCCTCTGGTTGTCTCCTTTTTAACCATGAACCAGTCGAACTTCACAAACGTCAAGGGCATCCTCTGCGCCCCCTGGGGGTTCTCCAGCGTCACTTTCATTGACTCCATGAAATCCCGCTGTCCCTAGCAAAGATTTCCAATTTTCGATTTGCATTGATTCACCTTCTCGGGGGTTGCATTGTGAAATTTCACAGAACCACCCGAGACAAGCCCACAAACACATTGGTGGATGGCTCCACTGCCTTGCTCCTGGTGGAACAGAATGGACGTTCCAGGGAATGGCGGTGAGGCCATCAGCTCCTCAGAGGACATGCTCATGTGCCAGGGTGTGGGGGCACACCTGTAATCCCAGGGACTGGAGGCTGAGATGGGAGGATTGCAAGTTGGAGGCCAGCCTCAGCAACTGAAGGAGATCCCGTCTTGAAATGAAAAAATAAAGACGGGCTGGGGGATGCGGCTCAGTGGCAAGGCGTCCCCGGGTTCCATTCCCAGCACCCAAACAAACAAAAACACGGAGAACATCTCAAGATGGAATGACTGTTGCTTCTCTGAGTTCATAATTGTGTGGCTATCTGGATAATGAACCATAAAATGAGCACCCGGAGGAAGAGGAACTATCTTATATGGAAATACCTTTACACGATCCTCACACCTGCATGAAAAATAAAGATGGGGAGGCAGGGAATGGGCAGAAGACGGCAACAACCCACAGTTTGTGTGAGAGGACCGTCAGGGGACAGCGGCTTAAAATTATTTTCAACATGAAAACTTCGTCACTGTTGAAAGATGTTTGAAGAAAAGTCTGAGACTCGTTTGTGAGGAGGGAGTCTCTTTGATGATTAAAAGTGACTTTCAGCCCGATCTGTGTGCCCATCTGTAGTGCCAGCCACGGTTGGGAGGCTGAGGCCTGAGGATCATGGGAGCCCAGGAATTCAAGGCCAGCCTGGGCAACAGAGCCTCACTCTGTCTCCAAATAAAACAAAACTTTTATTACCAGAGTCAGTTGGAGGCCATGAAATTGAACAAGACTTCCACCCTTCTTTTATGCCCCATCGAACATGTCATTTCCCCATTTTGTAAATGAACACACTGAGACCTGAGAGGTCAAGCCATTTCCCCGAGGTCACACAGCTGAGTCGCACACATCATGCTACCTGGTAACGAATCTTTGAGCCCAATTAAATCTCTTTCCCTTGTTCTGGCCTCAAAAGGGTGACTTGTTTTTTTTTTTTTTTATCATTTTTTTCCCCTCTTGATAATGCTTTGAGACACATTCTTAAATGGTCGCCTCAGGTATGAGAGTCGAGTGATTTCTGTCGGCATGGAATGAAAGCATTTTCCACCACAAAAGGCACAAGCAAAGCCGGCGAGGGGAATGAGGGCCTCGCCGAAGCGCGGCTTAATGTCCTGTCAGGTCAATTCATTATGCTCGCTCTGTGGGGCAGCGCGGGTCCAGCAGCCCCAACAGGGCGCCTTTGTGTGTCTCTCGGCGTGCCAGGCTCAGATGGATCCGCACTCCTGCGCCGGGGGGCTGCTGGGGGCTCTTTTCTGCTCCCTTATGTGTCCGTGTCTCCTGTTTCTGGGGCGTCCACCCACCTCTGGGTAGAAAGGCAGAGGTGATGGCCGGCACGGGCTCGGGCATCGGTCCCTGGTGGTGCCGCGGAGGGTGCTGCTGCCCTCTCTCCCAGATGAAGAGACCGAGGTTCAGAGAGGCCGGGGGCGGTCAGGTCAAGGCAGCGGAGCTCACGGTGGACATTAGCAGGGAGGAGTGGCCGGATGATTCCTTGTGGTTTTTCCTAAGTGAGGAGACCAGCTCCATGAAGGGGTTCAAGGTCTTGCCCAAGGTCCCGGAGCTCAGAGGGGCAGCAGTGGACCGTCCAGTAGAATGCGATAGGGTCACAGGCTACTTCCCAAATCTCAGGTGGCTGCAGAGAACAGAGGGAAGGAGGTGGGGGGCCGGCTTAAGAGTGTACCTCCTTCAACGCCAGGTATTCCCGCTCTCCCAGGGGATGGGCGGGAAGAGTGCCAAGGAAGTGTTTTGCTTCCTCCAGGGTCTAGCTTTCTGGGGTGGCGTCCCTCACACTTAAATTGTGACTCAGATCCGTCACGTTTCAAGGGCTCCGTGGCCTCGTGGGGTCCGTGGCCGCGTTTGGACAGCGAGAGTCCAGGTACTTGGACATCTTCGGCATTTTAAAATCACACACTAAGGCCCGGGGAAGACCCATCCTAGGGGACCTCGTTCCTGCTCAGTGTCACCCGCCGGCGCCTCCATGACTTTCTGAAGAAGGAAGAGATGGAGGGGGAGGGAGTTGGCGCCTACAGATTTTGAAATAGCCCAGAATCCGTCGTCTCCATTGCTCAGTTTGGGCTGAAGGCAGATCTATAGGCACGAATTCATTGCTTGGGGACAGGCAGGGGAGTGGGAAGGGGATGACCCAACAAGTGGGCCATGGGGCCAGGCACTGACCGGCCGTGGACACCTGGGACGCAGTGGCAGCGGGGACCTCCAGGGGGCAGCAGAGAGCACAGCCCCAGTTCCCACTCCTGGGGCCCCAGGGCGGGGTGTTTCCCGCCACCTGCTGTCAATCACAGGCTGCAGGCTGCTCGCTCAGCACCCAGCCTGCTCAGGGGACAGAACCCCCTGGGAGTGGCGTGGGAAGGCCCACGGTGCTCTGGAGGCGGGGGAGGCTGGACGTGCGGTGACACGCTCACCTTCCGCTGCATCCGGAGGTGCTGTGGTCACCAGCCCTCCTGAACTCTGAGTCCATTGACTCTGCGGCAGCCTGGCTGCCAGAGGGGTCGGGAGATAATTTGGCGGTTGACGTCTCAGCGTTGGGAAAGGCAGAGGAGCCAGGAAAGGACGCCCGCGGTGTTCCCCCCGCAACCTGGCGGACATGCGCCCGAGTCTGTGTGTCTGTCCTGCCACGTCGCCGAGCCGCCCCTGGCCGCAGGTTCTGTTGTCTTCGCCCCTCCCTCTGCGCAGGCAGGAGAGGAAATTTTAAAGCCCGTCCCCGTTTCCTGGAGAAATAGCCTGCCCAGACCCCAAAGTCCCCGCCGCCACCCGCCCTCTCCCTTCCCCGGGACCCCCGTGGGCGGGTCTCTGGTCCACCCGCGTCTGCACAAGGCCACCTCGGGGTTGACACCTTTGGTTTTTCTTTCTTCCACAAAGATGGGCCAGCTCCCCGCTCCCCTGAAGTTCGCATCTTTCATTTGGGTTTTCCATGAAGACCCCTCCCTATCGCTGAGGCTGGGACAAGAGGGGGCCCTGTGAGGTCCTGGAACTGAAAACATCCGAAGTCCCCAAAGCTCATGTGTCCAGGGCTCCGTCCTGAGGCGGCCATGTTCAGAGGTGGCCCCTCTGGGAAGGGCTTGGGTCATCAGGGGATTGATCCTTTGGTGACCCGAAGAACAGGTAGAGGGTGGCCGCACCGTGGGCACCACGGCTGGAGGAGGTGGCCTGCAAGTGTGGTTCTGGGGACAACTTCTTGTCCCCCTTTCTCCCTCTCTGCTGGCTGCTGTGATGGTCCAGCAGCCTCCCCTCCCCCTCTTCTGCCAGGATGTTCTGCCTCACTTCAGGGTCAGCAACGGAATCGTCCCTCCTCCTCCCAGGTGGTCACAGTCCCCAAGGTGATGTTAGAAAAGTTGGGGAGCAAGTTTCATGAAGGAAACACGCAGAGCTCAGGGTTCAGACGCTCTGCTGGCAGGGACTTTGAGGGCCCTGGGGGACAGTCTCCCCAGAGCTGGCGAGTAGCTGCAGCCCTAACCAACCTGGAAGTCACCAGCCATCCAGGACCGGACACCTAGGGGCAGCCCCTGTGCCCGAGCCCCTGGAACAGTTCCGACAGCCAACCCTGTGGCCTGGCCTGCTCCTCCCCCCAGATCAAAGGCTAAGCTCTGGCTCTCCAGGGACCCCCCAGCTCACTGGCCCCCTCTGGGTCCTTGGGCTCCCCCACGTGGCCCTGTGGGGCACTGCACGGCTCCTACCCTTGGGTCCTGTAAGTAATAACTCCTTTTCAGTGAGAGTGGTTTCCTGACCTGCCAGCCTTCCTGTGCCTGAATAACCACAAAATCTACATTTTAAAGCAATAAAGGCCCAAAGTGGGGTGATGCCCTCTCGTCATGGCCACCTCCTGCCCTCGTATCTTCTCAGTCTCCCCACTCTGGCCACCTGAGTGTCCCCCCGGGTTCTCCGACGCTCACCGCCACCCACGGGTCTCTGCCCTTGGCCCCTGGTCTCCCTTCAGATACTCTGCACATTCCCTCCTGCCTCTCTCCACGGCTTTGTTCAAATGTCACCTTCTCAATGGGGTCTCTTCCCTAATGGCTTCCCTCCATTCCTATTTGAGTCCTTCCCTGCTCCACTTTTCTTAGAAAAACTGTCTCTACCTGACCCACGAGGAGTCAGCCTGAGTTCACTCTGGTTTCTCTGCCCTCAAAGGCGAGGTCCTCAGGAACAGGTGGTCTGTTCACAACTGGTCTGTGCAGAACTGTGTCCTCAGTGCCTGGGACAGGACCCAGGAAGGAATAGATGCTCAATTAACCTCGGTTGGATGAACGAATAGATAAGCAAATAAAACCCATCATTTCTTCTTCCCTGTTCCAGAAGAAATAGCCCACTCAATTCTATTGTCTGGAATTTCATCTCCAGGTGTGAAAAAGCTTGCTACTTTGTGAGTCTCGGGGATGCTGTTCAGTTCTTACTCAAGGAAAACCAAGATCAGAGATTCCAAAGGCAGATGTAGCTCGTCTGATTAAACCTCCCTTGCTAACGTCTCGGGATACAGATGAATATATAAATAAGCATTTAATCAAGCTCCTGACTTACAGAGGGGTTAGATGCCACATAGAATTTGTAATTGCCCGAGAAGATAGTAAGCCTGAGTACTTTGGTTTCCGTAATTAAGTGCCAGGTTCTTGTTGCAATGAGAATAAGGAATTCTTCAAGTCCTTTCCACGAAAAGGATTTTTTTTTTCCTTTTTGGAAAAGTTCACACATACACAAAAGGAGAAGTTGGAACCTGCGGGTTCCTTCATTCATCTTTGGTAATTATCCACTTACGATCCGCCCCGTGTTCCTTTATTCCAGCTTTTAATATAATCTTAATTTGAAAATCAGGGCACACTTTCATTTGCTGTAACGCAGTCCTGGGGTGTTAAAGCCTCGGTCTTCACCTGATCCCATCTGTAAGTATTTTATTTTATTTTATTTTTCCTATGAGCCAAGCACTCCTCAAAAATAATTTGATGAGTTAACATCAGATCATTTATTTTGCTTACACAAAATAAGTCAAGGGAACTTCACTATTTGGCCAGTTGAGGATGGCTATTCTCCCCACAATCCAGATTTCTCTTGGAGGACCAGACGCATCAACTTGGTTTGATTGACTCCGTGTTGTTTTTTTCCCCCTGGAATATTGTCTCTGTTGAAAAAGTGGCTTCACAAAGAAGGTGGCAGCAGGAAATTTCAGAATCCAAAGCTTAAAAATAAGTCTTGGGGAGTGTGGGGTTATTTTCTGACTCTGGGGGGGATCATCCGGTGTCTGAGGCCTGGGGACAGGGGCAAAGTCCCCGCCGCCCATCCAGGAGATGTCACTCTCAGTAGCGTCTGGTGTCCTGACCTGTGCTTGCCCAGGATGACGGTGGGTAAGGAGCAGCAGGTCACAGGGGCCCCCTGACCCTCTGGGAGATAGAGCTCTCCCTGGGCAGACCCCGGGGCTGAGGGTCAGCGGCCAGGGGAGAATCAAAGACTGTCCCCACCTGTGGTCCCTGAGGTCCTGGGGCAGGGATGCAGGAGGCAGCCAGTGTCACAAGACATCCCGTCCCCAGCCAGGCCAGGCGCCTGGTTAAGCGAGGAGAAAGACGGTGTCCCTCCTCAGGGCCTGGCCCCTGCGCTGGTCTCACTTCCTCCCTGGCACCGCCTGGAAGGGGAGGAAGTGACACCCAGGGGAAGGCCGGTAAGTGAGGCCACCGACACATTCAAGTTCAGGGTGTGACAGCTCAGTCTGCCCCCAACAGGCCCCATACTCGGCTCCCCTTCACGGGCCGCGTCCCTTCTGAGAGTCTCACCCTGCCCTTTAAAGGCACAAGGACCCAGAAGTTCCAGGGACATGTCCATGTTTAGGCCCCCGGATCTGGAAGTTCCTCAGGCACACGTCCATGTTTAGGCTCTAGGATCTGGAAGTTCCTCAGTCCTCCATGTTTAGGCTCTAGGCTGGGGACGTCTGTAAGTCCCTAAACGTGCACTTTTAGATGCTAAGGACTCTGCAGCCACTGTGGAGGAGGGGGCGAGGGCTCCCCAGAAAATCTCAGCCTCCAGTGAACCTCTGATCCAGAAATGCTGCTTCTGGTTGTAAAATACCCCAGAAAAATGAAAGTCGGACTCAAACAGATCTGCACACCCGAGTTTACACCTGAAGTATTCACCAAAGGTGAAGCCACCCGAGTGTGCATCAGTTGACAGATGGACAAACCCAAGGTAGCACATCCAGGCAACAGAATATTATTCAGCCTTAAAAAAGAATAAAATCCGCACACAGGCCAAACAGGGTGACCTGTGCATCGGGGTGGTGATGCCCTTCCTAGCTGGGGGCCAAAGCACCTGCACAGGTCCACCCTCCCCTTCGGGTCTTTCCCTCGGGGACTGACCCCCCACCACCCACCTCCACCCTCGTCCTCCCGGAGACAGCAGCCCTGCGCCCCAGGCTCCCCAGGTTTGGGTTCGGGCACTGCCTGCTGGTTGTGTGAACCAGGCGTTCAGCCTCCTCACGCCACACGGGCGGACCTCAGTGGACCACGGCAAGGAAGTGAATATCCAGAAAGCACCGGAACAACCAACGAGGACAATGTCAATAATGTCCTGATGATCACGTAATGAAGTGTCTAATGGAGCTGCCGACAGCTTCACAAACGACCACGGGCCCCTCCTGCTGCGCTTTTCTAGACTTTGTTAGGGTTTAAGCGGGGGACACCTTCTCCAGAAAACACTGCCAGACTCCACCAACTCCCCCTCCCCGCATTTTTCTTTTTTTGGTACCGGGATTGAACTCAGGGGCCCTCGACCCCCGAGCCCCATCCCCAGCCCTATTTTGTACTTTATTTAGAGACGGGGTCTCTCTGAGTTGCTTAGGGCCTCACCTTTGCTGAGGCTGGCTTTGGACTCGCCATCCTCCTGCCTCCGCCTCCCCAGTTGCTGGGACCAATCTCCTCCTTAGAGCCTCTTTGTGATCTGGACCATAGTTCAATGCCTCATGATGCAAACTCTGAAGTGGGAACAGAACCTTCCCTGAGGGAAGGTCCATTAAATTTGTTCCCATGGCACAAAACCCTTTGAGTGGGGCCAGGCACCTTCTTGTTGATCAACTATCAGCCTGATGGCTGGGTGGTTGGGTTAAGAAGTTGAATTCAGAATCCTACTCACAATTATTTTAAGGAAGATGCTGTATTAGTCAGTTTTCTGCTGCTGTAACAAAACACCCGAGGCTGGATGGGTTAGTGAAATTCATGTTACTATAACAAAACACCTGAGACAGTTAACTTATAAAAAGAAAAGGGTTTACTTTGTCTCACCATTTTGCAGGTTCAGGTTCCAGTCCTCAATCAAGTGGTCACCTTGCTTTGGGCCTGGGTGAGGAAGTACATCATGGCAGGAGCATGAGGTGGAGCAATCTGTCACTAGCCAGGGAGCAGATGGGAAAGGGGACAAGATAAGTCCTGTATCTTCTTCAAGGACACAGCCCCCTACAAGCCAAGGACCTCCCACTAGGGACTGCCTCCACCTCCTTCGAGCCCACCTTGGGGACCAGACCTGAAACACACAATAGCCCTGGGAAAGAGGTGGCTTCAGCTCGGGTGTCACTGAGCTCTGGTGGCCTGTGATGTCACAGTGGAGGGAGCTCACAGGAGAGGGGGTGACCACACCCAGGAGGGGCAGCCAGAGGCCCACGAGGAGCATCTGACCTGTTGTCAAGGGTGGCAGCCCCGGGGACCTCCCGGGAAGCACCCTGCATCCCCACGCTGACCGAGCTCCAACCCGTGGGCCTTCAGGGGACACATCTCGGGAGGCCGGGCCGCGGCAGCCCTCCCTGACTCTGGAGGAAGCACGGGCCGTTTCCTCCCTGGCCCGGGTGCCCGAGGGTCCCTTCCAGTGGCAGCTGGAGGTGGCTGCTCCCGGACACCAGGGAAGCGTGCCCCAGGGGGTGTCTGCTGGCCACGGAACTTTCTGGAAGTGTTGTTCCCTGGGCAGCCCAGGAGGGCAGACCCGGCACGGTGTTCACGACGGTGGGACCGAGTCCCAGTTCTGCTGAGTGTGAATCGCCCCTCCTCCGGGGCTGGTGGCCTTGGGCTGGACGCGGTGGCGTCCAGGGGGACTGGATGGCTTCTTCATTTCTAACCGAACACAAGGGCCAGGAAGCTCCTGGGCCTGCTGGGGAGACCTGGGGAACCTGGGGACCTGGCTCTCACGCCTGCCTGGACACCACGGCTTTGGGGACTCTAGGAGGGGGCTGGGGGGTAGCTCAGGGGCTTAGGATTAGGTCAGGAAAGTAAGGGTCACACCTGGGGACGTCTTGGTGTCCAGCTCTGGTGCCGGGGGACACGGCAACAGAAGCACAGAAGCTCCCTCTCTAGATGTCGGGGATGGGGACATCGGGGGCAGGCCTGGCCTTCAGTCCCCTGCACTGGGAGGGAGGGGGAGGGGGAAGGGAAGGAGACAGTGACACATTGGCTTTTTCTGTGAGGAAGAGCTACCATTTGGATCTCCAGTGTCCCCAAAGCCACGTCCGGGTAGCGTCAGCCTGTGGCGCTGTGGGGAGGTGCTGGGACCTCCATGGGGCGGGGCCTAGTGGGAAGAGGTGAAGGCATGGGGGCGTGTCCCAAAGGGACACTAGGACGCTCTTCCTCTCTGTTTCCCAGCTCTGTGAGGTGACTAGGCCTCCTGCCCCGCACTCCGTCACGGTGGGCTGACCCGCTACAGGCCCAAAGCGACAGGAACACGTGACCGTGAATGAACCTCTGAAGCCATGAGCCAAAAGGGAACTTTCGTCTCTCTCAGCTGATTGCCTCAGGTGTTTTGTCACAGTGGCAGAAAGCTGGGTGACACGGGAAGAAAAGGCGCAGATGTGAACAGTGCATTAGCTACTCCCTGGCTGTCCATGGAGGCCTCACAAATGAGCCCGAGCTTAGCGGCCTTGAACCCAGTCATTTACGGGGTCATTTATGGCTTCTGCGAGTCAAGCGGTGCCCCTGTGGCGGGTCAGTCATGGGGCTCGGTGCTGACTGGGCTTCCTTTCCTGGTCTGGACGGGGAAGGGTCACGTCTTCACGCGGCTCTTGGAGGGATCTGCTCTCGCGGCCACGGGACCCAGGTCCTCGGTTCTCCACTGGTTGTCAGCGGCAGGTCACCCTCAGCTCCTGGCCACGAGGACTCTCCACAGGGCAGCTCCCCACATGGCAGGTGGCTTCTCAGAAGGGACAAGAGGGGGAGGGAGAAATAGAAAATGGGAAGCGCAGTGTTTCTGTAAACAAATCTCAAATGTCACATCACTTTTGCTAAGTGGGTCACTAAGTCCCACCCATGATCAAAGGGGACAGGGGAGTCACACAAGGGTGGGGGTCCCAATAGGTGGGGACCACTGAGTGTCATATTGACAGCTGCTTTCCACATTTAGAGAACATTTAAGTGACATTCAATAAAATACAGAACAGACCAGAATCAGGTACAAAAGTTGTATGAAACGGTCTTTTTCCACAAGAAGCCTACAAGGTGCATGTGTGTGTGGGGCGGGGGGCATGTTTCAGAGAAAACACAAATTAGGACCCCAACATCAAACTCTGCCCGATGACACAGCCCAGCACAGCCCTCAGCTGTCAGCACAGCAACCTGTATTTTCAGGAACTCCAAAATTAGCTTCTTAGTTCATGAGTCTGAACCCTGAGTAGACAGGGTTTCCACACACCTGAGGACAGGCTCCATCGTAACCCACGCCAAAGCTCATGAAGGAAAGAGAGGCTTGAGAGGACAGAGTGTGTGCAGGGAGGAGGCGACTGTCGCACATGACCGCTAGAGATGCATGAAAAGCTGTTGTAATCATGAAACAAGAACAAGATGCTAAAGAAAAGGAGCACTCAGAACAGCGATCTTGAAATAAAAAATTCAAGCATAAGCTAGAAGGACGGAAAGATAAAAGCAGGGAAAGTTCTCAAAAAGAAGAGGAAAATGCAAGGAAATGTAAAATGGAAGGGAATAAACAGGAATCGAGAGAGAGACGTCCAAGAAGTCCTAGCTGTTGGAGGCTTTCCAGTCTTGGTGTCAGATGGTGACTGCAGAAGCCTTTGAGATGACCCTAGTCCCTGACTCTAGGATGGCTCTTGCATGAGAGCCCCAAAGTGAGAACTAGGCAGTGGGTTCCCATCAACCCCAAAAACCGTGCCATTTCATAACTAATGTGAGTGGCCATTTTATGGCCCTAGGTTTGGGCTGTTTTTTACGAAGCGATAGGTGACTGCCAAACCTCTCATTTGTCTTTTTAGGAAGTAACTAGAGGATGTGCCCTGCCACCGTGGGAATGGAGACCGAGGAGGAGGTGAACGTGCGGCACTACAGTCAGGGGCCCACGGGAGGCAAGGAAGCTCTCCTGCTTGATGAGGGAGAGGCCAGGGTGAAAGCACGTGCCAGAGAGGGACCTCGCCCTGAGTGGCACTTGTCACGGGGATTCAGAAAAGGCTGCTTCTGGATCCTGGTGTTGGTAGAGCAGCTGACTTCAGGGTTGGGGCTGGGGCTGGGGCTCGGTGGCAGAGCTCTTGCCTAGCATGAGTGAGGCCCTGGGTTCGATTCTCAGCACCACATAAAAATAAATAAATAAAAATAAAGGTTAAGTTCTTTAAAAAAAAACAACAAACAGACTTCAGGATCAAATTAGTTACATGTTCTTAGGAAACTGAGAAAATTTTTCCTTTAGGACAATGGTTCACTCCAAGGGAAACTAACAATCGTGAAGGAAGGAAAAAGTGGTCCTGATTTATTTTGGGCATAAATATAAGTAGGTGTTTTTGTTGTTGTTTCCAGGGATTGAACCCAGCTGTGTCTAACCACTGAGCCTCATCCCAGCCCTTTTATTTTTTTGAGACAGGGTCTCGCTAAGTTGCTCAGGGTTTCACTAAATTGCTGAGGCTGGCCTCAAACTTGCCATCCTCCTGCCTCAGCCTCCAGAGTTGCTGGGATACAGGTGTGCGGCCTGCACTCAGCAAATAATCCTCTGGTACACGATGATACACGCACCGAATCTCCTTGGCCTTACCATAGAACAATATTGGGCAGATGTGGTGTGGGGAGGGTTCCCACGGGGGGCTGGAGGGACGCGGTGGACGTTGGTCATCAGGCCTGTGAACTGGCCCAGCGCCTGGACAGGGAGCCTGGGGGCCGCTGCTGTTTCCTGCCGCTCCTGAAGGGCTCCCGGTGCGTGACTTCTTTCCCCACCTGGTCACCAGCTCTTGCAGCGCTTGACCCAGAACGTGACACGGTCATGGGATCAGCTTGAGCACCGTGAGATGAGTAAAATGATCATGTTGGGAAAAACAACTACAAAGCCTGACCCTGGCAAATTAACACGTGGCTAAAAGAAGTGAATTAACCCTGTGGTAGTGAGTGGACGGAGGGTCCGCGGGAAGGGGCGTGGCGGTCGGGAGGAGGCCGTGGGAGGAGGCGCTGGGGTGCGGCCGTCGGAGGAGGCTGCGGCCGTCGGAGGAGGCTGCGGGAGGAGGCGCTGCTGTGGGTATCACAGACTCGCAGCCCCCG